>NW_022436984.1:10496304-10496711 GCF_009761245.1 Sapajus apella | reverse complement strand
AAAAAAAAAAAAAAAAAAAAAAAAAAAGAAGAAGAAAAATTGGATAGAAATTGGATAGAGTGGTTATTTAGAAGGTAATTGTTTTCTAGGAATGCTTTTGGTGATACTAATAAAATAATTGTGTTTTATATTTTCTTTCATTTTGCACTAGGGAATGGAGCAACAATTTCTACAATTCGTTCATCTTGTTTGGTGGGTTGTGCAATAACACAGGACCATTCAGATTCTCTTGTTCAGGCAGCTGCCATATCTTGCCTTCAGCAGCTTCACATGTTTGCACCACGACATGTCAATCTATCTAGTCTTGTTCCTAGTCTTTGTGTAAGTATAGAGCTATTTCATTCACTGGTTTTTAAGTTGTATTTTATTTTACATTTAAAAAACTTTTTTTTTTTTTTTTTTTTTTT
>NW_022436984.1:10484945-10496204 GCF_009761245.1 Sapajus apella | reverse complement strand
TCCTGAGTAGCTGGGATTACAGGCACGCGCCACCATGCCCAGCTAATTTTTTGTATTTTTAGTAGAGACGGGGTTTCACCATGTTGACCAGGATGGTCTCGATCTCTTGACCTCGTGATCCACCCGCCTCGGCCTCCCAAAGTGCTGGGATTACAGGCTTGAGCCACCGCGCCCGGCCTTAAAAAACTTTTTTGTGGGTACATAGTATATGTATTTCTGGGGTACTTGAGGTATTTTGATACAAGCATACAGTATATAATGATCACATCAGAGTAAATGTATCCGTCAACTCAAGCATTTATCATTTATTTGTGTTACAAATAATCCAGTTATTTTAAAATGTACAATTATTATTGACTGTAGTCACCCTCTTGTGATATCAAATACTAGATCCTTGTTTGTTTTTTGAGCTTCAGTTGTCAATTTATGACTTCATTTATTCACTGGTTTTCTCTTTTAAGAAATATTTTGATGAACTGTTTATTTCTTCACTAAGAATATATCACATTTTTAGTTTGTCCCACTCAGAATTTTATTTCCTAAAGCTTCATTCATACTTCTGAAGATCTGTTGCTATCTTTATAATTTTTTTTTGTTTTTTGTTTGTTTGTTTGTTTTTGAGACAGAGTCTCACTCTGTCACCAGGATGGAGTGCAGTGGCACAATCTCGGCTCACTGCAACCTCCGCCTCCTGGGTTCAAGCAATTCTCTTGCCTCAGCCCCCCGAGTAGCTGGGACTACAGAAACGCGCCATCACACCCAGCTAATTTTTTAAATATTTTAGTAGAGACGGGGTTTCACTGTGTTTGCCAGGACGGTCTCAATCTCATGACCTCATGATCTGCCCGCCTCGGCCTCCCAAAGTGCTGGGATTACAGGCGTGAGCCTGCACTATCTTTATAATTTTTAATTGATTTGTTTATCAAATACTTATTAATAGCCTGCTCTATGTCAGGAAGCATGCAATGTACTGAAGATACATTTGTGGATAAGACAGCATCAAGCCTCTGTCATAGTAAAGTTTATAGTTTACAAAGGAAAATGGAAAAATATTATTTACAAATAAGTGTTATAAAAGCCTGGAGGAGAGCATAAGAGAGCATATAGCAGGAGGCTTATTATAATCCCAACATTCAGAAAAGATTTTCATTAAAAAGCGATATTTAAGGTTGGCACAGTGGCTCACACCTGTAATCCCAGCACTTTGGGAGGCCAAGTTGGGTAGATCACCTGAGGTCAGGAGTTTGAGACCAGCCTGGGCAACATGGTCAAACTCTGTCTCTACTAAAAATACAAAAATTAGCCAGGTGTGGTGGCAGGTGGTTATAATCCCAGCCACTCAGGAGGCTGAGGCAGGAAAATCACTTGAACCTGGGAGGCAGAGGTTGCAGTGAGCTGAGATTGCGTCATTGCACTCCAACCTGGTGAAGAAGAGCAAAACTCCCTCGCCAAAAAAAAAAAGAAAAAGAAAAAGATATTTAAGGTATGATTTGCAGAATAAATCGGAATTAGTTTGCAAAAGGCATGATATTGAAGTAAACAGCATTTATTTTTAGACAGAAAGAAAAATATATGAAAGATCGTAAAATGGGAAGGGCTGTCATACATTTAAAGGGCCAATTAGTTAGTGTGGTTAAAGCTGAGAGAGACGAGGGAGACATGGGGCCTGGGGAAATGATGGGGCTGGACAACTAACCAGGTGACAGATTGTGCAGACTTTCTATGTATATAAAACCTTTGGACTTTATTCTACAAGCAGTGGGAAACCATTAGAAGGTGTTCTCTGCAGGGGAATGACATAATCAGATTTGCACTTTTTACATTTTGTTCTTGCTGCATGTCAGAGAGTGGACTCTACAGGGTAAGAATTACAGTATTCTAGAAAGAAGATGATAGTGATTTGCTCTAAGTAGTAAGGGAATGGGGAGAAATCAATGGATTTGAGTGATATTTAGGATGAAGGTTTTGTTCATTAATTGGCTCTCAGTGGGGCATAAGGGGGAAAGGGAGAAGGACGAGGCCCAGGTTTTTGACTTGACTATAGTAATGTAATTTCCTGAGATTGGCACCATTGGAGGAAGAAGGCTGGAAAGAGTGGATATCATTAATTCAGTTTTAGACACGTGGATAGTTAGTTATATGGGCCTTGAGCTCAGAAAAGTGGGCTATTAAAGAGGTAAATTTGGGAGGCATACACATTTATATGGAAAATGGAGATATAGAAGTAGACATGATCACCAAGGAGAGTGGGCTGACTGAGGAATCCAACTTCTAAAATTTAGAAGAGAAAAGGAGTCAGCAGAAAATATATAGAAGCAGTTAGAGAGATTAAAGAAGAAATAGACATTGTGTTGTTCATAGAAGCTAAGTGGAGTAGAAGAGTGGAGTTTTTGGAAAAATTGACAAATTGAGTCTAAACTTAATAGGGAAATGCAAAGGGCTTATAGTGAAGTTGGAAGATTTACTGTACTTACTGTCAAGATTTACCATAAGCTCCATTAAGAAAGACAGCATAGTATTGCAAGTATATACAAGTAGACAAATGGAACACAATGGAGTGTCCAGAATTGGATTCACACGTACACAGTCATATAACTCATGACTGCGGCATATGGTACCACTACAGTTCAGTGTGGATAGGATTATATTTTCAATAATACAGGGACTAAAAGATAGCATTAATATCACAGATGTTAGAATGAAAAAGAAAAGTATACCTGAGAATAACTGCAATGGAGTTTTTGAAAACACTTTGTAAAATGTTTTATTTCTTCTGCTTTGGCTTTGCCAGTCAACATTTGTTGAATGTATTTTCTTAGCTACAATTCTCTGTAATTGTTATTAAATTAAAATTTTGTGATGTTCTCTATATGTGTTTTATCATTTGAATCTTAATGTAGTTGTGTAAGATAGGTGGGTTAGATATTGTCCCCACTGTAAAAATAAAAAGGCCAGAAACTCTAAAAGACTAAGTGACTTGTTCTTCCCGTTTGATATGATCATGCGTGAGCTTTCTAATTAATTATGGAGTATTTGAAAGTTCCAAAATGTCTTTATTTTTAGAAAGAGGAATAAATAAAATACTTTCTTGGCTGGGTGCGGTGGCTCACACCTGTAATCCCAGTGCAGTGCTTTGAGAGGCCAAGGCAGGTGGATCGCTTGAGCCCAGGAGTTTCACACCAGCCTGATCAATATGGTGAGACCTTGTCTCTATAAAAAATCAAAAAATGAGGCAGGAGGATCTCTTGAGCCCAAGAAACAATAAGCTGTGATTGCGCCACTGCACACCAGCCTGGGCAACAGAGTCAGACCCTGTCTTAAAAAAACAAAACAAACAAAAAGAGAAATAACCAAACTATTTTGTTGATAAAAATCTGTCAGATTTTTTCTTCTCAGTTATACTTTATTTTTATTAATACTTGGTAAAAATTTCATGGGCTATGAATTTTATGCACGTATATCTTGAGTTACAAATGCTATATTAATAGCCTAAAAATAAATTCCCTGTCATTATGAAGAGGAGATATATATTCCATACACCTTTTCTTCTCCATCCCCATCATTTGTGTCTGGGATTCTTTCTAAAACATATTACTTCCTTGCTTAAAAAGCAGCACATGTTCTTCTTTAGGAAGAAAAAATTAAAAAAATAAAAAGCAGCACATGGGGCCAGGCGTGGTGGCTCACGCCTTGTAATCCCAGCACTTTGGGAGCTGAGGCAGACAGATCATGAGGTCAGCAGATCAAGATCATTGTGGCTAACATGGTGAAACCCCATTTCTACCAAAAATACAAAAAAATTACCTGGGCATGGTGGCACGTGCCTGTAGTCCCTTGTACCCAGGAGGCTGAGGCAGGAGAATCGCTTGAGCCCAGGAGGCGGAGGTTGCAATGAGCTGAGATTGTGCCACTGCACTCCAGCCTGGGTGACAGAGTGAGACTCCATGTCAAAAAAAAAAAAAAAAGCACATGGAACATAATTTAATATTTTCTTCATGAGTCAAATTTATAGTAATAATTATAATGGCTTTCATTTATTCAGCAATTACCATGTGCCAGCCAGCACTGTAACCATTTTACTTATTTACACCATGTTCCTGTGAAGAGTTAATATTCCCACCTTTACATGCAGGCAAGTCAAGGTACAGAGGGGCTAAGTAACTTGTGTAAGGTGTCACAAGAATAAGTGACAGAGAGAGCCAGGATTCAAACCCAGTCTGGCAGCTGTGCCTGAGTTCTTAACTTTTTTGCCATGCTGCCTCTTACACTTTTATGTTTTAGAGTGTACTATATTCAGGGACTTTTCAGATGAAAAAAAAGTCTGTACCAAAAAGCCCCATTTTTTTTTTCAGGTGATTATGTTTGCTTGATTTGGGTGATTATATTTACTTGATTTGGTTTTTTCACTTTAATAAATAACCTCCTTTGCTTTCAAATATAATGATGTGCTCTGCCCCCTGACTTTTCATTCACTACATTTGAGCTCTATATACTTAAAAAATTTAGATGACAAAGTTGAGTAGGACCATGTGTAAAATAAGATCTGCAGAAGATCCTTCTGGATTTTCATCTAAGTATATTGTGTGAACTTTAGAGCACAGATCTTGGGACAGTTATTTTGGTTAGTAACATATTTTTTATATATTTTATTAGTAGTAGTATTTTCCCAAAAGGCCATCATTTGACTGTATTTTAAACAACTGAAGTTGTTAAATGAAGAACATCTTCACGTGTAAGATGTTCCTATATATTCATTAGGCAAAATAAGATTAAAGAATTACAGCTTTTTAAAGAGAAATTGCCTAACATTGTTACGGTTTACAGGTTCACTTATGTAGTTCCCATTTGTTACTTCGACGAGCAGCTGTGGCATGTCTTCGGCAACTTGCACAAAGAGAAGCCACCGAAGTTTGTGAATATGCCATGAGCCTGGCAAAAAATGCAGGGGACAAAGAGAGCAGTAGTGCCAGTAAGTTATGTTATTGGTCAATATTCTTTTTTGTTTAAATACTTTGATATTTCAAATAAGTACTGTTTATCAAATAACATTTTGTGTTAAAATATGGCCAAATGTCTTATTCTTTGAAATAAAACCATTATCACTTTAAAAATTCCACTGTGGCTTTCTTGGCAATTTTGCATTTTTGCTTTTTAAAATATTTTGCAAATTGGGCATAGTGTTGTGTACCTGTAGTCCTCGCTACTCAGGAAGCTGAGGCTGAGCCCAAGAGTTCAGTGTTACACAGTGAGCTATGATCATACCACTGCACTCCAGTCTGGGTGGCACAGTAAGACCATGTCTCCTAATGAAGGTAAGTAAGTAAATAAGTGAAAAGTTAGGTGTGAGTGACTGGATTTAGAAAAAATTATTTGCAGCTTTAAAAAACCTGGGCAACACGGTGAGATCTGGTCTCTTTTTTTTTTTATTTTCTTTTTTTTTAGTTGATCACCAAGATCCTGTCTCTTTAAAAAAAAAGAAAAAAAATAAGAAAGACAAGCTACAATAGAGAAAAATATTTGCAAAATATGTTATTTATTTATTTTTGAGATGGAGTTTTGCTCTTATTGCCCAGGCTAGAGTGCAATGGCATTATCTCGGCTCATCACAACCTCTACCTCCCAGGTTCAAGCGTTTCTCTTACCTCAGCTGCTTGAGTAGCTGGGATTACAGGCATGTGCCACCATGCCCGGCTAATTTTGTATTTTTAGTAGAGATGGGGTTTCTCCATGTTGATCGGGCTGGTCTTGAACTCCTGACCTAAGGTGATCCACCTGTCTCAACCTCCCAAATTGCTGGGATTACAGGCGTGAGTCACCGTGCCTGGCCTTGGATTTTCCCAATTTTTAAATGAATTTTTAGGGTGGAATCCACTTAGAGTTTGTGTTCTGGCTTTATAAATTAAATCTGAGCTATAAGACTGAATAAGTTTCAATTTGTTCTTCTAAAGAATGCAACAGTTTTTTTATCCTGTTAAGTATATTTAGGAGTATGTCTCTTTTCCACACTGTTTCTTATTAGAATCAAGTATTTATTGAGCATTCCCTGAGATTTATTTACAGTATCTCAGAATAATCACTTTCAAAGTTAAAGGTTTTACTCTTAATTGCCAGATTAAGTTATAATCCTAAAGATACATAAACTAGAGGCCATAGTTAAATTGTATAAAGCTAGCTGGTTTTGTGGCTGTTGTGAATTTATATGTAAGACTTGGTCTTTATCATAACTGTTACAGATAGCAGACACCAAAATCCCATACAAATTCATTTGTAATAATTACCTTTCAGATGTCAATCCTTTTGCACCTGGGGTTAGTTCTCGAAGTGATATCCATTGCCGGCACCAAGGTGTTAATATAACAGAAACTGGTCTTGAGGGACTTCTTTTTGGAATGCTAGACCGGGAGACAGATCGAAAATTATGTTCTGATATTCATGACACTTTGGGACACATGCTTTCTTCACTGGCAGTAGAGAAACTTTCTCATTGGCTAATGCTTTGTAAAGATGTACTGGCAGCTTCTAGTGGTAAGTATTTTTAATATGTGTTCTTAAAATAATGGAAATTGTTTTACTTCTGTTACATAATATAGATATATGTATAAAGATACATACATGTAAATTTGAGCTTAGATTTAAAAGTAATAACTTTTGACCTACAAATCCCTGTAAAAATGTTGAAGGTTAAATTATGTTATAAACAAATGAGCTTTTTATATTGTTGGGAAAGTGTATTTCAAAATTTTTTGGAAGTTCAAAATAAATTTTCATGTATAAAAATGCCATGTTACTCTAGAGTGTGACATATGTATGTAAAACCATTGAAATATGTAAATACAGTTTACATAAAAGTAATTTGTGTTATTCTTTCCTTGGCTTTTGATTCTTTAAAAAAAGGTTTGCTAGTTTTACTGTTTTTCAGAGAGTGAGAATGTAATCTTTTTTTAAAATTAGAAAATTTTTAACAATAACTTTTTAAAGGATCATTTTTGCTCATGTGAGGTGGTTATATTCTTTATTCTTGTTGTAGATATGAGTACTGCAACTCTCTTAAGTAGTGGAAAAGATGAAGAATCTGAAAAGAAAGATGAGATGGATGATGATACCATGTTTACCACATTAGGTGAAGAAGATAAATCAAAGCCCTTTGTGGCCCCTCGCTGGGCTACTCGAGTATTTGCTGCGGATTGCCTGTGTCGAATCATCAATTTGTGTGAGAATGCAGACCAGACTCACTTTGATCTTGCCATGGCACGTTCTGCTAAACTTCGAAACCCTACAAGTAAATTTAAAATCAGTGCTTCTTTTCCCCAAAGCAGTTTTACAGCCTGAGATATTTTACTGTTATGGATGTAGTGTGCTTTAGAATGTGCCTTTTATTTATTATAAGTACTCTTGCATTTCATCTTAGTTTTCTGTCCTCTCTACATACTATTCATCTTCTGATTCCTGTTGGGAAGATAAGTTGAAGAAGGTCATCCATAAGATAGATTGAGCTATCTGTCTATTTAATCATTTGCCCAAAGGATAATGATGGCAGTTAACTTAGGTTTTCTCAGTACATTGTCCTGGGTTTTAGCATTTCTGCGTAAAGAAAATGGTAAAATGTTAAGGCATACAAAGTAAGCTTTGCCGTCCCCAGCCATGGAGAATGTCAGAATTCATAAATGCCCTGGTAGATTTTAAACTCTCAGATTTCAGAAGTGCTATTAGATATTTTTGAAAAGGTGAAAATTGTTTATTACGTAAACAATTTTTATCTCATTATTTTTTATCTTCTGTAAACTTTTTATACCATGTACCCTTTGAATCTGATATTATAGGGAGTTTACAAAGAGACTATCAGGCCCAGTACCTTCATTTCACAGTTGAAGAGACCCAGAGAAAACTGATAAGTGACAGACTAACAGATTCCTTATCTTGTAGTTTGTGTCCTCCCCATCACCCAGTCATTTTTTAAATATCTGAAGACAAATTTATGTATTAACAATATTGGCATCTATAAATTTAAAATGCCTTTTAGGTTATTTCACTGTGGATAAGAAGCAGTGGAACTCACATATATATTTTAGAAACAAACTGGTTGGGTACGGTGGCTCATGCCTGTAATGCCAGCACTTTGGGAGGCTCAGGCCAGTGGATCAGTGGGGGTTAGGAGTTCAAAACCAACCTGTCTAACATGCTGAAACCCCGTCTCTACTAAAAATACAAAAAATTAGCTGGGCGCCCTGGCACAAGCCTGTAGTCCTGGCTACTCGGGAGGTTGAGGCAAGAGAATCACTTGAACCTAGGAGGCAGAGATAGCAGTAAGCTGAGATTGCGCCACTGCACTCCAGCCTGAGTGACAGAGCGAGACTCTGTCTCAAAAACAAACTGTAAAACAGTAGTACAACATATATAAAATGAGACTCTGAATATGGGGTATCAGCAAAACACAATACATCATGAACACAGTGTTTTTGTTCATACCATTATTCAGCAAATATTTACTGCATCCTGTTTTTTGGTACGATGGGGTTACAAAGAGGAAACAAACATAGTCCATACCCTGGAAGAACTTATAGCCTAGAAGACAGAGAGACAGACTTTTCAGTCAAATAGTTGTGGCATGTCCCAATAGTAGTACGTTAGAGTACTTTGAGAACATTAAAAACATGTAGTATTCATTTCCTATAAAGCCAGGGAAGACATCACAGAAGAAATTAATTTGAAGTTTAGTTTTAAAGGTAGAGAAAAGGTTAGAAGAGACTCTTGGCATTAGTTTTCTATTGCTGCTATAACAAATGCCCACAAACTTGGTTTAAAATCACACAAGTTTATTATCTTACAGTTCTGCAGGTCAGAAGTCCAACAAGGACTAACATCAAGGTGTTGACAGGGCTGTGTTCCTTTCTGGAGGCGCTAGGGGGCATCCCTTTCCTTTTCTTTCCAGCTTTTATATGCTGCCTGCCCTCCTTGGCTCGCAGCTCCTTTTCTCTCTCTTCAAAGCCAGCAGCGTTAAATCTGTCTGTGATGTTCTTCAGTCATCACATCTCTGACGGCAGGCAGCCAGGAAAGGTGCTCTGCTTTTAAGGACTCATTTGATTAGATTGGGTCTGCCTTGGTAATTTAGGCCAGTCTCCATGTTTTAGACTCCATAACCTTAATCACATCTGCAAAGTCCCTTTTTCCCTGCAAGGTAACATATTCACAGATTCTGGGGATTAGGTGTGGAGATTTTGGGGTACCATTATTTTGCCTACCACAGTGGTTTATTAGAAGCAGAGGGATTCAACGTGAAAAAACTGATTGCCAAAAAGTAAATAAAAAGAATCAGAGGAAGTAAGAGAATTTGTAAAACCAGGGAATCTTAAGTGTGTGTAACATTTAGAGAACAGTGAAAATCTTTAGGTTGGCTTTTCTTTCTTTGTATTTCTTAACTCTTGTTTTTCTTCCTCATTGTGTCTTGTCCTTTTACCGTAGTTCTCAAGAGATCCTCGCAGGTTTTTTCTTTATGCATTGATGTTTTGCTTTTTTCTGCTTTCATTAATAATCTTAAGTCTGCTTTAGTTTTTTTAGTTTTCCTGTAATTTGTCTGCATTTCTCCCACCTACATTGTATCATCTTGTTTTTATTCTCTAAGCTTTTCTGTTTTTATCCCATAGCAACCATGATTCTTTCCATCCTATTGAGGATGCCACATGATTTTTTGAATTTTTTTTCTGGTTTTTATAAAAGATTGTTTTCAGAGATTAGCCGTTTCTCTGAATCTTCAGAATCTTTTATTTTCCCTGATTGCATTTTTTTTTTTTTTGTTTTTGTTTTTGTTTTTTTTTTTTGAGACAGTGTCTTGCTCTGTCACCAGGCACCAGGGCTGGAGTGCAGTGGCGCAATCTCAGCTCACTGCAACCTCTGCCTCCCGGGTTCAAGCAATTCTCCTGCCTCAGACTCCCAAGTAGCTGGGACCACAGGTGCATGCCACCACGCCCAGCTAATTTTTGTATTTTTTTTTTTTTTAGTAGAGACGGGGTTTCACCATGGTCTCGATCTCTTGACCTCGTGATCTGCCTGCCTCGGCCTCCCAAAGTGCTGGGATTACAGGCGAGAGCCACCGCGCCCAGCCGATTGCATTTTTTTAAATAAACTTAATTGTTTATATATTCTTGAAAGAGAAATGTATTCTCCATATTTGGAATGTCTGTCAGTATGGGGGGTGGATTGCCTGTGTTCTCTTGTTTGTGTGTTTCCCATCTGTAGTTGGATGATAACTGGTATAAGAGCTCCTACCTAGATTCCAGTATCTGGCATATTTTGTTCTGGATGCTTTCTAACATCACCGCCTGCCATTCTGATTCTGAAGAGTCATGACAACGTATATGAAAAAAGTATAGACCCAATAAATGTGCTATTCAGGCTTTCCTGTGTCATCTTCATCTCTTCATCTTCCTATTTCCTGTGCTTTAATTGTAGGGAATTAATCATTATACTTCCCAAATATAACTGTCCTAGTTATCTTTCCACTTTGAAGTTTTTGCCCAGTCCTCTTCTCATTCCCACCTTTTCAAGAGTTCATTTCCTAGGATTTAGAAAAAAGAGGACTTGCTTTGAGGACGGTTAGACATAGAGATGTCTAGCAGCAGCACTCTGGTTGTTGGAGAAAGTGGCACTCTCATTCCAGAAGTAATTCCTAGATTTTGGTTTTTAGATTAATACAGTCCTGGACTTTGTAAATTAGGTGACAGAGTGCGGTAGGAATAATAAGTCTTTTTATTTACTTTTAGTTTGGCATAATATAAGTAGGCCCATTTCTTCTGCCTTGGAAATTTACATCCAAATTTTGGCAATAGTTTATCATACCTCATTCTTGTTTGTTTCTCAATTTTTTGTTTAGTAAAACATACTTAACATAATAATTACCATCTTAACTTTTTTGCTTATCAGATGGGCAAAATTATTAAACTAACTTGTAAGTTAATTTAAAATTTATAATCGTATATTTATAAATATATGTATATTTATAAATAAATAATCGTATATTTATCATGTACAATAAGAGGTTTCAAAGTATGTACATTGTAGAATAGTTAAATCTAGCTAATTAACAAATGCACTACCTCACCTAGTTAGCATTTTTGTTAGACCACTTAACATCTACTGTCTTTGCATTTTTCAATAATATAGTATATTGTCATTAACTGTCATCACTGTGCTATAGAGTAGATCTCATACACTTATTCTTCCTATTTAACTGTAATTCTTTTTTTTTTTTTTTTTTTTTTTTTG
>NW_022436984.1:10379555-10484545 GCF_009761245.1 Sapajus apella | reverse complement strand
TTTTTTTTTTTTTTTTTTTTTTTTGAGATGGAGTTTCGCTCTTGTTACCCAGGCTGGAGTGCAATGGCGCGATCTCGGCTCACCGCAACCTCCGCCTCCTGGGTTCAGGCAATTCTCCTGCCTCAGCCTCCCGAGTAGCTGGGACTACAGGCGTGCGCCACCATGCCCAGCTAATTTTTGTGTTTTTAGTAGAGACGGGGTTTCACCATGTTGACCAGGATGGTCTCGATCTCTTGACCTCGTGATCCACCCGTCTCGGCCTCCCAAAGTGCTGGGATTACAAGCGTGAGCCACCGCGCCTGGCAATTTTTATATTTTTTTAGTAGAGACAGGGTCTCACCAAGTTGATCAGGCTGGTCTTGAACTCCTAACCTTGTGATCCACCTACCTTGGCCTCCTAAACTGCTGGGATTACAGGCGTGAGCCACTACGCCTGGCCTATAATTCTATATACTTTGACCAACATGTCTCCATCTTCCCCTTACCCTTAACCACCCAACCTCTGGTAACCAGCATTCTATTCTCTACTTCTGTTAGATTAACTTTTTAAAAATTCCACATATGAGTGAGATCATGAGGTATTTTTTTGTGCCTGACATATTTCACTTAACCTAATGCCTCCAGATTCATCCATATTGTCTCAAATAATAGGACTTTATTCTTTTTTATGGCTGAATAGTATTCAGTTATGTATTTATACCACATTTTATCAATTGATAGATACTTGGGTTGATTCCATATCTTGGTTATTGTGAATAGTCCTGCAGTAAACATGAGAGTGCAGATATCTCTTCAACATACTGAGTTTAAAACCTTGTTTTGATTGGTGGTGCGTTTTTGCTTACTATAGATGAAGAAGCACTGCGGGCTTCCAGCCAAATTTCCCCTCTCTGCTTGCCTCCCACCTGCAAAGCAACAGATATTCTCTTTCTTTTTCTTTTATTTATTTGTTTTTTTCTGAGATGAAGTCTTGCTCTGTCACCCAAGCTAGCGTGCAGTAGTGTGATCTTGGCTCACTGCAACTTTAGCCTCCCAGGTTCAATCAATTCTTCTGCCTCAGCCTCCCAAGTAGCTGGGATTACAGGCACCCGCCACCACACCCCACTAATTTTTGTATTTTTGGTAGAGAACAGGTTTCACCAGGTTGGCCAGGTTGGTCTCGAACTACTGGCCTCAGGTGATCCCCCTGCCTTGGCCTCCCAAGGTTCTGGGATTACAGACATGAGTCACTGCACCTGGCCAGATATTCTTTTTAAACTCAAGATTCTAAAATTAGTTTTTTTGGTAGGCACATGAAAAAATTTGAAGATACACATCTTATAACTTTGACAAAAGCCATAACAACAGAAACTTATTTAAGTAGGAACTGTTTGGGGATCAGGCTGAGACATAGAATTGTCACTGCTTCAAAAAGACTTTGTAGGTTTTGAAGCCTCTTGAAGAACTTTATAGACCTTGAGCTTAATAATTTTTTTTAGATAATTTCTGTTGCTATGTCTTTTAAGTTCACCGATCTTTAGTATTTAATCTCTATTGATTTTATCCAATGTACTTTTCATTTCAGATATTTTGTTTTATATCTCTAAATTTCCCTTTGTGATTTTTTTTCTACCTTTCATTTCTCCCTTCATTATTTTTGTGCTTTTCTTTTCCTTCTTTGAACATAGAAAACATACTGATAATAGATTCTTAAAGTTCTCTGTCTAATTCTGTTATCTTTTTCATTTCTGGACTTGTTTCTTTTTTTTTTTTTTTTTTAAGATGGGGCTTCACCATGATGGCCAGGCTGGTCTTGAACTCCTGACCTCAGGTGATCCACCCACCTCAGCCTCCCAAAGTGCTGGGATTACAGGCGTGAACCACCGCGCCTGGCTCTGGACTTGTTTCTATTCACTGATTCTCTCTTTTTTTCTCTCTTTGTTGTGAGACATATTTCCCTACGTTTTTGCATTCTTGGTAATTTTTTATTAGATGCCAGACATTGTAAATTTTATGGTATTAGTGTTGGATTTTGATGTATTCCAAAATAATTTTGGACTTTGTTCTGGGATATAGTTAAATTACTTGGTATCATTTTAATTATTTTTGAGACTTGTGTTTAAGCTTTGTTCATACAGATCCAGGACAACTTTTACTCTAGGGCTAAAAGAAAAAAGATTTCCCTCTTCCACATCTTATTTTTATAAAAGTATTTTCTTTGTTATTTTGTAGATTTAAGTGTCCTGGCAAGAGTTTTTCTAAAGTAGAGATTGGCAGACTACAGCCTACAGTTCAAATCCAGCCTACAGCCTTTTTTGTAAATAAAGTTTTATTGGAGCACAGCACTCTCATTGTTATACTATTGTCTGTTGCTGCTTTTACACCCTAACAATGGAGTTGAGATAATATAGCCTGAGGCCAGGCACAGTGGCTCCTGCCTGTAATCTCAACACTTTGAGAGGCTGAGGTGGGCGGTTCACAAGGTCAGGTGTTTGAGACCAGTTTGGTCAACATGATGAAACGCCATCTCTACTAAAAATACAAAAATTAGCTGGGTGTGGTGGTGGGCACCTGCAATCTCAGCTACTTGGGAGGCTGAGGCAGGAGAATCGCTTGAACCCAGGAGGCAGAGGTTGCGGTGAGCCAAGATCACAGCACTGCACTCCAGCCTGGGCAACAGAGCGATACTCCATATCAAAAAAAAAAAAAAAAAAAGAGATAATATAGCCTACAAAGTGTGAACCAAAAAGTGACTGAAGCAGGTATCAATTGGTAGAAGTTTATTAGCCGAGGTTGAGGATTTACCTGAGAAAAAAACGCAGGTAGCAGGAGCATCAGCCACCTGTGCTTTGTCCAAAGTGGGTTTTGGGAACTTTCTTATTTAAAGAAGAAAGAACAGCAGGGAGGAAAAATAGGTGGGGGGAGGATAGGCAGTGAGGCAGATGGTTATTATATTCCTGTGAGGCTCTGATTAGCTTCAGTTAATCTTTTTTTTTTTTTTTTTTTTTTTTGAGACAGGTTCTCACTTTGTCACCCAGGCTGGAGTGCAGTTGTGCAGTCTTGGCTCACTGCATTGTTGACCTCCCAGGTTCAAGGGACCCTCCCACCTCAGCCCCCTGAGTAGCTGGAACTACAGCTCCACGCCACCACGCCCAGCTAATTTTTGTATTTTTTCTTTTTTTGTAGAGCTGGGGTTCACCATGTTGGCCAGGCTGGGCTGGAATTCGTGAGTTCAAGCAGTCCACCCACGTCAGCCTCCCAAAGTGCTTGGTTTACAGGCATCTCAACCTGCCTAGCCTCAGTAAATCTACATTTTACTTGTGAAAGCGGGGAATACAGGAAAAAGTCAGTCATACATTGGCCTCATGGTAGAGAGAGGGATGATTTCTCACCTGTGAACATAAGCTGGTAATTGGCATTGTCAGGGTGAGATTCAATTGAACTTGGTTTTAGGGTTGGTTCTTAGCAGGGGATATGTATGCTGAAAGATTCATTGTGAGCAATTTGTGAGAGGGGGCCATTTGGGAAGATTTTTGGCCTTCTGTCATTGTGGGAACCTGGCTGAAAATGAGGCAATGACAAACAGTTGTGAAATTACAGCCATCTGGGAACAAAAGGGAGGCGATATTGCATGACTCAGTTCCCAAACTTCACTTTTTCTTTGGCATAGTGTGTTTAGGGTCTCAAGATTCTGTTTTCTTTCATAAAGTCAAAAATATTAGCTATCTGTTCTTTACCGAAAAAGCCTGCCAATCCTTGTTCTTAAAGAATTAGAAACTCAGCTGGTCGCAGTGACTGATGCCTGTAATCAGTCAGCCTTTGGGAGGTCAAGGTGGGCCGATCACCTGAGGTCAGGAGTTTGAGACCAGCCGGCCAACATGGCAAAACCCGTCTCTACTAAAAATACAAAAAATGAGCCAGGCATAGTGGCGGGCACCTGTAATCCTAGCTACTTGGGAGGCTGAGGAGGAGAATCGTTTGAACCCTGGAGGCAAAGGTTGCATTGAGCTGAGGTCACAGCACTGCACTCCAGCCTGTGCAACAAGAGCAAAACTCTGTCTCAAAAAAAAAAAAAAATTAGAGACTCATTTGGACAAGTTATGTTAAAAGTATTTTGCAACTGGGCATAGTGGCTCACACCTGTAATCCCAGCACTTTGGGAGGCTGAGGTGGGCGGATCAGGAGTTCCAACCAGCCTAGCGAACATGGAGAAACCCAGTCTCTACTAAAAATACAAAATTAGCCAGGAGTGATGGCACATGCCTGTAATCCCAGCTACTTTGGAGGCTGAGGCAGGAGAATCGCTTGAACCCAGAAGGCAGAGGTTGCAGTGAGTCAGGATTGCGCCATTACACTGTAGCCTGGGCAACAAGAGCGAAACTCCATCTCAAAAAAAAAAAGTATTTTGTATCACATATCATTGTACACCCTCTAACATCATCAACATTACTGTATTATATGTTTATCACTGTTCTTGAAAGATCGATATGGAAGTTGTCTTGAATGTAGTATCTTTGCTATTTTTAAACGTCATGAAATATGTGGATTGTGTATTTTATCAAAAATTCATTTCATTTCATATTTTTGTTATTACACTTATTTTTGGAAAAGTTTTCATTTTTGAATTCTATTTTTATTTTTAGATGACCTCTTGGTACTTCATCTCTCTGACCTGATTCGCATGGCATTCATGGCTGCAACTGATCATAGCAACCAGCTGCGAATGGCCGGGCTCCAGGCACTTGAAGATATTATCAAGAAATTTGCGTCTGTGCCTGAGCCAGAATTTCCAGGCCATGTGATACTGGAGCAGTATCAAGCTAATGTGAGATTTTCTATTTATTTAAAAACTTAAAATTGACCTTTTGAAAGACCATTAAAGAAGTGCAGCCTTCCTAGAGGACTGCGTTTGGAAATACAGTCTGTTTATTCCTATAGAATTCATGTCTTTTCTCCACTGTCTGTTACCTGGTTTTAGTTACCCCACAAATGAAGAAGTATCAAACTGTTGTCACTATTTTTAAGTTGTGATAGCATATTAGTGATAAAACTGGAATAGAAATTCCAGCTCAGCTTTCCAGTCTTGTGTTTAGATATTTAGCCCTGCCCTCTAAGAGATAAAAGGAACATTAAAAAGAGTGCTGTGGATTTGCTGCCATTATTTTTATATGCCAAACCTTCATAAGCATTTTTAGAAGTAGATAGCAGTTTCCCCTTGTATAATGAAGGATAAATTACTCTTAATAACAGCAGTTAAAAGTATTACTGAAAGAATTAGATACTTTCAAAGATTTTTTTTATTTCATTCAAAAGAGGGATCTACTTGTCACTCCTGAGATTTATACCTGTACTTATGTTCTTCAGATGAGGCACAGTAAACTAATCCTAGCCATGGGGGTTATATGAAGGATAAAAAAAATTTGTTAACAAGGGAATAACAGATTTTTTTTTACACTGTGATTATGGCAAAATCTCCACTCCAGTACATCATGCCTCATCTAAAAGTTGTATTCAAATATAAAAATTTTAAATGTGAATATAATCCATAATATAATCCATTGTTTTTACTTTTTTTTTTTTTTTTTTTTTTTTTTTTTTTTTTTTTTTTTTTTTTTTGAGACAGAGTCCCACTCTGTCACCCAGGCTGGAGTGGAATGGCGCACTCTCTGCTCACTGCAACCTCCATCTCCCAGGTTCAAGTGATTCTCCTGCCTCAGTCTCCCGAGTAATTGGGACTATAGACATCTGCCACCACACCTGGCTAATTTTTTGTATTTTTAGTAGAGATAGGGTTTCACCCTGTTGGCCAGGTCTCCATCTCCTGACCTCATGATCCACCCTCCTCAGCCTCCCAAAGTGCTGGAGTTACAGGCGGGAGCCACTGCACGTGGCCCTATTTTTATATCTTAAGAAGTTATAGCTTCTAGCCCAACTAGCTGTAGAAAACCCGTGTATAATTGTTTACTCCCAAATACCCAACCTATTGGAATGATTTTTTTTTTTAACTTTTTATTTAGAAGTGATATCACCAGGTGGGCACAGTGGCTCAGGCCTATAATCCCAGCACTTTGGGAGGCCGAGACAGGCAGCATGCCTGAAGTTAGGAGTTTGAGGCCAACGTGGCAAAACCCCATCTCAAAAATTAGCCGGGCGTGGTGGCGCACGCCTGTAATCCCTGCTACTCAGGAGGCAGGGGTAGGAGAATCACTGGAACCCAGTAGGCAGAGGTTGCAGTGAGCCGAGATCACACTGTTGCACTCCAGCCAGGGCAACAGAGTGAGACTCCCATCTCAAAAAAAAAAATGATATCACTGGACGCTGTGGCTCACACCTGCAATCCTAGCACTTTGGGAGTCCGAGGCAGGTGGATCACCTGAGGTCAGGAGTTTGAGGCCAGCCTAGCCAAACCCCATCTCTATTAAAATACAAAAGTTAGCCAGGTGTGGTGGCGCACATCTGCAATCCTAGCTACTCAGGAGGCTGAGGAAGGAGAATTGCTTGAATCTGGTAGAGGTAGAGGTAGAGGTTGTAGTAAGCTGAGATCATTCCGCTGCACTCAGCCTGCACAATGGGATCAAGACTCTATCTCAAAAAAAACAAAACAAAAAAAAATGATATCAAATTTACAGATAATCTTCAAGAATAGTACAAAAAACTATCTTACACCCCATATTCACATTTGCCAATTGTTAATTTTGCCTCATTTTCTTTAACAATAATTCTCTCTTTCTCCCCCCAAGACACAGTTTTTTAAAAACTGTTTAAAAGTAAATTATTTAAATCATGTGCTTTTATCCTTGAGCATTTTAGACTATATTTTTAAAGAACAAGAACATTGTCTTATTTTCATACTGCAGAATAGATAACCTCAAGAAATTCAACATTGATATACTACTTTTACACAATCTATCATACTCCAGCTGTGTCAGTCAACCCAGTAACCTATTTCATATAGTATTCTTTCTCTTCCAGTACAGATCCAATACTGGCTCACATATTGTGATCAGTTACCATCTGTCTTTAGTCATAGAGAGGGACTCTTGATTAATTTCCAGAGTACTATTGATATTCCTGACCAACTGGATCTCTGTTGTAAGGGAAGAATATCTCAACGTAGGAGCTGACTACATCTTATTCCTCTATTCAGCTTATAGTTGTTATATCCAATATAGCTAAGAATCTATGACTGATGTTGGCTCACTTAAAACTAAAACTCATATTCCTTTACTTATTAGTATAACAAAAATGCATAAATTAATATTTTTGAGCAGTGTTTTTTTTTTTTTTTTTTTTTTGAGACGGAGTTTCGCTCTTGTTACCCAGGCTGGAGTGCAATGGCGCGATCTCGGCTCACCGCAACCTCCGCCTCCTGGGTTCAGGCAATTCTCCTGCCTCAGCCTCCTGAGTAGCTGGGACTACAGGCACGCGCCACCATGCCCAGCTAATTTTTTGTAGTTTTAGTAGAGACGGGGTTTCACCATGTTGACCAGGATGGTCTCGATCTCTTGACCTCGTGATCCACCCGCCTCGGCCTCCCAAAGTGCTGGGATTACAGGCTTGAGCCACCGCGCCCGGCTTGAGCAGCTTTTTAAAGCATCTCTTTTTGAGGTGAAATGATCTCTAGGGCCATGTAGTGACTGAATCATTAGTACTACTCAGTTATTTAAAGAAATTGATTCAGTTATATGAGATTCACTCATAAGGTAAATACTGTTAGAAATAGGCTTAGAAAAATAGAAAAAATCTAACAATTGCAATTTTTGGTATGTCTGATAATGTGTGACTTTGTCAGAAAATCCTGTTTACTATGAAACAAAAACTTTTATTGCCTAGTTGATATAACAGTCATATAGATTTGATAATGATAACCTCCTGGAAAGCAAAAGAAAAAGAGTGTGATTGAGTTTATTATAACTGAAAAGAGATAAGGGAGAAGTGATAAAAAGAAAAGGAACATAGAAGTGTTTTTGTGTGTTTTCATCTCCAGACATACAAGAGGCTTTATGTTTACTACTTATCTTTAAAAATAAAATGCTTTGGGCAGGGCGTAGTGGCTGACACCTGTAATCTCAGCACTTCAGTAGGCCAAGGCAGATGAATCATTTGAGGTCAGGTGTTCAAGACCAGTCTGGCCAACATGGTGAAACCCCATCTGTACTAAAAATATAAAAATTAGCCCAGTGGTAGTGACGCATGCCTGTAACCCCAGCTTCTCGGGAGGCTGAGGCAGAAGTATTGCTTGAGCCTGGGAGATGGAGGTTGCAATGAGCCAAGATCACACTCCTGCACTCCAGCCTGGGTGACAGAATGTGACCCCGTCTCAAAAAATTAAAATTAAAATGTTTTATTTCTCTAGGTGGGAGCTGCTCTAAGACCAGCCTTTTCACAAGATACACCATCAGATATAATAGCGAAAGCTTGCCAGGTAAGAAGAAAATACTTGTCTTCCATGAATTCATAGATATCTTAGAATTTAACTTCTGTGAAAGAAGAGAGAAAAATTTGGGAGACCAAAATTTGAGAGGATTGCTTGAACTCAGGAGTTTGAGACCAGCCTGGGCAGTGTGGCTAAACCCCATCTCTTCAAAAAATACGAAAATTAGCTGGGCATGGTGACATATACCTATAGTCCTGGCTACTCGGGAGGCTGAGGTTGGAGGATGGCTTGAGCCTAGGAGGTCAAGGCTACATCAAGCCAAGATTGCGTCACTGCACTCCAACCTGGGCAGTGGAGCAAGACCCTGTCTCAAAAAAAAGAGAGAGAGAGAGAGAAACTCAATAATATTTTTATCTTTGAAATACAGTAGTGACAGTTTTTCTTTTTATTCTGTATGAAGTGATGAAACAATAATTAGGTAATAAACATTGTGGTCGAAGTGTTGTTTTTGACCACACGTTATGAAAATTCTGCTAGTTTGTGGGTATTAAATTATCCTAAAGAGAATTCCGTAATACAGACATTTCATTGCAAAATTAATCCCAGGGAATTATTCTCACATTATTGTATCTACAGAGACCCACAAAACCACCAAAAAAGTGCTTTTTTTTTTTTTTTTTTTTGACGTAATCTCTCTCTCTCTTGCCCAGGCTGGAGTGCAATGGCACAGTCTTGGCTCACTACAACCTCTGTCTCCCAGGTTCAAGTGATTCTCCTGCCTCAGCATCCTGAGTAGCTGGGATTACAGGCATGCGCCACCACAACTAGCTGATTTTTATATTTTTGGTAGAGATGGGGTCTTACCAAATTGGTCAGGCTGGTCTGGAACTCCTGACCTTGTGATCTGCCCACCTCTGCCTCCCATAGTGCTGGGATTACAGGCGTAAGAAATTAATTCTTTCTACTGACAGGAGACCAGAGACAGAGGAACCATTGTTGATAAGAGAGAGGTCTCTGGATCATGCTGCAAACCTTTGAGTTTGACTAGGTAATTTGGTTTGGGATACTGCCACAGAAATACCAAAAAATTACTGTCCCTGTGTAAATTACTATATCATGAAGATGTTTCAGAGCAGAGCATTTAAGCAGACAAAAATCTCCTACAGTGCTCCTGATCATTAGAAAATCAAAGGTTATTAGAATTTTATCTTGTATGTGAGTATTGAATTTGCCTTAAATTTATTTCTTTTGTGGCTGTAGGTGCCTTTCTCCCGTTTTCTTTTTTTTTTTTTGAGACAGAGTTTTGCTCTTGTTGCCCAGGCTAGAGTGCGACGGCACAGTCTTGGCTGACCGCAACCTCTGCCTCCCAGTTTCAAGCAATTCTCTTGCCTCAGCCTCCTGAGTAGCTGAGATTACAGGCATGTGCCACCACACCCGGCTAATTTTGTATCTTTAGTAGAATCAGGGTTTCTTCATGTTGGCCAAGCTGGTCTTGAACTCCCGACCTCAGGTGGTCTGCCCGCCTTGGCCTCTCAAAGTGCTAGGATTACAGGCATGAGCCACAATGCCCGGCCGCTGGCTGCATTTTTCTATAAGAAGTTTATTTTTTTCTAGTGGCGGGCTTAAATTTGTGACCTCCTTTCCTTCTCTTGCTGGGAGGAAACTTGGTTTCCTAACAGGTAAACCAGTAGGTTACAGGTTCTTTCATTAAAGGAAAGTAAGGAGTTGGCTTACATGACATCCTAGCCTGTTTGTTAGAACAAATGTCATGTTAAGAAACTTTAAAATCAGGGTAATTCTTAGATTATAGGAAGGACCCTCAGATGTCACGCAACTGGGGACAATAGTCAGTGGATTAATCAAAAATCATTTAAAGTAGGATCAGATCATGAACATAATCCATACTTAAATATTTCAGCTTAAAATTTTTTAATGTGCATTCATTTACCAATCTTTTGATGTAGGGCACGGTTTTTTCTCTGCATATTATTCTGCTAATTCAATGCTACTTTGTCTTTATTCATGAACAAAATCCATAATGCATTATCTGTGATTCTAGTTTCAGATTCTTTTTTTTTTTTCTTGAGATGGAGTTTTGCTCTTATTGCACAGACTGCAGTGCAGTGGCTTGATCTCGGCTCACTGCAACCCCTGCCTCTCAGCTTCAAGCAATTCTCCTGCCTCAGCCTCCTAAGTAGCTGGGATTACAGGTACATGCCACCACACCCAGCTAATTTTTTGTATTTTTAGTAGAGATGGGGTTTCATCATGTTGGCCAGGCTGGTCTCGAACTCCTGACCTCAGGTGACCCGCCCGCCTCAGTTTCCCAAAGTGCTGGGATTATAGGTGTGAGCCACCATGCCCGGCCTAGTTTCTGATTCTTTAAAGTGAAGAAAGTACTTAGGTTTTTGCAAAGAAAGCTTAGTGCCAAATTCCTAGTCTTTATAATGTTCCCCAACCTTTAGTTATATTTCCACCAAATTTCCACCAAACAAATATTTATCAAATCTTTCCCATATGTCCTTTAATTTCCTTAGAAGTAACAACTCTTTCTTTTCATATTCGTGTTTAATTTCTTTTCACTTTAATTATGTTTTCAGCAGTTTTGACTGGCATTTTAAATTTTGCCATCAGTATGTCCTTAATTGGTAACAGTCAAAGATGTCCTTATTAATTTTATTAAAATTAGTTTTGAATTCTTTGAGAATAAAATTTTGACATAAATACTTATTCTCAACTTTTAAAGAGTTTTCAATATAGAAACACGAGTCCATTAACCATAATTTGAAATCCAATTGCTCTGAAAACCAAAAGCTTTTTTTATAATTTATTTGGCAGCAAAACTGAGCTGACTTGTACTCATTTGGCTCTGATGTGAAGCTACATGAGAATGTAGCATTGGTTAATCTTTCTTATTGTGATTTGTAATACATTTTGTTGCAGATACATCTATGTGTTAATTATGGGGTGCTGCCACGCATCTTGCTAAGTGTGTTCCTTAATGAGGTTCATGTACCCTATTACTTTTACCCAAAAGTTGTGAACTGTGAAAAAAAAATCTTTGGTCCAGGGATTTCTTTTTTTTTTTTTTTTGAGACGGAATTTCGCTCTTGTTACCCAGGCTGGAGTGCAATGGCGCCATCTCGGCTCACCGCAACCTCCGCCTCCTGGGTTCAGGCAATTCTCCTGCCTCAGCCTCCTGAGTAGCTGGGATTACAGGCACGCGCCACCATGCCCAGCTGATTTTTTGTATTTTTAGTAGAGACGGGTTTCACTATGTTGACCAGGATGGTCTCGATCTCTTGACCTCATGATCCACCCGCCTCGGCCTCCCAAAGTGCTGGGATTACAGGCGTGAGCCACCGCGCCCGGCCCTGGTCCAAGGATTTCAGATGAGAAAGCAAGTACATGTAATTGTTGTTGATGAAGTCAGCATTATGAGACCACCCCTTCCTTCCTGATACTCTTCCCTTGGCTCCATTGTCTCTGCACTTGCCTGGTTTTTCTTTTGTTTTTCTGGTGTTTTCTTCAATTTCTTTTTTCTTATTCTGCTTGTCCCTTAATTGTAACTATATTCCATCTAGTCTGGCTTTAAGGCTTTTTTTTTTTGTAAACCTGTCCTTGAAAAAATTTAGTAATACTTTATCACCTTTGTGTGGGAATTCCTAGGGTTATGTAATTACCCTTGAGCTTGCTCCTGAAATCCAGACCCAAGTTTTTAATTGCCTGCTGAATATCTTTCCACAGGTCTCTTAGTGGCACTTTGAACTCAGCATGTAAAAATGTTCAAAATTAAAATCACACTCTCTCACTTCTCATCTCCACTTAGTTTCCTTTGTTCCGGTACCATCCCTGTAAAGCAGTAGTATCACCTTCCTTCCATTCAAGTCAGAAGCTTCAACAATTAGCATTTGGCAATTTTTGATGCCTTGCTATTTTTGTATCTCCTTGCACCCACCCTGTAAAATAGCTAATTGGTTTTCATATCCTTGGATTTCTAACTACAAGTTTGTCTCAGATGCTTCTCCTTTTTTATTCCATTCCCAATTTGATCCATGTCATCTCTGTTCTGTGGAATTGTAAAAGAACACTTAACTGAGCATATTACTTACTGTCTATATACATTTTTTCTTATATGTAAGTACTGGAACAGTTTTCCTAAAGCACAATTCTAATAATATCACCCCCCCGTCCAGAAGCCATGGAAACTCACAATTGCTTACAGAATGAAGTCTGAATTAATTTTGCATGGAATTTAAATTTTGCCTTAATCTAATCTGAATTAACTTTCCTAATCACATATATTCCCCATGTAACTCTCCTATGTCTATACACACAAACCTTCCTAACACCTAAACATTCCCATTTCTCCTGCTAGAGTTAATCTCTCTTGTCTCTTTTTAAGTGTAGTATTACAGTCATAAAACATTCCCATGTGTTCATTCAGTCTGTTTTTTGTTTTGAGAGAGAGTCTTGCTCTGTTGCCAGGCTGGAGTGCAGTGGCACGATCTCAGCTCATCGCAACCTCCAATTCCCTGGTTCAAGCAATTCTCCTGCCTCAGCCACCAAAGTAGCTGGGATTTATAGGCACGCACCACCACACCCAGCTAATTTTTGTATTTTTAGTAGAGACGGGGTTTCACCATGTTGGCCAGGATGGTCTCAATCTCTTGACGTCGTGATCCACCTGCCTCAGGCTCCAAAAGTGCTGGGATTACAGGTGTGAGCCACCATGTCAGGCCTTCTTTTTTCTTTTTAAGTTCCCTTCATAGCAGCTAGCATAACCCTTTGCCTTTGGTAAGCAGAAATTTTGTCGAGTTAAAGAATTATTCAAGACTGAGCTGCTTTGGGTGGAAAATTATTTCTGCTAACATTTTTGTTAAAGTACATAGTGGAAACATGATAAGTAAATATTACTTTGTTTTCTACATAGGAGTACAATAAAATCTATGCTTGCTGTTGATAAAGAAAAAAAATAATAGTCAGGTGCGGTGGGTCACACCTGCAATCCCAGCACTTTGGGAGGCCGGGCAGGCAGATCACGAGGTCAGGAGATCGAGACCATCCTGGCCAATACGGTGAAACCCCGTCTGTACTAAAAATATGGGGATGGTGGCACATGCCTGTAGTCCCAGCTGCTCAGGAGACTGAAGCGGGAGAATCACTTGAACCCAGGAGGCGGAGGTTGCAGTGAGCCAAGATTATGCCACTACACTCCAGCCTGGGCAACAGAGCAAGATTCTGTCTCAAAATAATAATAATAATAATAATAATAATAACAACAACAACAACATTAAATCATAGTGTTGGGTATTTTGTTTTGTTCTTTGGTTTTATTTTGTGTTTTATCTTCCAGGATAAATATCATTTATTCTGTTTTCTTATGCAGTGTTAATTTTTTTTTTTTTTTTTGTGAGAGGGGCTTTCCAGCAAAAACTGGAAAGCCTGCTAGACAAATTCTAAAAGAGCTGTAACACTGTGTTAATTTTTTTTTTTACATAAACGTTTTTAAATTTTCTTTGTCTAGGTATGTAGTACATGGATTGGAAGTGGAGTTGTCAGTGATCTCAATGATCTCCGTCGAGTACACAATCTTCTTGTTTCTTCTCTGGACAAAGTTCAAGCTGGAAAAGGATCTTCCAGCCAGCTGTACCGAGAGAGTGCCACAACCATGGAAAAACTGGCTGTTCTCAAAGCATGGGCAGAGGTAATGACTAAACAACAACCTATTGTTTTTGACCCATTTCTTCATCCATGAGAAAATGTTCTCCTACTCCTGTTGGTTTTTTAAAAAAAAATGTTTTTTAAAAGCTAATGTTGGCCAGGCTTGGTGGCTCACGCCTGTAATCCCAACACTGGAAGGCCAAGGCGGAAGGATCACCTGTGGTTGGGAGTTCAAGCCCAGCCTGACCAACATGGAGAAACCCCGTTCCTACTAAACATACAAAATTAGCCGGGCATGGTGGTGCATGCCTGTGATCTCAGCTACTTTGGAGGCTGAGGCTTGAACCCAGGAGGCAGAGGTTGCGGTGAGCCAAGATTGCACCACTGCACTGCAGCCTGGGCAACAAGAGTGAAACTTCATCTAAAAAAAAAAAAACTAACCCTTGACATGGAATACTTTTTGAAAATATATTAACCAGCTTACTGAAAACCCCTATATTGAGAAAGGGCTCTTCTATATAATGTGAGGAAATTAGGCAGGAAAAACTCTAAAATATAAATAATAGAAAATACTTTATACCAAAAATCTTTTATTTCATTAAGTTTCTGGAGACTTGCTACCTTGATATTGAGGCTGTAGGGTTTGTTTGTTTGTTTTAAATGTAGGGTCTTGCTTTGTTGCCCAGCCTGGACTTGAACTCCTGGACCCAGGCAGTCCTCCTGCCTCACCCTTCCAAGTAGCTGGGACTGCAGGCATGCACCACAGTGCCCAGCTTGTTTTTTCTTTTTTTTTTTCTTTATAGATATTTTAATGAAATACCAAGAACACAATGACTCCGATAGACCTTCTACCCAGATATAATTTCTATCAAAGTCTATAGATTTCTGAGATTTATCCATGTTGGTAAACATAGCTCTAAGTCTTTCATTTTAAATATAATGTTCCATTTCATGACTATGTCACCATTAACTATTCTGTGAATGGGCATTTAGTTTTTCCAGTATTTTTTTTTCTATTTGTTTATTTTATTGCATTTTAGGTTTTGGGGTACATGTGAAGAACATGCAAAATTGTTGCATAGGTACACACGTGGCAGTGTGATTTGCTGCCTTCCTCCCCATCACCTGCTGTTTTGTTTTTTCAATCGCTAGTTTGACCTTTTTCCTTCTCATAGCCATTTTAAAAGATATATAATTACATTATTTTAAGTTCACTTTTCTAAATTCCTCCTGCCAGTTGCTATTGAATTCTTATCATCTGCCCTCCAGTAGTGAAGTAACTAATTCCTTCCTCTACCAGCTCAGTATCTCACTTCCCTGTTTTTGTGATATTATTCAGTACCAGGTAACTGAAACCACAGAAAGGAAAACCACAGATAAGGGAAGACTATTGGAATTGGAATTGTTGTAAGCTTTTCCGATAACCTTAAACTAAACTTTTCTCTTTCCCTTACTTCCCACCTTCTGATTCATTCAACAAAGTGTAACTGAGCTTCGGCTCTGTCAGGTTAGCAGTTGAGAGTACCGGAGTTGAGATGTATTCAGAGTACGGGGTGAGATGTACTACATTTGCTGAGCAAGACAAACTGGTAAACAAGGAGATGCAACAAAGTGTAAGGAGCATTATCATAGGAGAAACACAGAGTGTTTTGAAGCACATAGCAGAGGCACTTTCAGTAGGCTAGAGGCTTAGAAGTAGGCTTTTTGGAGAAAGTGATATTTGCACTGAAACATGGAAGACAGGAGTAGGTGTCTGTTGGCGTGAGGGTGAGGAGGGGACTGTGTGGAGCTCGGTGCCGCCAGCCCTCCCTTTTCGTATCTTCAGCATCTTCCTCTGTACCTCCTCTAAAACTGCATACATTTGTCAACCACTTTATTCTAAGGAATATTTAAAGATATGCACAAAGATTCTGCTACAAGGGTATTTGTTATAGTGTTATTGTTCACAAAAATGTGGAAATAACCTAAATATATTTCTTTATTTTGAAAGATGATAATATTAAGTGACTAGAAAATTGGGGTAGAAATTATACACACACATGCACACATATTTTTATGTAAAAAAACCTGTGTGTTTATATAACTAGACTGTTAACAGTATTGTATCTGAGTACTAGGATTATGTATGGTTTTAGTTTTCTTCATTTCGCTTATGTTTCTGATTTTTCTCCTTCTTTGTGTAAGAAAAGCCTAAAAATTTATTTTAAAATAGGTCTAAAAGATATATTCTCACATTTTGCAGATAGCAATTTAATATATAGAACCTTTTTGGAAAGCATTCTGTAACGTCTATTCAGAGTCATAAACATATTTATACACACTGACCCAGTGGTTCCATTTCTGGGCCTGTATTCTAGTGAAAAATATCCAAAATATGGAAAAGAGGTAAGTTTTAAAAAATGTTTACCTGCAACATCCTTCATAATGTGAAGAAATGAGTATCTTTTGTCTTTGAAAGCTGTATTTCATCTTTCTAAGATTCCCAATGCTAAGTAAAGAATTAGAAGTAAATATAAAATTTCAACTGTAGGAAAACTGGTAGATAGATTATGGGTCATCCACTGTAAGTCATTAGAATAGTGGTTATGATGACTGGTATTCACGTGGGAAAACCCCATGACATGTTTATCAGTACAACTAAATACAGAATCTTTGTACCACAAAATTACAACTTACAAAGATAAAATATGAAAACCCATAAAATTGAGGTTATGAGTCATTTTAAACTCTTATTTTCCCAACTTTTTATAGCATAATTATTAAAATAATATTATAAGTTGAGGAAAAATGTATACATAGACCTTAAAGTCTTACAGTGACACCCCTGCTTCCCCATTGCCTACAGAGTAAAAACTTCAGCTACTTCCACCTTTTATATCCTGTGCTCAGCCTATATGAAAAACTTGTATAATAACAAATTTAGGGGGGAAAACAAGAGTGTAATCACTAGAAGATATGACTATGATATATTCATAACTTGAGATCCAAAATCCCTATTTTAGAATTTAGTCAACTACTGTATGTTTTCTCTGTGCTATAAGTCTGCTCAGTGTAGGAATAGCAGTAAGACATAGTGCTTCTCATCAAGAAGCTTGCAGTGTACCTATATTGATACCGTAATTAGGCTTTCTCGTTAGGTACAGTGGACATAACACTGTGTACAGGGAAGACAGTTTTCTCAAGATTTCTTTTCTTGCTTGCTCTCATTCCTTTATTTTTGTTTTCTCATTAATATGGTATTCAGCTTTGTATGTGCCAGTTGCCAAAGCCTAAATGTACTTACAAAAACAAAGGAAAATAAACATGATTCAACAAAGAAGAAACTTTGAAATTATATTTTAGGAAAGTTGCTTTTATGTCTTTTTGGCTCACAAACTAGAGAGAAAGGATACAGATAATGTATGTGACTGGCAGATATTGGCCAGGCTATCTGTCGTAAATGCTGGGTTGCCAAATATCATTTAAGATCTGTGTAAGAAGGAGTTTAGAAGAATATTTATGGAAATCCTTTCTGTTGTCTCTTTTCCTCTCAGCTACTTACTTTGAATGCTTGATTAGTAAGTCTCCCAAGCAGCTGGGACTATAGGCATATGCCACCATGCCTGGCTAGTATTTTTGTTATTTTTTGTAGAAATAGGGTCTCACTATATTTCTCAGGCTGATCTTGACCTCCTGGCCTCAATTGATTCTCCTGCCTCAGCCTCCCAGAGTGCTAGGAGCCACTGTACCTGATCAAGGTGTATACTTTCTAATATCTATACCCAGTTATCCTTGATGATTTAACTATATTTGTATAACAACTTAAAATATCTTTTTTTTATCTTATGCCTTGTTATTTTGTCCTCCTAAATATCATATTAGGTATATGTGGTTGCTATGAATATTAAAAAGGAAGCAGAGTCAAAACCAAAAAGAGCAATTAGAAATACTGACGACGATGATGATGACTATGGTACCATAGATGAACTGCCGCCAGATAGTTTAATAACACTGGTACAACCCGAACTGCCAACACTCAGTCGCCTGTGGTTAGCAGCATTAAAAGATTACGCACTCTTGACTTTACCAGCTGAATTTTCTAGTCAGCTTCCTCCAGACGGTAAGTATCACATTCTAAGTTTACTTTTATGGAGTTCAAAGTAGTAGTTAAACAAAATGGAGATGGTACGGGCTAGCAGCAACAGTAACTATAATAACAGTTTAAATTTCTGTGGACTTAAGTTCGATGTTGTCTCAGAGTATGTTCTCTGTTGAATTTGTAGATGGAAGATATAGCATGGAGCTTTTTTGTTAGTGGAAGCAAACATGTTAGCAGGCACTGTTATAATAATAGCTGTATGAGCTAGGGTTTTTTTTTGTTTTTTGGTTTTTGGTTTTTGGGTTTTTTTGAGAAAGTCCCGCTCTGTCGCCCAGGCTGGAGTGCAGTGGTGTGATCTCGGCTCACTGCAACCTCTACCTCCTGAGTTCAAGTGATTCTTCTGCTTCAGCCTCCTGAGTAGCTGGGACTACAGGTGCCCACCACCATGCCTGGCTAATTTTTTGTATTCTTAGTAGAGACAGGGTTTCACCATGTTAGCCAGAATGGTCTTGATCTCCTTATCTTGTGATCTGCCCGCCTCAGCCTCCCAAAGTGCTGGGATTACAGGCATGAGCCATCGTGCCCTGCCTGAGCTAGGGTATTCTAAATAGCTATGGATAACAAGTCATTATGCTTAACCATAGATGTGTATTGCTTTACTGTTCAATGTATGTATTTTCATATTCTATTTCAGATTCCTAGTGTACTAATAAATTGTGTTCCTAAAGTGCTTTGCAAATGGTACTTTAGTTTTCTTATTGACATCAGTATAGAAATCATCAACATTTTTTTCTATTTAGTAAGTGTGTTACTAGTTCCTACTCAAAGAACCCATTCTTCTTCCTATATATGAATGATAAAAATAATGGAGTTCCCCCCTGCCCCCTTTTTTCCTTTCTTAATCCGTCATAACAGCAAGGAGTAATGAGGAAGTCCTCAGTATTGGTAGTGGAAACAAAACAGGAGATGGGGAGGAATAGCAGAAAAGGAGAGAAACAGAGGAAGAAACAGAGTTCCCTGGTTATGTTAGAAAGAGAGGATGATAGGGCTTTTAGGAGCCACTGGCAGCAATGAAGAGGTAAATTCTGTGACAACAGAGTAAGAAAAGGTAAGAATACTTAGTGACATCAGCAGTAGCAGAGGAAAGGCTGGAAAACTAGCATCAGTGAGGAAGAGACGGGTATTCCAGTTCATCAGCTACAGAAAAGAGGTTTGTTTTGGCGGTTTTGTAAAGAGGAGAAGCCCTTTGGCTAGATTTCTCTTTTGTATGTGACAGGTATTGTATGTAACAAGTATTTTTGTTAGTGGTTCATAAATGAGCAAACATTTATAATAGTAATGTTTTGGCTGGGCCTGGTGCCTCACGCCTGTAATTCCAGCACTTTGGAAGACCAAGGTGGGCAGATCACAATGTCAGGAGTTCAAGACCAGCCTGGCTGGCATGGTGAAACCCCATCTCTACTAAAAATATAAAAAATTAGCCAGGCGTGGTGGCACCTGTCCGTAGTCCCAACTACTTGGGAGGCTGAGGCAGGAGAATTGCTTGAACCTGGCAGGTGGAGGATGCAGTGAGCTGAGATTGAGCCATTGCACTTCAGCCTGGGTGACACAGTGAGACTCTGTCTCAAAAAAAAAAAAAAAAAAAAGTTATGTTTTTAATTGATTTGATTGTTTTACAGGTGGAGCATTTTATACGCCTGAAACTATTGATACAGCTAGACTTCACTATCGCAATTCCTGGGCCCCAATTCTCCACGCGGTGGCACTTTGGTTAAATAGCACAGGATTTACATGCTCAGAGTCTACAGAAGCAGCAGCAATATCTGGTTTACAAAAACGTTCTACATCTGTCAATTTAAACCAGGCATCAGGAGCAGTGGGTAGTGCTAAATCTTTGCCAGAAATTAACAAAGACAGAATGCATCTGATTTTAGGTAGGTCTGTCACATTCATATATTTCAGGATGTATCACTTCTGAAAATTTATATCTTTCATTTTGAAGCTATGGAAAGATTTTGTAGAGTATAACACAATTCAGAGAAGGAAAAGTGAAAGGATTTCTCACCTCACCTTATAAATTGTTAATTGAATTTTTAACCTAAAAATTAAATTATTAAAAACTACTGAAACTACTTAGCTGACATGTTCATTCAGAGAGCAATATCGAATAATTTTCAGTAGAAAAACTTAATGTGTTTTTCATTCAACAACAGGTTTTCTTTTTACTTGGAACTCAACCAATTATCCTGTTAAGAAAAAACGTTTAATCAGATTGCAGTAAATCCTAATTTAAAATTGCTTTATAGATGCTTTTTTAACATTTAAGAATATTTACATTGTATTGTTGTTAAGATGGATAGCAAGGAAAAAAAAAAAAAAGAATATATACATTGTAATGCAACTTTTAATGATCTTATTTTTGGGGGGATGAAAAGGAACACAGTTGGTAAGGTGTGATTATGGGATTCATCAGTAGATCTCGTAAGTGAAAATGTGAAAAATACCTAAAACAATGACTTTACCCCTATGTAAATTCAGAGCTGTTGTTTCCTATAATACCCATTGTGCCTCTATAACTTCCCATTTAAAAACATTGTATGCATGAAAAATTATTTGACTACCATTTAATGAAAAGCAATTTTATAATGTTTGTAAGTTTATTTTCTTAATGTATTATTTTAAAAGTCCTAGAAATAAAAACTTAATATCTTCATAATCAACCTGATGGCATGGGAATTCCCTCTTCCAAATATAGCTAATTTGAATATTAACCAAATTGCAAAACTACAACCTTATGTTAAGTTTGTCTTAATTTGGAAACCGTTTTGAACTCTAAGGCATTAATAAATATACATTAAGGTAATCTGTAAAAACATAGAGAAGAAATATGGTATCAAACAACATCAAGTGTTTCGTAGTAAAAAAACATGTTTTTATTTTGTGCATTTCAGGTGTGAGTATACAGTTTCTTTGTTCCCCTAGACCTGAGGAGCCTATTGAACATGTCACAGCATGCCTACAGGCCTTGCATACCTTGCTAGACTCTCCTTATGCTCGAATCCATATTGCAGAAGATCAGGTACAGTGTATTGCTATGATACACAACTGTGTGTTTTGTTTTAATCATATTTGCCTTAAGATAATTTTCTCACATAGAAAATAAATATATATTTACTATGTAAACATTACCTATAAATATATAATTAGTCATAATATACTATATAATAAATATATTAAGAGTAATTAATATATAAAATAAGTATAATATATAATAAGTACTCAGGATTTTGGCTGTACTGAATCTTGGGTGACAGGCAGTGCTAAACTAGATATAGTCACTATACCTTCTTTAATTTGCTCATCAGTAATCAAAACTGAAAATAAAAAAGATCTTTTCAGTTCCAGTTAATGATTCTACTAATAAAAGGCTAAAGTAACGTGTAAGGCTATTTAATAAATTATGCCACTTTTGAATGGTTGATGAAGTTTGTTTTTATTTTTTTTTTTATTTTAGGGCACTAATCTGCCAGGTTGATGAAGTTTTATCTCTCATGTAATGAAATGTTTTTTTGTACTGGCTCAAGTACTCATCTAAAGTTTCATGAATTACTTTTTCTAATTTCTGTATGGAATTTATAAGTGACTACGTTACAGAATCAAGCTACCACTGAATTTGTTGTTCTTTTTTTAATTTGCAATTTTTTTTCTTTCTATAGTAAGTGACTATTTTATTTTTATTTTTTTAATTTTAATTTTATTTTTGGACACCACCACTACCACATGGTTTCACTTGGTATAATTTTCCATAAAATACAAACAGATAAAAACCAAAATTGGTATCATCTTATTACATCAATATTAGTTTTGTACATCATGCTAGCCAAAAACAAAACAAATCATATCAACAGAATAAATATGCCATGTGGTTACAAGATTCACTCACTGATTAACTCTTTTTGTACTCTAACCTAGTAGCCTGAAGCTGTGCTCTAAACTACAAAGAACTATAAGAATCTTCAGGATTGTTAGCCAGGCGCAGTGGCTTATGCCTGTAATCCCAACACTTTGGGAGGCTGAGGCAGGCGGATCACCTGAGGTCAGGAGTTCGAGACCACCCTGACCAACATGGAGAAACCCCACCTCTACTGAAAATACAAAATTAGCCGGGTGTGGTGGCGCTTGCCTATAATCCCAGCTACTCGGGAGGCTGAGGCAGGAGAATTGCTTGAACCCAGGAGGCGAAGGTTGTGGTGAGCCAAGATCACGCCATTGTACTCCAGCCTGGGCAACACGAGCGGCACTCTGTCTCAAAAAAAAAAAAAAAAGAACCTTCAGGATTGTTATCAGATAGATCTGTAAGATTTCATCTGTGAGTGAAGAAGGACTACTGTATTTAAACGCAATTGTTTGGGTTTAACATAATATCTCACACAGCTAGCTGTTTTTTGGATTTAGTCATATTTTGTTTATTTGAGTATTGCTTTACAGTGGAAAAAAGGATGTATTCTTTTTCTGAATTGGATCCGATTTTAACATGACATGAGTACACTGACTCACTGTGTTTATTCACCCAGTTACTTTTACTCTGTGCCTGGTCTACCCCAAACATGGTTTGAGGTTATAGGTAGTGAAAGCAGTTTCCTGTGCCTGACTTCGGAGATAAGTACAGTGTGATAAGTGCTATTTTAGTACATGTAGGGCTGCAATTAGAATAGAGAGGAGGAGCCCAATGTTGTGATAGGAAAGCAAAGGACAGTTTCTCAGAGTGGGCAGTGGTTGAATCAAATCTTCAAGAGGGGCCAGGCACAGTGGCTCACACCTGTAATCCCAGCACTTTGGGAGGCCGAGGCGGGCAGATCACAAGGTCAAGAGATCGAGACCATCCTGGCCAACATAGTGAAACCCCATGTCTACTATAAATACAAAAATTAACTGGGCATGGTGGCGCACACCTGTAGTCCCAGCTACTTGGAGGCTTAGGCAGGAGAAGCACTTGAACCTAGGAGGCGGAGGTTGTAGTCAGCTGAGATCACACCAGCCACTGCACTCCAGCCTGGGTGACAGAGCAAGACTCGGTCTCAAAAATTTAAAAAAAAAAAATTTTTTTTAATCTTCAAGAGGGATTAGTGAGACAGCACAAGCAGGTCGGGTTTTCCTCTCAGAAAGAATAGCAAATACAAACACTAGGAGGCACGAGAGAACGTGGCAAGTTCAAAGGCATAGCCATTTACTATGGCTGATGTGAATGGAACATGAGGTTGTTGGATGAGGCTGGACAAAGTGAAAACCAAATCATGAAGATTTCTTCATGATATGTACAAGGGTTTGAATCCTATCCTGAAATTAATAGGGAATCATTAAAAATGTTTAAGTAGAGGAATGATATAACTAACTTTATATTTCGGAAGGGATCATTCTGTTAACCTCTTAGAGGTAGTTTGGTTTGTAAGAGATGCAAAGGGAGCCGGAGGCCAGTTCTGCGGCTATTTTCATAATTCCAGAAAAGAAACAAGTATACTAGCCTAGGAAGGCTTAATAAAGGAAGAGGGAAAGAGGGCCAAGATTGGAAACTTGAGGGAAAATAGCATTTAAAAATTGAGACGAAGGAAATAAATCAACAGTGGAAACTACTACAGAGGTTGGAGGAGAACCAAAAGAGAACAGAGTTATCAAAGACAAGGGAGGAGTTTCAAGAAGGGTAGAGAGAATATCAAAAGAAACAGAATCCAGCCAGGTGTAGTGGCTCACGCCTGTAATCCCAACACTTCGGGAGGCCAAGATAGGCGGATCATGAGGTCAGGAGATCAAGATCAGCCTGACCAACATGGTGAAACCCCGTCTCTACTATAGTGTTTTGTTTTTATAAAAACAAAAATTAGCCAAGTGTGGTGGCACGCGCCTGTAATTCCAGCTACTCAGGAGGCTGAGGCAGAATTGCTTGAACCCGTGAGGCGGAGGTTGCAGTGAGCCAAGATTACGCCACTGCACTCCGGCCTGGATGACAAAGTGAGGCTCTGTCTCAAAAAAAGAGAGAAAAGAAACAGAATCTAGTAAATAAACACAGAAATGTAGAGGAGGTTATTGGTGACCTCCTGCAGAGGATTGTTTTAGGTGATAGTAGATCAAGGAGTAAATAAGAGAGTAAAGGAAGTAGAAACATCTAGGCTGGGAAAAGAAGGGGCAAGACACATAGAGGAGGACATGGAGGCTTTGGGAGGAGTGCAGGGGGGACATTAGATAAGAAAGACGAGCATTTTCCTTATATTGAAGAGAGTAGCCTACCTAGAGAGAGAAGCTGAAAACATGAGATCAAAGTCTTTGAAGAATCCATAGGAAGTGAAATAGGATTGAATAGGAACACATAAGGAAAGATTAACCTCAGATTAAGCCTCAGATAAGAGGCTGAAAACGTGATCTTAAGGAAAGAGGTAAAGGTGGCTTTGGTTGCAGTTAAGTCTTTTCCACCTCTGAAATCTTAGTTAGGGTCATTGGATGAATTTGATGTGAAAGATTGTGAGTAAGAAGCTTATAGTGGGTGGTGAAAGTTTGTAGTAGTTGCTGAAGTGAATAGAAGAGGAGCTCACCAGAGATTTCTATAATCTCTGATAGGCAGAGATTGTATAAATTCTTAGATATTGCTCAGGTTGGAAATTATAAATTTTAGCAGTATTGGACTCTGAAATACTGTTTAGCCCAATTATTTCCTTCCAAAAGGAGAATGATCAACTTTGAATATAAATTACATTTAAATATGTAAATAATAAATCATTTGTTGCTTGAAAATACATTGGGGTAAAATGTGAACATTTCTAAAGATTGTTACCATGTTCTTATTTGTTACATGGTCCTATACTTTAATTTTAGCTATCTAATTTCTGTTTTTACATATATATTTTTTCTCAGATTTTAATAATATAAATTTATCCTTTGAAATTAAAATTAATTAAATGTGTTTATATTTCTTTGTTTATATTAGCTGATTGGTGTTGAGTTGCTGAGTGTTTTGCACCGCCTCCTATTGACCTGGAATCCATCATCTGTCCAGCTGCTGGTTACTGGAGTTGTACAACAGATAGTAAGAGCTGCTCAGGATTATTTGCAAGAAAAAAGAAACACTCTAAGTAAGCACTAGAAATTACACTAACTTGAAGTAAATCTTAGTTTGTACTCTAATTTTTAAAATATTAATGCCAGGGCATATTTCTGTAGTTTTAATTTTATTTTTAGAGACAGGGTCTCACTCTGTCACCCAAACTGGAGTACAATGATGTGATCGTATTTCGGTGTAGTGTCTAACTCCTGGGCTCAAGATCCTCCTGCCTTTGCCTTCTGAGTAGCTGGGACTATAGGCACACTCCACCAAATCCAGCTAAATTTTTTTTTTTTTTTTTTTTTTGGTGGGGAACAGTTTTACTCTCTTGCCCAGGGTAGAATGCAGTGGTGCAGTCTCAGCTCACTGCAGCCTGGAACTCCCAGGATCAGGTGATCTTCCCACTTTAGCCTCCAGAGGACCTGAGATTACAGACAGACACCACCACACCTGGCTAATTTTTGGTGGAGACAGTGTTTTGCCATGTTACCTAGGCTGGTCTCGAGCTCCTGAGCCCAAGTGATCTGCCCATCTCGTCATCCCAAAGTGCTTAGGTTACAGGTGTGAGCCACAGCCCCTGGCCAGAAGTTATTAATTTTAAAAAAAATAATCATACATTTAGAAGATTTGAAATTGATTTTATTTTCATTAGAAAGGACTGAATGAAATTGCTGAGAGTTGACTATTTTTCACCTTTTGTCAATTTCATCTGGTTCAACCCAACATATGTGTTATTCCTATTACAAAATATATACCAAATAAAAATACCTGATAAAGATATTCCGAGTGAAAAATGAACTGTCTGTTACCTTTAAGGAGAGATCAATGCACAGAATTCTAGGAAGGCAGAGAATTATACTGAGAAAGACATGTGACATCAGTTAGACATTTGCTTGTAAATTCTTTTGAAGGAATTTCCTAAATATACTTATTGTGTTGTTTTATGTACTTTTTTTTGGCTGGAAATTTCACCAAATTATCTTTTACCTCAGATGAAGATGATATGGAAAAAGAGGCCTGTACTGTACTGGGAGAAGGAGGTGACAGCGGTGGTCTCATTCCTGGAAAATCACTCGTGTTTGCAACAATGGAGCTGCTGATGTTCATTTTAGTACGGCATATGCCACATCTCAGTACCAAGGTGTCAGACTCTCCAAGTCATATAGCCACTAAAACTCGACTATCAGAAGAAAGTGCTCGTTTGGTGGCAGCCACAGTTACCATACTCTCTGATTTACCATCCCTTTGTTCACCCGCTGGTACGGTATTGATCAGCATTGGGAAATGCATTATATTACAGTAAACAAAGATGAGCTTGCCTTTGATTTTAAGCACTGTTGTAACTTAGTTTCCTCTTAAATCTCAAGTGAGAAATAAGAAGCTGATCTTTTTTTAAGGTTTTGTCGACCTTTAGGGGCCTATGAAGATTAAGAGTCAAAAAGTCACAAACCTGAGGTGTTGTTTTCAGATATGTTTCAAATGAGACATGGAACTGCAGGTTGGGGGAAGACACTGCCAGCAGATAGACATAAGGTGGAATTACTAAACTCTATTTTCTAATCTGATTGCCACTCTTGAGCAACACTGAAAAACTCAAGGCCGGGCAAAGTGGCTCATGCCTGTAATCCCAATACTTTGGGAGGCCAAGTCAGGTGGATCACCTGAGGTCAGGAGTTTGTGACCAGCCTGGCCAACATGGTGAAACCCCATCTGTACTAAAAATACAAAAAAATTAGCTGGACATGGTGATGCATGCCTGTAATCCCAGTTACTCAGGAAGCTGAGGCAGGAGAATTGCTTGAACCCAGGAAGCAGAGGCTGCAGTGAGCCAAGATCGTGCCATTGCACTCCAGCCTGGGCAACAGAGAGACTCCCTCTCTCAAAAAAAAAAAAAAAAAAAAAACCAGGAAAAGAAAAAGTTAAAAATGTCAGAGAAGAATGACAGCCAACTTTAAGGAGCACCGAAAGAAATTATGGCTGAAAAAGATAATAGCTGGGTGCAGATATTGAAGACCTAATAAATGTAAAAGTAGACTTTCCCTCTGTTTTATCCAGAACAAGCTTGTCCAACGCACGGCCCAGCATGGCTTTGAATTTTACCAACACAAATTCATAAACTTTCTTAAAACGTTATGAGATGTCTGCTTGGACCTTTTTCTTTCTTTTTTTTTTTTTTTTTTTTTTTTTTTTAAGCTCATTACCTGTTAGTGTATTTTATGTATGGCCCAAGACAATTCTACTTCCAGTCGGGCTCAGGGAAGCCAAAAGATTAAGATCTAAGAGGTAAAAATGGTAACAGTAGATAAATAGATAAATTTCAGCTCAACACAAAGACCACCTTTCTACCTCTTAGAGTAACCCTACATATGTGAAAATAATGAATTCCCCATCATTTGAATTTCGCAAGCAGAGGCTGCAATGGCCGCAGGTCAGAGTGGTGAAGGGATTCTTTCCTTTCATGGGAGGTTGAATTTTCAGTTGCAAATTCTAGGAATATTTCATTTCTTCTTTCCTTACCCCAATGATCTTCTTTCATTTTTCCAGCTTGATTAGGTTGACTTCAGTACACTGAGGATTGATTCCATGTCTTACAATTGCTATAAAATTCACCAAGTTACTCAGATGCTTCTCACAGTATCTGGTAGTGCTTTTTCCTGTTTTTCTGTCTTCCTTTTTCATTTTCATTACAAAGGGCATGAAATATTAAATAGGTGAAGTATTAAAAACAAGGCTAGCTGGAAGAAGAAAATACCAATTCTGTCTGTGAAATAATATGACACTTGCTAATTTTCTTTTTCAAACATTGAATTATGGTAATAATAATACAGTAAATTTTGTATAAAGGCAAGGAAAAAAACTTTATTAAACCACAATCACATGCAAAAAATACAAGCAATAGAAACAACTATAATGTGGGAACTGAAATACTTATGAGGTAATCTGATTTGTTTTTCTTTCAGGATGCATGACAATCCTGCCCACAATTCTATTTTTAATTGCAAGAATATTGAAAGACACAGCAATAAAGTCTGCAGATAATCAGGTTCCTCCACCAGTCAGTGCAGCTCTTCAAGGGATTAAAAGTATTGTGACACTTTCAATGGCCAAAACTGAGGAAACTCAAAAACAATGGACAGCTCTGATTCGTAGCACACTTGCATACATCCTGGAATATTCTCAACCAGGTAACGTGTCAGTTTTAAACTTTTTAATCAGTTAGGATATCTGTTCCCTAAATAATTAATTAGTTGAATAAGCTTATCAGAAAACTGCTGTATAACAATGAGTCAACTCAGAGTGGTATGTTAATCATATCTTTCAGGTGTCAACTTGAATACTCTTTTTTTTCTGGATTGTTGACTCTAAATGCCCTTGTGTTAGTACTTATAAACATTTTGGGGCCAGGTGTGGTGGCTCACGCCTGTAATCCTAGCATTTTGGGAGGCCAAGGCGGGCAGATCACGAGGGAAGGAACTTGAGACCATCCTGGCTAACGTGGTGAAACCCCAACTCTACTAAAAATACAAAAAATTAGCCAGGCGTGGTAGCATGCGCCTGTAGTCCCCGCTGCTCAGGAGGCTGAGGCAGGAGAATCGTTTGAACCTGGGAGGCAGAGGTTGCCGTGAGCCGAGATTGCGCCATTGCACTCCAGCCTGGGCAACACAGCAAGACTCCGTCTCAATTTTTAAAAAAGATTAGATAGATAGATAGATAGATAGATAGATAGATAGATAGATTGATTGATTGATTGATTGATTTAATTTTTGTTGGGGGGGGAATCCAGAGTCAATATTTTTGAAATTGTTCATTAAGGGAAAGTTTTGATATTTTATCAAGCTAGTTCATGAAGTAAATTTAAAGGTCTGATAATAGAATTAACTTGCCATCTGAGATATGCTGTCTGGAACTAAATTCCCAGGAGACACAGTTAGTTATGAAGTAGAAATCAAAGCCACAGGCTTATTTGTATATTTGTATATCAAGGGAAGCAGATCCCTTGCTTAACAAGAAAAGTTTTATAATAGAGTATATCCATTATGAAAATCCCATTTCATGTTCTAAAATCTGGCATCTTTCACTTTAAAAAATGTGTGTATGCATGTGAATATGCACAAACATGTGCAAAAATCTTGGATGCCTGGATGTAGTGAATCACTCTTGATTGCTGCAACATTGTTTTTCATTTTTAGACCCTTCGACTTTGAAATAAATTTCAAACTTTAAAAAAAGTTGCAAGAATAACATAAGGAACTCCAGCATATGCTTCTCCTAGATTTACCATTTGTCATCATTTTGCCACACATGATTTATTACTTTCTCTATAATCTACATAGCATTATTGCTAATATTATTATTTATTTTGCTGAACCATTTGAGGATATGAAGTCATCATGACTCTTTATACCTAAATGCTTCATGGATATCCTAAGAACAAAGGACATTCTCTTCCATGACCACTGAAAAATTACCAAATTTAGGCAATGTGACATTGATACAATGCTATTATTGTTCTTATGCAAATGTCACTACTTGTCCTAATAATGACCATCATAGAGCTCTTTTCTTTTTATTTAGTTATTATATTGCCTTAAGCTCCCTTAATCTCGGGCAGTTCCTGGCCTTTTCCTTTCATGACATTAATTATGCTGAATAATACAGGCCATCCTTTATGTAGAATGTTTCTCAATTTGGAATTGTCCGTTGTTTTTTCTTTTTTTCTTTTTTTTTTTGAGATGTAGCCTCACTCTTGTTGCCCAAGCTGGAGTGCAATGGCACGATCTTGGCTCACAGCAAGCACCACCTCCTGTGTTCAAGTGATTCTCCTGCCTCAGTCTCCTGAGTAGCTGGGATTACAGGTGCCTGCCACCACGCCGAGTAATGTTTTGTATTTTTGGTAGAGATGGCGTTTCACTATGTTGGTCAGGCTTGTCTCAAACTCCTGACCTCAGGCGGTCCAACCACCTCGGCCTCCCAAAGTGCTGGGATTATAGGCATGAGCCACCGCGCCCAGCCTGATTTTTTTTTCTCTCAGGTTAGATTCAATTTCTGCATTTTTGGCAGGAATACTGCATACGTAATGTTATGTCTTAGTACATCATACAACTAAGACTTACTGCTTTGTAATGTTGCTTTGTCCCATTACTGGGAATCTTAACTTTTATAACTTTATTAAGAAATTGCCTGCCAGCCAGGCGCGCGGTGGCTCACGCCTGTGATCCCAGCACTTTGGGAGGCCAAGGCAGGCGGATCACCTGAGGTTAGGAGTTCGAGACCAGCCAGGCCAACAGGGTGAAACCCCGTCTCTACTAAAAATACAAAAATTAGCTGGGCATGGTGTCTGGCACCTGTAGTCCCAGCTACTCGGGAGGCTGAAGCAGGAGAATCACTTGAACCTGAGAGGCGGAGCTGAGATCGAGCCACTGCACTCCAGCCTGGGCGACAGAGCAAGATTCCATCTCAAAATAAATAAAAGAACATTTAAAAAAAAAAAAAAAGGAAAAATTATCTGCCATGTTTCTCCACTATCAAGTTGCCATTTTTCCATTTTATAAAGTAATCTGTGGGAAAATACTTTTGAGATTGTCTCACTTGTCTGTTCCCATCAAACTTTCTAGTTTTTTTTTTTGAGATGGAATCTCACTCTGTTGCCCAGGCTGGAAGTGCAATGGTGTGATCTCGTCTCACTGCAACCTCTACCTCCTGGGTTCAAGTAATTCTCCTGCCTCAGCCTCCCAAGTATCTGGGACTATAGGCACCTGCCACCATGCCCAGCTGATTTTTGTATTTTCAATAGAGGCAGAGTTTCACCATGTTTGGCAGGCTAATCTTGAACTCCTGACCTCAGGTGATCCACCCACCTCAGCCTGGGATTACAGGCATGAGCCACTGTGCCCTGCCCCTCATCAAACTTTCACATAATGGTTTCAGCATCCATAGTCCCTGAGTCATTTATTACTATTATAGTTTCAAAATGATAATATTCTAGTTTATACTTTTAATTGCTTTTGCATTTATTAGCTGGCATTCTACTAAAAGGAAGAGCTCTCCCTTTGCTCTCCCCTAATTATGTGTTTGTTTTTTGCTATCAATACAATCATAATTTTTTTTAATTAACTGGGTCCCTCACTGTTACTTTAGTGTGGCCCCATTATTTGAGCACTTCCATACTTTCTAGTACTGAGAGGTGACTCTTTTCCCCCTCATCGTTCTAGAATCCACCGCTTCTCCAAAAGCCTTGATTTCTTTTAGTAGAAAATCATATTTAGGGCCAGGCACGGTGGCTCACCCCTGTAATCCCAGCACTTTGGGAGGCTGAGGCGGGTGGATTATGAGGTCAAGAGATCGAGACCATCCTGGCGAACATGGTAAAACACTGTCTCTACTAAAAATACAAAATTAACTGGGTGTGGTGCCTTTTTTTTTTTTTTTTTTTTTGAGACAGAATCTCACTTTGTCACCCAGGCTTCATAGTGGCAAATTCTTGGCTCACTGCAACCTCCGCCATCTGGATTCAAGTGATTCTCCTGCATTAGCCTTCCGAGTAGCTGGGGTTACAGACAAATGCGCCACCACGCCTGGCTAATTTGTGGTCAATCTCGTCTCAGACTCATGACCTCAGGTGGTCCTGCTGCTTTGGCCTCCCAAAGTGCTGGGATTACAGGTGTGAGCCACCACGCCTGGCTGATTTTTTTTTTTAATGGTTATGTGGAATTTACAGGTTCGCTTGTTTGTTTAGAGATGGAATCTCGATCTGTCACCAGGCTGATGTGCAGTGGTGTAATCGCGGCTCACTGCAACCTCCACCTCCTGGGTTCAAGCAATTCTCCTGCCTCAGCGTCCCAAGTAGCTGGGACTACAGGTGCATGCCACCACACCGAGCTAATATTGGTATTTTTAGTAGAGACGGAGTTTCACCATGTTGGCCAGAATGGTCTCAATCTCTTGACCTCATGATTTGCCCGCCTTGGTCTCCCAAAGTACTGGACTACAGGTGTGAGCCACCGGGCCTGGCATGGAATTTACAGGTTTTCATATACTAAATTGAAAGGAGATGTTACTTAAAAATGTACTCTGGATTTTTAAATTAATTAGAATATTTTGTAATCATTTAGCATTAAACATAACTTCACACTTTTTTAAGTTTTTTTTTTTTTTTTGAGACGGAGTTTCACTCTTGTTACCCAGGCTGGAGTGCAATGGCGCGATCTCGGCTCACCGCAACCTCCGCCTCCTGGGTTCAGGCAATTCTCCTGCCTCAGCCTCCTGAGTCGCTGGGATTACAGGCACGCACCACCATGCCCAGCTAATTTTTTGTATTTTAGTGGAGACAGGGTTTCACCATGTTGACCAGGATGGTCTCGATCTCTTGACCTTGTGATCCACCTGCCTCGGCCTCCCACAGTGCTGGGATTACAGGCTTGAGCCACCGCGCCCGGCCCATAACTTCACACTTTTAACTTTATATATTAAATTTCTTATAGTTGTCTGTGGACTGTGTTAGATTGAGGCAAATATTATTATAAATGTTGCAGGGAGAGAGAGAGATGATTATTCAAGATTAAATTCTGGCCAGGCACAATGGCTCACACCTATAATCCGAGCACTTTGGGAGGCCAAGGCAGGAGGATCACTTGAGTACAGGAGTTCAAGACCAGCCTGGAAAACATGGCAAGACATCGTCTCTCTCTAAAAAATTAAAAAACAAAATTCCAAAATGTTTTAGAAACAGCACACTTCTTTCATTTTTTGTTTTCAGAAGACTCTGTACCTACACCTGATGAAGTCAGCATGCTAACAGCAATTGCACTCTTCCTGTGGTCTGCTAGTAGTGAAATAATAGGAGTCCAGTCATTACAGAATGGCTGCATGAACAGATTTAAAAATGCATTAAATTCATGTGACCCATGGGTAAGTTACACTTTAAACAGAGATAGATAAACATTTCCCTTTATCAGGAAAATGTCAGACTGATTTATTAAAATATATGATACATAATTGAAAGCTAAACACTATGGCTTTTAAATGAAAAAAACAAAACTAATCACTGGGTTTAAGCACTAGAACACGTGTGTTTGTATATTCACATATGTAGAAATTCTCCAATATATGAAATTTGTATTAACCCCGGGGCATGCTGGTAGAGACAAGTCTATGATTATGTTTTTACAGTGTTTATTTAAATGATGCTAAGGACATTAAAGAAGTTTACATTTATTAGATGTTTTAATTAACCTACTGGAAACTCTAGTTTGCCTAGAAAGTAAGTTTTTTTATTTTACAATGTCAAAGTCTAAACTAATGATTCTTAAGCCTGCTGCACGTCAGAAATTTTAAAAAGCAGTTTGGAAACATTCTTGGAGGCTGGGCGTGGTGGCTCACGCCTGTAATCCCAGCACTTTGGGAGGCCAAGGAGGGTGGATCAGGAGGTCAGGAGTTTGAGACCAGCCTGGCCAATAAAGTGAAACCCATCTCTACTAAAAGTACAAAAAAATTAGCTGGGCATGGTGGCAGACACCTGTAATCCCAGCTACCCAGGAGCTGAGGCAGGAGAATCACTTGAACCTGGGAGGCTAAGGTTGGAGTGAGCCAAGATTGCGCCATTGCACTCCAGCCCAGGCAACAACGTGAGACTCCATCTCAAAAAAAAGAAAAATTCTTGGACTCCACCACTATCTTCCTGAATCTGAGTCTCCAGAACAGTGGCTCAAAGATCTGTATATTTAAAATGTTCCTCAGGTTTTTCTGGTGTGTAGCTAGATTTAGCTACTTGTGTTTTACCAAAGCACTGAAATAGTTTTATTCCACTCTGTCCCATATATTGGTGGGTCCTCCCTCTCTCTCTTCCTTCTTTCCTTCCTTCCTGTTTTTTTTTCCCCCCCCAAGTTGGAGTCTCGCTCTGTTGTCCAGGTTGGAGTGCAGTGGTGCTATCTCACCTGACTGCAACCTCCACCTCCCAGGTTCAAGTGATTCTCCTGCCTCAGCTTCCTGAGTAGCTGAGATTACAGGCGCATGCCACCACGCCCAGCTAATTTTTGTATTTTTAGTAGAGATGGGGTTTCACCATGTTGGTCAGGCTGGCCTTGAACTGCCAACCCCATGATCCGCCCACCTCGATCTCCCAAAGTGCTGGGATTATAGGCATGAGCCACCTCTTCTTTCATGCCCAGCTCTTCCTTCATTTTTTTTTTAAAGTGTTAATCTGAAGCCTTTCTAATATAAAGTGGAGCCAGTAAGACTTTATTTTCTAGGTCTGGAAACCTTACATTGTTAACAGTTGTTTCCAGGGAATCAAATGTTTTTAAGATATCTAAGCAATTTTTTATAGCTTTCAAAGCTATAAATATATTTACACATCATTCAAATATTAACTAACCTTCCTTACTAAATATATTTGGTTAAAATAGGAGAGACAATTGTACATTAAAGGAAGAATTAAAAACCGAAGTGGAATAACTGATTTCTAACTTCTTTCACACTATAGAAATATAGGAATTGGCCAGGCGAGGTGGCTCACACCTGTAATCCCAGCACTTTGGGAGGCCGAGGTAGGTGGATCATGAGGTTTGGAGATAGAGACCATCCTGGCCAACATGGTGAAACCCCATCTCTACTAAAAATACAAACATTAGCTGGGCATGGTGGCGTGCACCTGTAGTCCCAGCTACTCGGGAGGCTGAGACAGAAGAATCACTTGAACCCTGAGGTGGAGGTTGCAGTGAGCTGAAATTGCACCACTGCTCTCCAGCCTGGTGGCAGAGCGAGACTCCATCTCAAAAGAAAAAAATATAGAAATTGTATAAGCATGGTGATTTGGTAATTAAAATATTTGAAATTGTTTGACTAATTTTTGTCAGAAAATTCTATTATTCTACTCCTTTTCTCTAAGTAGAAATGTAATTTACATTTTCATCCTGCAGTATCACTTATTTTCAGTGCATAATATGCAGTGTGATTGTAGAGCAAATAAGAACTATACACGTTAATTGATAATATGATCTTCTTATATAGGTTCAAGCCAAGTGTTACCAGCTTCTCCTCTCAGTCTTCCAACATTCCAATCGTGCCCTTTCAACTCCTTATATTCATTCATTAGCTCCCATAGTAGTTGAAAAGCTAAAAGCTGTTGAAAGAAACAGACCAGCCAGTAACATAGAACTTTTAGCTATTCAAGAAGGAGTAAAAGTTCTTGAGACGTTGGTTGCTCTTGGTGAAGAACAAAACAGTAAGTATATTCTTATAAAAAACTACTAGTTCAAAATGAAGATCTGTATTATATATAAATCTTATTTGATATTAGAAACAGGCCTGCCGGGCACAGTGGCTCATGCCTGTAATCCCAGCACTTTGGGAGGCTAAGGCAGGTGGATCACGAGGTCAAGAGATCTAGACCATCCTGGCAAACATGGTGAAACCCTGTCTCTACTAAAAATACAAAAATTAGCCAGGCATGGTGCCATGCACCTGTAATTCCAGCTCCTCAGGAGGCTGTGGCAGGAAAATTGCTTGAACCCAGGAGGCGGAGGTTGCACTGAGCCATGATTGTGCCACTGCACTCCAGCCTGAGCAACAGACTGAGGCTTCATCTCAAAAAAAAAAAAAAAAACACAAACAAAAAGAAACAGGACTTTGCTTATGTTACATAATGTATTGAGTTGTTTTTTTTGTTGTTGTTTTTTTTTTTTTGAGCAGGAATTTAAAATGAATTACTAATGTCATTTCAAAACACTGATTTTTTTTCTAGGAACATATGCATCTCTTAAGTTCTAGTAAAAAGCACAGATGTTTAATGGGGTTTTTTCTTTTTTCTTTTTTTTTTTTTTTTTTTGGTGGCAGTCTCACTGTGTCACCTGGGCTGAAGTGCAATGGCACTGTCTTGGCTCACTGCAACCTCTGCCTCCTAGGCTGAAACAATCCTCCCACATAGCTGGGACTACATGCCACCATGCCTGGCTATTTTTCGTATTTTTTGTAGAGACAGGATTTTGCCATGTTGCCCAGATTGGTCTCTAACTCCTCCTGGACTCAAGCGATCCACCCATCTTGGCCTCCCAAAGTACTAGGATTACAGGTGTGAGCCACTGTGCCCGTTTAATAGGGATTTAAAATAATATTCTAATCTTCATAATAGAGGTATGTAAGCTTTATAACAAATATAACCAGTTAAGTATTAATACCAAACATCATTATTAAAATACCTCAAAACTTTTTATTTAAAAATTTGTTTTAATGAAAAACTGCATACATTCATTTAACCAGAGACTTATGCAGCTTAATATATATTTTCACTCAGATAACAGATGTTTTGTACTCTAACAAGACTTTTAAGAGGTAGAATAAGCAGTCGGCCTGTTTTTAAAATTAAAACTAAATCTAAGGCCAAATGCCATGCAAAAACTAAACAAGTATTAGTGAAATAAGACAACGTTCATTAGGAGGATACCATCAAATAAATGAATGAATGTAAATCATATTAATTTGATGGCAACATTTTTATACTTGGCTTCATATTTTATAGTTACGTGATTCCAAGAGCGTAAATTTTCAGCTTTTGAATTTAAGTCACTCAGCTTTTTTTCATCTCATTTACAGGTGTTAATTTTGTTTTCAATTTTACAGTATCCAGTAAGAATAGGCAGTATATGTTTTCTCACCCTGCATGATCAAGGTTATAAGTTAAAAGTATTAGAATTATATTTGACTCATTGTTCATTATCTTTATTGAATCTGTTACTCAAATATTGTCCTGTCTCTTTCTGAAATTTCTCTAGGATTCAAGAGAAACTTGCTTCCTAGTCTTATATCTAATCACCTCCTAAATAGATAACTATAGTAGTTTTCCTAGCTGACATTCACCATCAAATTTATGTGAAGTATTTTATCTCTCCTTTGCTTAAGAATTTGGAAAAGTTTACTCTTGCCTTACAGCATCAAGGCTGAACATCTTCGCTTGACTTTTAAAACATTGCCTAGTGTGTGCTTGCTAACCTGACCAGACCAGTTTCCTTTCTGTGCTCTTTTTTTTTTTTTTTTTTTTTTTGAGACGGAGTTTCACCCTTGTTACCCAGGCTGGAGTGCAATGGCGCGATCTCGGCTCACTGCAACCTCCGCCTCCCGGGTTCAGGCAATTCTCCTGCCCCAGCCTCCTGAGTCGCTGGGATTACAGGCACGCACCACCATGCCCAGCTAATTTTTTGTAATTTTAGTAGAGACGGGGTTTCACCATGTTGACCAGGATGGTCTCGATCTCTTGACCTCGTGATCCACCCGCCTCGGCCTCCCACAGTGCTGGGATTACAGGCTTGAGCCACCGCCCGGCCTCTGTGCTCCTTTTAATCGCTTACATTGTTCATATTATTTTCACTTTCCTCAGTTGTTTTTTCTCTTCTTCTTACAAATCTGTTAAACCTACATTAGATCTTTTCTTTGAGAAATATTATCTAACTACTTAGCTTACTCTGATCCTACCCTTCATAGACTTTCTTTTGTATTTATAACCAACCATGTGTTTTATGGCCTTGCAATGTTAAACTAATCATCAAAACTATAAAATCCCAAAGTACTCCTCAGCTTCATGAGTCTCTTGGTGAATTCTATACTCAAATGCTACCCACATGTTTTAGCACTTAGTACTCTAATTGTTCTATGTACTGTCTTAACTCTTTTCATTTAGGTAATAAAAGCATCCAGGTAGAAACGAATTATATAACATTTCCTATAACGCTTAGCTTATTTCTAGGTATTTGATGAATACTTAAATAAGTTATAATTTTTCCAGTTATATTTTAAAATTATTGAAACCAAAACCTTAATTTTCAACCTACTATTGAAAACCTTCTATTGAAACTTCTTCCAATTTAGCAAGCCAATATACTGGAGATAATTTTATACATATTTTATAATTCTCTAATTTTTATTATGAAAGCCAGCTCTTATAATAATATATTATTATTAATATTCTTTTATTGTTTTTTTGAAAGGGAGTCTTGCTTTGTTACCCATGCTGGAGTGCAGTGGTGCAATCTTGGCTCACTGCAACCTCTGCCTCCCAGGTAGCTGGTAGCAATTCTCCTGCCTCAGCCTCCTGAGTAGCTGGGATTACAGGCATGCACCACCACACCCAGATAATTCTGTATTTTTAGTAGAGATGGGGCTTCGCCCTGTTGGCCAGGCTGGTCTCGAACACCTGACATCAGGGTATCCGCCCACCTTGACCTCCCAAAGAGATAGGATTACAGGCGGGAGCCACCATGCCCAGTCCTATAATACTATTGACATTCTATATCAGGGAAATTGAACTAAATCTAGAAGATTGGAGGATTTACTTGGGACTATAAAAATAAGCTTTTTACCTTATGAAAACTTAATATGGAAAAATATCCAATTAATTGGAAACTTCTGGGTGGTTACCAAGAGAAAGAGTATATATGCTTATTCAATCAAAAGATAGTTATTGAGTACCTGTATACCAGGTAGTGTTCTAGGCATTGAGAATTTAGCATGAGATAAAACAGGCAAAGGTCCCTGATTTCATGGAACTTACATTTCTCATAGAAAAACACTGACAATAAATACTTCACATCCCATATACATAATGTATATCTGTGTCTATTATATGTAGACATGTATCTTTATATAGTGATGAAGATCTAATTATATCAATTTTAGATGTAGATATAACATCTGTAGTTAGATGCAGGAATTGATAGGGGCTGTGGAGGGAAAAAGTACAGCAGGGAAAGAAGACAGTACGGTCCAGGAAGGGACTGGGATTCTGGAAAGGCTTCACTGATTACTATCACCGTCCCTGTTGACATCAGTGAGTGTCACACATTTTCTACCACATGCTTCCTGCTGTCTTACAATTTCTTAAATTGTCATTCTAGAAGAATTAACAGTAATTAAGGGAGAGAAAGTGTAATTCTCAATATAAGAGCTGTTTTACACACACACAATTACATATAAAGGTGAATTGTTAGAAAAATATCACCTTTAATGAAACTTATACCCAGGGTGGAGTTGTTAATAAGTAAAGACAAAGAGACTAACAACCTCCAAATACATCTTTTTTTAAGGACTTAGAATTTATATCAGCCAGACATAGGTTCTTGTTAACCCTACGTGTTATGTATTCCCTTATTTTTGAGGAATTTCCCCTCACTGTGAGTTTTGGGGGATGATGAAATAGGAAGAAACTTCTACTTTAAGAAGAGAGAAGCACCTAGTTTTAGTTAAATAATGGTAAATAGATGGTTTTCAGGTTTCTGTTCCCCACTTCAATCTCCTGATTCTAGAATGCCCATAAAAATTTGATAATCTTACTCTCAAGATACATTCTACCAGACGGCAATTGTAAAGTGTTTTATTACTTTTTAACCTTTGGCCCATTTTTTTTTTTTAGTAAAACAAATTAATGTAAATGTAAACTATACAATATTAACAAACCTGTTTTCCATCTTGGACATTTATTTAGTAAATATTTAATATTAATTGTGATTTATTAAGGTCTAAAGTAGGCTGTGCATGTTTACTTATTTTATTATAATTCAGTCATCTGTGGCAGTTGCCTAGTTTTTAAATTAAAATTTATTATAATCTTTAAGTTTGTGATCTTTTTTTGTACTTTATTATTTACAGGAGTCCAGCTACTTGCTCTTTTAGTTCCCACTCTGATTTCTTACCTGCTGGATGAAAATTCTTTTGCCTCAGCAAGTTCAGCCTCCAAAGATCTTCATGAGTTTGCACTCCAGAATTTAATGCGTATTGGACCTCTGTATCCACATGCTTTCAAGACAGTAATGGGGGCTGCTCCTGAGTTGAAAGTGCGTCTAGAAACTGCTGTTCGCGCAAGTCAAGCGAGCAAAGCCAAAGCGGCTGCCAGACAACCAGCCCCCGCCATACATTCTGCACCAACAATTAAGCTAAAAACAAGTTTTTTTTAATTTGCACTTTCATTTATTTGTATTTATAGTGTCAACTAGCACTTAATTAGTGAAGGCCACTGTATCATTCCAGGCTATCTATAGGTTCTGTTTTATTTGTATATTGGTATTATAGTGCTTCCAAATAGGTGATTTGAAATAATGATCACACCACTTATTGATTTTTAAGGAGTGATTTTTTTTTTTAATCATGTGGTGAATGTGTTTTCATTTTCCTCCCAATAATGTTTCTCTTTTGATAATTAATTTATTTTTTAAGCACGGAGCCATAGTATTAAATGCTAAAAACATTATCATGTAGTCAGGCAGCCTACTGATATTGTGAGGGAAAAAAACAGGTCAGAACTCAGCATCTGTCATGAAAAAAAATCAATGGAAAGACAAGCAGATTTTAAATTTTGAAGTAACCAAAATAATAGAAAGCGTCTGTTTTGTGATGTATATACTATGAATAAAATCACAACATTTTCTAAGCATATCCCAAAATGTCCTTATCTTTCTGATGGATCTTTTAGCTTTCATATCAAATTACTAAATGATGCTATGTATATTTTAGTTGTTATCAGAGTTGAAATTCTCATTTAAAGGTTCACTAAAATGTTTTAAATGTAATACATATTCTGCTTTTTTTAATGCCTAAAACTTGGCTTCAGTTATGTTTTGTAATTACAGAACCTCAAGTACTGGCTATGATGGGTAGTTTCCTTCATCAAATATTTATTGAATGCCTACTGTGTATAAGGCATCAAGCTAAGTGCTGCAGAAGATACAAAAATGAATTAGGCATAATTATAGTGATGCCGTTCTCTCATGCAGTGGGCATTTTACCACATGAAATAGGTAATTCACAAAAGGAATGTTTGTCACAGCATTTAGCAAGTTTTAAACACCAGGTTTTACCACACAGGGTTACAGACTGAGCAAGTATGATCACAAGCAAGTCACTTTTCTGAACATTTTCTCTTCTTTTCTCTTTGCTCTTCTTTTTTCCTTTAGAGACAGAGTCTTGCACTGTTGCCCAGACTGGAGTACAGTCATAGCTCACCACACTTGAACTCCACTCAGCCTTTTAGATACCTTAGATAGGTACTTTTGTCTTACCCGTTTTCTCACTGATGTTTGGGTTTTTTCTTTTTTCTTTTCTTTTTTTTTTTTTTTTTTTTTTTTTTTTTAAGCAGGATCTCACTGTTGCCCAGGCTGGAATGCAGTGGCACGTGACCATGGCCCACTGCAGCCTCAATCTCCCAGTCTTGAACGATCTTCCCACCTGAGCCTGCCAGAGTGCTGAGATTACAGGCGTGAGCCGTCACAGTTGGCCCTGGTTGTTTTTTCATTTCAGGTTTGCATTACCAAAATTATTCTCCTTGCTTTTTGTTTTTGGTAACAACTTAATTGAGATCCAGTTCACATACCATACAACTCAATTCAGTTTGGGCATGGTGGCTCACACGTGTAATCCCAGCACTTTGGGAGGGTGAGGCCCGGAGTTTGAGAGCAGCCTGGGTAACACAGCAAGACCTCATCTCTACATTAAACAAAAATAAAATTAGCCAGACCCAGCAGTGCACTCCTGTAGTCCCAGCTACTCAGGAGAAGGAGACGAGAATTGCTTGAGCCCAGGAGTTTGAGGCTACAAAAAGCTATGATCATGCATATCCCAGCAACAGTGACCCAGTCTCTCAAAAAAAAGTAAAAGAGAAAAAAGCAGAGTGTACAATTCATCACCACAGTCAATTATGAACATTACCCCAAAAAGAAACTGTATCCATTAGCTATCATCCCACAATCTCCCCATTTTCCCCCAACCTTAGGATACCCCTAATCTACTTTCTGTCTCTACAGATTTTCTGTCATGGAAATTTCATGTAAATTGAATCACTTAATATGTGTTTTTTTGTGACTGGCTTCCTACTGTAATATTTTCTGTTTGTTTGCTTGTTTTTGACATGGGATCTTGCTCTGTTGCCCAGGCTGAAGTGCAGTGGTGCAATCTCAATTCACCAGGAGGTAGGTGAACCTCTACCTCCTGGGCTCAAGCAGTCCTCCCACCTCAGCCTCCCGAGTAGCTGGGATTACAGGCACACGCCACCATGCCCTGCTAATTTTTCACATTTTGTTAGAGACAGGGTTTCACCATGTTGCCCAGGCTGGTCTCAAACTCCTGAGTTCTAGCAATTCATCGCCTCAGCCTCCCAAAGTGCTGATATTACAGCTGTGAGCCACCAAGGCTGGCCACTGTAATTTTTTTTGCTGTTTGTTTTTTGGAGACAGAGTCTCATTCTGTCTGTCACCTAGGCTGGAGTGCAAGGGCACAACCTCAGCTCACTGCAACCTCTGCCTCCTGGGTTCTGGCAATTCTCCTGCCTCAGTCTCCCCAGTAGCTGGGATTACAGGCACACACCATTATACCCAGCTAATTTGTTTCACCGTGTTGGCCAGGCTGGTCTTGAACTCAAGCTCAGGCAATCCACTCGCCTCAACCTCTCAAAGTGCTGGAATTAACAGGCATGAACCACCATGTCCAGCCCACTGTAATATTTTTTAAGGTTTATCCATGTCATAGCATCACTTCATTCCTTTTTATGGCTGAATAATATTCCATTGTATGTATACCACATCCTGTGAATCTCTTCATCAGTTGAAGGACATTTGGATTTTTCCACGTTTTTCTTGCCTATTAGGAATAATGATGCTGTGAGCAATTATGTACAAGCTTTGGGGTGGACATATGCTTTAATACCACTTGAGTTTATACCTAGGAGTGAAATTGCTGGTTCAAATAACTTTTTTTTTAATCTGGCCTTTCTGACTCATACATTTAACTTTCTAAGGAACCACCAGACTGTTTCTAATCTCCTTATTTTTTTGCACACATGCATGTGCACACATAACCCCTTTTCCCTCATCTATTTATAAAGTATGTTTATTTCTGCCTTGGCTATTTTTTGCTGTTCTTGGCTTTTCCCATCATTTCCCACTTTAGGGTAGACTGCATCATGCATTAGCAGTGATGTCTCCCTCGCTGGTTCCCTTCCTCTCTCTTTGAGTACATCTTTATGCTTTCTCTAGACTCTTCTAAGTCACTGACAGTTTCTAGTTTTCTGTGATCATATATGTAAAAGGAAGATCTGTTGGAAGATTAATATTTATTTGTTTTGCTGCCCAACTCATGAGATTTTTCTCAACCTAAACAGTCTTATTTGATTATGAACACCCAGTATCATGAAGCTAAAAGGAGAAGCATCATTATGTTATATTGGGGTTCAGGGTGCCGTCAGCTCCCCTGAGAGGATGTTTCTCCAGGTTCTTGGTCTCCTGCCCTCTCAAGAATGAGAAAAGGGACCATGGCACAGTGTGCAGTAAACGCCGGACTCAAAAGTGTTTGTAGAAAGTGATTTATTTAGAGAGAGAAAAAGAAGCAGAGAGAAACAGCTAATTCACACTGAGTGAGAGAAAGAAAAGCCGCTCTCACACTGAGTGAGAAGGGTTCCCAGAGGGGGAAAACCAGAGAAGGAAAGCTCCTCTTACCCCGAGTGAGAGAATCCAGAAAGATGGGATCCGGGAGAGAAAAGCAGCTTCCACGCTGAGTGGAAGGGAATAGACAGACAGATGGAGTTTAGGAGGGGAAGACAGGCTTCCACGAGAGAGTGTGGAAGGGGACTCCAGAGGGGAAATCCAGGATAGAGGAAAACAGCTTCCACGAAAGTGTTTGTGGAAGGGCATCCAAACATGGAGTCCAAAGGGGTGTGGAAGAAGGGGACTTTTAACCTGGGAGGAACTCCCACCTTCTCTAAGACCCTGGGCCAATGAAAGGAGTTCCTTAGGACTTCCACTGGGGTGACTGACTCTTAGTTTCTGTGAAATTTAAACATAAACCGTTAAATCTCCCGGATGGAGAGAGATGGGAGGGGGGCATGGTGCTGGGAAGGTCTTGTCCTTAAGACTCCGCCCCCTTGTGGACCCAGAAAGAGAACACATTCCCTCAATTACAGCCAGTAGATTCTTTCTAAAGCATAATCTGAGCAGTTTTCGTAGTTCAAGAAATAAAGTATCCTCTGTTTGCTTCTAAATTCTTACTAATCAATATTATACATTTGAATTAATATTATTTTTTGAGACAGGGTCTTGCTGTGTCACGAGGGTTGGATTGCAATGTTGTGATCGTAGCTTACTAAAGCCACAAACTCCTGGGCTTCAGTTATCCTCCTAAGCTTCCCAAAGTGGTGGGATTACAGGCATGAGCCAGCGCGCCCAGCCTGAATTATTTTATTTATTTATTTATTTATTTATTTTTAGACAGAGTCTCTCTCTGTCGCCCAGGCTGGAGTGCAGTGATGCAAGCTCAGCTCACTGCAACATCTGCCTCCTGGGTTCCACTGATTCTCCTGTCTTAGCCACCCAATAGCTGGGATTACAGGCGCCCACCACAACGACCGGCTAATTTTTGTATTTTTAGTAGAGATGGGCTTTCACCATGTTGGTCAGGCTGACCTCGAACTCCTGACCTCAGGCGATCCGCCTACCTTGGCTTCCCAAAGTGCTGGGATTACAGGCTTGAGCTACCGCACCCAGCCATGAATTCTTAGAGACAACTAAGCCCTAATGAGGTCAAGTATCCCTGTTCTAAATAGCTTCTGTCATCAACTAAAAGTAGAAATTTAGAAAACCTAACCCTTTGGGGCTTCGGTTTTCTCATCTATAAAATGAGATAATTTAGTAGATACCCTCTCTGATCTTTTACACATTTTTAAAAGTACATATATCTGAATATTTGTCCTGCTTATTTTTATCAAGAGAGAATCTTTGGGCAGTCCTTTAATATTGGGACATAACATTATTTAGTTTGATAAGTAGTCTTTATATGGGTGTAGAATTACTATCACAATATGATAGTATAAAATACAGTAAACAAGGCTGGGCATGGTGGCTGATGCCTATAATCCCAGCTCTTTGGAAGGCAGAGGTGAGAGGATTGCTTGAGGCCAAGACTTCGAGACCAGCCTTGGTAACATACCAAGACCTTGGAGACTGACACAGGAGACACACCTGGGCCCAGGAGTTCAAGTTTACAGTGAGCCATCATCATGCTACTGCACTCCAGTCTGGGCAACAGAAAGGAACCCTATCTCAAAAAAAAAAATAACAAAAACAGAAAACCCGATAAACATATAATCCAGACATAGAAGTTAAAATATTACAGATTATTGTCAATAAGAATTACCATTTCTGTTGTGTGCTATGCACTGTACCAGACACTTTATATCCATCATTTATTTTCATTCAAACAGTGCTGACTGATGGGTATTATTAGCCCAATATTGAAGAAATTTAATTATATGAATTACTTATCCCTCACATTTTCTTTATTTCCTCTAGTTTATTTTTGATATTAGAATTCTTAAATCTCAGTTGGAATTTTTAGGTTGATGTCAGACATGGCTAGAGTAGAACTATAAATAAATTTCTTGCCTCAGTGCTTTTCCATTAGATGGATTATTTTAAAACCTGATTTAGTAATTACAAACTCATTTCTAGTTCTTTCCTATCTAAAAGCTTATGAAAGTATTATTTATGGGCTTCACAGAAATTTATTAATAATTTCACATCTTTTTTTTTTTTTTTTTTTTGGGACGGAGTTTCGCTCTTGTTACCCAGGCTGGAGTGCAATGGCACGATCTCGGCTCACCGCAACCTCCGCCTCCTGGGTTCAGGCAATTCTCCTGCCTCAGCCTCCTGAGTAGCTGGGATTACAGGCACGCACCACCATGCCCAGCTAATTTTTTGTATTTTTAGTAGAGACGGGGTTTCACCATGTTGACCAGGATGGTCTCGATCTCTTGACCTCGTGATCCACCTGCCTCGGCCTCCCAAAGTGCTGGGATTACAGGCTTGAGCCACCGCGCCCGGCCAATAATTTCACATCTTAATCGTTTTTTAATTTGTTTTTTACTGGTTACCTTTTTTTTTGAGAGAAGGTCTCACTCCATCGCCCAAAGTGCTGGGATTACAGGCATGAGCCACAGCATCTGGCCTGCCTCAGCCTCACAAGTAGCTGGGGCTAAAAAAAAAAAATTAAAAAAAAAAAAAAAAAGTAGCTGGGGCTACAGGCACACACCACCAGGCCTGGCTAAATTTTTTTGTATTTTTTTTTGTTTGCAGAGATAAGGTTTCGCATATTGCCCAGGCTGGTCTCAAACTCCTGAACTCAAACGATCTGTTTCCCTCAGCCTCCCAAAGTGCTGGGATTACAGGCGTTGACCATGGCCCCTGGTCCCTTAATCATAATTTAGAAAAATTATGCTGAGCTAAGTTTTTAGTGCTGCCACTAAACAAATATTGAAAGTCATGTGGGTGGGCATGGTTGCTCACACCTGTAATCCCAACACTTTGGGAGACCAAGGTGGGTGGATCACCTGATGTCAGAAGTTCCAGACCAGCCTGGCCAACATGGCGAAAACCCATCTTTGCTAAAAATACAAAAATTAGCCTGACGTAGTGGTGGGTTCCTGTAAACCCAGCTACTCAGGAGGCTGAATCAGAAGAGCCACTTGAACTGGGAGGCAGAGGTTGCAGTGGGCCGAGATCGCACCACTTCAGTCCAGCCTGGGCAAAAGAGAAAAACTCCATCTCAAAAAGATAAATAAATAAGCAGAAAAAATAAAAAAGAAAAAGAAAATCGTGCATGTTCAAGTGACCAGTTACAACTTTCTTCCTGGGAGTTTGTTCACAGCCTTTGTCCCTTGTTCACAATTCTTTGTCTCTGTCATTGGAACTCATGAATTTCCATTTCATGCGTTGTTTTTCTCATACACATATACTTCCTTTTACTCCTTTTCCCCTTACCTTTGAATTCTGGTCAGATAATCCCTGGAAATTTAAGTGGATTTGCTTGGCTTTTTTTACTTGTGTAACTGATGATTTGTTATTTCTTTAAATCTCTTCCTTCTCTCCAACTTATTTCTAGTTATATAGGAAAAATGCATCTTTTGTTTCATTTGTGAAACAAAGACAAAGATTTGCTCTGTCACTCAGGCTGGAGTGCAGTGGTGCAATAATAGCTCACTGCAGCCTTGAACTCCTGGACTCTATCGATCCTCCTGGCTCAGCTTCCTGAGTAGCTAGGACTATAGGCATGTGCCATCACACCCAACTAATTTTATTTTATTTTTTGTACAGATATCTTGCCACAATGCCCACGCTGGTAATCTTGTCATATGAATACACACACACACACACAAAGTATGTATAGGTATAGAAAGTGTTGTGTGTGTGTGTGTGTGTCTGTGTGTGTGTATTTGAACACAGGGTCTTGCTCTGTTGCTTAGGTGGGAGTGCAGTGGCATGATGATGGCTCATTGTGGCCTCAGCCTCCCAGGCTTAAGTAAAGTCCTCCTGCCTCAGCCTCCTGTGTAGCTGAGACTACAGGAGCATGCCACTTGGCTAATTTTTGTATTTTTAGTAGAGACAGGATCTTGACATGTTGTCTAGGCTGGTTTCAAACTCTTGGGCTCACGTGATCCTCCTGCCTCAGCCTCCCAAAGTGCTGGAATTACAGGAGTAAGCCATGTTGCTGGGTCCAGTTTTTATATTTTTATAATTAATATTGAATTTGCATTTTAAAAAAATAGAACTCTGTAAACTATTTCCTTGGGATAGATTTCCCGAAGGGGTTATAAAAACATGACAGATTGTATCAAAGAAATCACATCTGTTGGCCAGGCATGGTGGCTCATGCCTGTAATCCTAGCACTTTGGGAGGCGGAGGTGGGTGGATCACCTGAGGTCAGCAGTTCAAGACCAGCCTGGCCATCATGGTGAAACCCCATCTTGAAAAAAAAAAAAAGAAATCACATTTGTTTACTAGTTGAATGATTCTGATTCTAATTGAATCCTAGAAAGTGATCATTTTTGGAGTAAACAGATGTGAAAGTGAAACTGGGTCATTGTTTTCCAAATTCCAAGAAAATGCCTGGCAGTGCCCTTAATCTCAACAAATATTTTTCTGTACCTAAGCATTATATTTTTGTAATGGCATTTTAGTTTACTGTAAATCATTAAGACGCTAATAGACAAACTGAATGGTGTTTGGGCTGTTTTTAGTGAAAATACACTTGTTAAAACAAGGACAGTGGTCAGGCATGGTGGTTGTTGCCTGTAATCTCAATACTTTGGGAGACCAAGGTGGGGATGATTGCTTGACCCCAGGAGTTCAAGACTAGCCTAGACAACATAGTGAGACTCCTGTCTCAACAGAAAAAAAAAAAAAAAAAATCAGCCAGGCCTGGAGATGTGCCAGCTACTCAGTATGCTGAGGTGCTAGGATCCCTTGAGCCTGGGAGGTTGAGGCTGCAGTAAGTCATGATCATGCCACTGAACTCCAGCCTGGGTGATGGAGTGAGACCCTATCTCAAAACAAATAGCCAGGCCTGTAATCCCAGCACTTGGGAGGGCGAGGTGGGCAGATCACGAGGTCAGGAGATCTAGACAATCCTGGCCAACATGATGAAACCCTGTCTCTACTAAAAATACAAAAATTAGCTGGGCATGGTGGTGCATGCCTGTAGTCCCAGCTGCTCGGGAGGCTGAGGCAGGAGAATTGCTCGAACCTGGGAGGGGGAAGTTGCAGTGAGCTGAGATTGTACCATTGCACCCCAGCCTGGCAACAGAGCGAGACTCTCCCTAAAACAAAACAAACACAAACACACTCACACACACACACACCCCCCCCCACACACAGAAAGTGATAGTCTTACTCTATACACTGTGACCCCAGTGTGTGTGTATGGGGGTGGGGGATGAAGGCTTAGCTCCAGATGCAATATGTCAGGGGCAATGACAAACTGATGTGCATATAAACCGGGTGATTTAGAGAAACTGAAGATAAACAAGGGTAATGTGATTGTTAATCTTCAGATAGGAGGACCAGATAGCCTAGCTGCCCAAACAGGTTGATGTGTCATACAAGTAGTTAGCAATTGAATATAAAAGAGTTTTCTTTTTGTTGTTGTTGATGTTGTTGTTTTAGTTTTTTTTAGAGACAGGGTTTCACTCTTTGTCATCTAGTCTGGAGTGCAGTGGTGTGATCATAGCTCACTGCATCCTCGAACTCCTGGAGTCATGCAATCCTCCCACCTCAGCTTCCTGAGTAGCCAGGACTACAGGAGCATGCCACCATGCTTGGCCAAAGGCTGAGTTTTCTAAGAAAGCTGTTTAACAACAACAACAGAAACAACAAAAACTAGTTGCCTTATGATAGTGCATGCTTTAACAATGGACATGTACAAGGTACTCCTACCATATGCCAGGCATTGGGAATATAATAGTGAACAGTCAAACAGAGAATCTGCCATGATAGAGATTCTATCTTCATTCTGCCTGGAGAGATATATAATAAAATAATGACAATTTGTGATCAGTAGTAGAAAGGAATGGTATAAAGTATGATATGGGCCGGGCGCGGTGGCTCACGCCTGTAATCCCAGCACTTTGGGAGGCCAAGGCAGGTGGATCACGAGGTCAAGAGATCGAGACCATCCTGGTCAACATGGTGAAACCCCGTCTCTACCAAAAATACAAAAAAAATTAGCTGGGCATGGTGGCGCGTGCCTGTAATCCCAGCTACTCAGGAGGCTGAGGCAGGAGAATTGCCTGAACCCAGGAGGCGGAGGTTGCGGTGAGCCGAGACCGCGCCATTGCACTCCAGCCTGGGTAACAAGAGTGAAACTCCGTCTCAAAAATAAATAAATAAATAAATAAATAAATAAAAATAAAGCATGATATGATAGAGAATCAAAGCCAGAGATTCCTTCTTAGAGTCATCAAGAACCCTAGCTTCATTTCTGCTCTTCAGATATTTATATATATAGCTACCTACCCACTGGGTGTCTCAGAGACTCCTCAGACTCAATTTAAGGTGGAACTAGGAGGCCGGGTGCAGTGTATTGAGCCATCCATCTATCCGTCTCATATTTTGATGCATTTTGAAGTTACAGATATCAGTATGCTTCATGCCTACATTCTTCAGCTTGTCTATTAACTGTAGTTTGTTTTTTTGGTAAAATCTACATAAGGAAATGCAGATCTTAAGGAAATATTCTACAGGTTTTGATAATGACATACACCTCTCTATAACCCAATCGCTGTCACCTCAGAAAACTCCCTCTTACCCGTTTCCAGTCAGTCCTCAACCCCAATCCCTATTTTTTTTGTCATTATAGATTAGTTTTTCCTGTTTCTGAACTGCATATAAATAGAATCATATAGGATGCAAAAATAAATAAATAAATAAATAAATTTTAAAAACCTATCTCATAATGTAGCTCTGGGTTAAATGAACTAATACTTGCAAAGGACTTTAAAACCGTGTCTGATCCTTAGGAAACAATTTAGGAGTCTGCTAATGCTCTATTTTCCCACACAGATAATGAAATGATTTTTATAAATTCAAATCTAATACCATTCTGAAAACTCTTCAGTTAGTTTTAGTGGAAAGACCAATTCCTTAAGGTGACTGTCAAACCCCACGTAATCTGGCTCCTAACTACTTCACCTCCACCTTTTATGTCATGCTGGTGCCTATAGCCATGTAATGTGGTGCCTATAGCCATGTATGTGGTGCCTATAGCCACTACTGCTACTAATAATAATGGTCGATAATATTAGTACTTACTTCATAGGGACATTTTAAGGATTGAATTAATGCATGAAAAATACATTATTTTTTCTGAGTAAATGCTAATAAGTATTAGCTATAAAAATAGAAATTGTTGCCTGGGCACAGTGGCTCACTCCTGTAATCCGAGCACATTGAGAGGTTGAGGCGGGAGGATCAATTGAGGTCAGGCATTCGAGCCCAGCCTGACCAACATGGTGAAACCCCATCTCTATGAGGTAAGTACTAATATTGTCTGACATCGGGAGTTCAAGACCAGCCTGACCAACATGGAGAAGACCCATCTCTACTAAAATACAAAAATTAGCTGGGCGTGGTGGCACATGCCTGTAGCCCCAGCTACTCGGGAGGCTGAGGCAGGAGGATTACTTGAACCCAAGAGACAGAGGTTGTAGTGAGCCAAGATTGCACCACTGGACTCCAGCCTGGGCAACAGAGCAAGATTCCCTCTCCAAAAAAAAAAAAAGTAATTGTTACTACTTTCATGTTGCTCTTTATGTGCCAGCCATATTGGAGTTCTTTTAACATATCGAATATACCATGTACTTTTCTTCCTCAGGGTATTTGAATTTTGCCCAAATGCTCCCCATCCCACCCTCATCTTCTAGCTTATTTATTTATTTATTTATTTATTTTTGAGACAGAGTTTCGCTCTTACTGCCCAGGCTGAAGTGCGATGGTGCGATCTCAGCTCACTGCAACCTCCGCCTCCTGGATTCAAGCGATTCTTCTGCTTCAGCCTCCTGAGTAGCTGGGATTACAGGTGTGTGCCACCATGCCCAGCTAATTTTGTATTTTTAATAGAGATGGGGTTTCTCCATGTTGGTCAGGCTGGTCTTGAACTCTCAACGTCAGATAATATTAGTACTTACCTCATAGAGACATTTTAAGGATTGAATTAATGCATGTAAAATACATTTTTTTTTTATGTCTGGTGATCCGCCCGCCTCGCCCTCCCACAGTGCTGGGATTACAGGTGTGAGCCACCACACCTGGCCCTTCTAGTTTATACTCTTCCTTTAACGCTTTAATCTGGCTACATTCTTATAAAAAAAAAAGTTGCAGCATTAATTTGGCTGTTGCCATATACTAAAAACCATGTTGTCTACATTATCTTTTTCCCCTACAATGAATTTTTATTTGTCAGCTCCTTAAGCTTGAATACAATCAGTTTATCAGGAATAATGTTACATATTAGAGTTCATGCAAAAGTTTATATAAGCTGGTTCAAACCACTCCCACTCTTGTTACTTCATGTCCTGCAGCTGAGGGGAAATCTGGGAAGGAAGGTAACATAGATAATGATAGAATTTTCCATTACAGAGAACAACTGCAAGTACTATAATTAACACATATTGAACAACAGTAGCATATTGAGGGCCTGCACGGAGAGAGATATAGTACAAACGAAATAGGTTAAATCCTGTTTTAGGAAACCTCAAGAAAACAGAGTCTTCAAAATGAAACAAAATGTATTGGATTTCTTCAACTTTATTCATTCCTCTTCTTTTTCTTGCACAGTGCCCAGATTTCGTTCCACCTCCCCCTTTCCCATCATATTCGTAAAAAATATTATACCACATTTGAATTTTTTTGAGGACCAACTTAATTTATGTCTAAGGACTACCAGGTGGGAGCTTGGGAAGGCAGTGCTGTTCTGAGCAATTCAAGCCTAAATGAAAATTGAGTGTCGTCTGCTGAGAAAGTGGCTATACCTGGAAATGAGTGCATCTCAGTTGCATAGTTGACAGGAATAGCAAGCTCATAAAAAATATTCTTTTTCTATACACCACACATACACACGCAGTTATTTTTATGTAACGAAGTAGACGTTAATTGTTTGAAATTCAGTTTCTGACTTAGAAATGAGGACACCTTAGCTACTAAAACAATCTGTTGAACAGAGCTTACATTCATTGGAAATTTTAAAAGAGGAAAGGGGTAGAGAAGCAAGGCATGGAATTGATGGGGAGAAAGGAAAAGAACGTGTTCAGAATCCGGTTTAGCTTTGCTTAGAGAAATAGAATCGGAAGTTGATCACCATTAGTATTCCAAGAGAAGTCTTGCTATAGCTTCAGAGCTGTATTACCATTTCAGTTCCCCTGTGTTAGATATTTAGATTTGTCAAAGGAATCCTGATTTTAGATTTGAAGTATCTATTTCTCTAAATATCGGTCACTACAAAATTAACTTTAATTTTAAATTAAGTTTTATTTAAACGTATTAAATTTAATTAATAAAACATTAATTTAAAAATTAAAATTAGGCAACTCCTTAACTTCAATCGTACTCTTCCGAAAGAAAATAATAGTAATGATAATGATAACAACTAATAGGAGCCATTTTCCCATCCTATCACAAGACTGGATATAGATTTAATTCTTGGACTCCAAGAAAAATTTTAAATGCTGCAATTCCTTTATTCCGAACTTGGTATTGGCTGTTTCCCCAACCTAGCCATTACCAGGCTTCAAATTTAGGGAGTAAGTTTGGCTGGAACCTGAGAAAGGTAGAAATAAACACTACCTCCCCGAAGCAGGGTAGGCAGAAAGGAGGGGTGGGAGACATTAGGGAGTGAGCAGGGGGTAGAAGAGGTGGATAAACAATGGGTTATTGTCTATTTCTTTTCTTTTTTTTTTTTTTTGAGACGGAGTTTCACTCTTGTTACCCAGGCCGGAGTGCAATGGCGCGATCTCGGCTCACCGCAACCTCCGCCTCCTGGGTTCAGGCAATTCTCCTGCCTCAGCCTCCTGAGTAGCTGAGATTACAGGCACGCGCCACCATGCCCAGCTAATGTTTTGTATCTTTAGTAGAGACGGGGTTTCACCATGTTGACCAGGATGGTCTCGATCTCTTGACCTGGTGATCCACCCGCCTCGGCCTCCCAAAGTACTGGGATTACAGGCGTGAGCCACCGCGCCCGGCGGGTTATTGTCTATTTCTATTCCCTAAAGTTATCCTAATCCTTGGGAAGGCCTTTCTCCTGTCAGGCAGTCCTCTTTTTTTTTTCTGGCCATAATTCTGAAACAACGGTCAAGTTCAACTTAAAGACCTTTCTTTGAGCATCTAAAAAGCCCCAAATAACTGGTCATTTTGGACAGTTTTAGAAAAATAGGCCAGGCACGGTGGCTCACACCTGTAATCTCAGCACTTTGGGAGGCTGAGGCAGGCGGATCATGAGGTTAGGAGATCGAGACCATACTGGCCAACAAAGGGGACCCCATTTCTACTAAAATACAAAAAATTAGCCAGGCGTGGTGGTGCGCCCCTGTAGTCCCAGCTACTCGGGAGGCTGAGGCAGGGGAATTGTTCGAACCTGGGAGGTGGAGGTTGCAGTGATCTGAGATCATGCCACTGCACTCCAAGCTGGCAACAGAGTGAGACTCTGTCTAAAAAAAAAACAAAAAAAGTGTTGGCATTTGTGAGCCTCTCTGTATGTTATTTTTGATTAAATGTTTACATTAAAAAATTCATAGGCTGGGAGTGGTGGCTCACGCCTGTAATCCCAGCACTTTGGGAGGCTGAGGCTGATGGCTCACAAGTTCTGGAAATTGAGACCATCCTGGCCAACATGGTGAAACCTCATCTCTACTAAAAATTAAAAAATTAGCTGGGCATGGTGGCGCGTGCCTGTAATCCCAGCTACTCAGGAAGCTGAGGCAGAAGAATCGCTTAAACCAGGGAGTCGGAGGTTGCAGTGAACTGAGAACATGCCACTGGACTCCAGCCTGGTGACAGAGCAAGACCCCATCTTAAAAAAAAAAAAAAAAAAAAATTAGCCAGGCATCGTGGTGGGTGCCTGTAATCCAAGCTACTTAGGAGGCTGAGGCAGAGAATTGCTGGAACCCAGGAGGTGGAGTTTGCAGTGAGCTGAGATCACGCCACTGCACCCCTGTCTAGGCGACAGAGCAAGACCCAGTCTCAAAAACAAAAACTCAGCCAGGTGCAGTGGCTCACACCTGTAAGCCCAGCACTTTGGGAGTCTGAGGCAGGCAGATCACGAGGTCAAGAGATCAAGACCATCCTGGCCAACATGGTGAAACCCCGTCTCTACTAAAAAATATAAAAATTAGCTGGGCATGATGGCACGCGCCTGTAGTCCCAGCTACTTGGGAGGCTGAGACACAAGCATTGCTTGAACCTGGGAGGTGGAGGTTGCAGTGAGCCGAGCTGGTGCCACTGCACTCCAGCCTGGTGGCTGGCGACAGAGAAAGACTCTGTCTCAAAAAAAAAAAAAAAAAAAAATTTCATGCTGAATACAGAAAATGTGAAAAAGGGACAACCATAAATGAAAGAACAATCATCAATAAGCTCACTCCTCAAAAACCAACAGTTTTAGAAGCTGATTCAGTATAAGAGAATTTTTTTTTCTTTGTGAGACAGAGTCTTGCTCTGTCACCCAGGCTGGAGTGCAGTGGCACAATCTTGGCTCGTTGCAACCTCCGCCTCCTGGGTTCAAATGATTCTCCTGTCTCAGCCTCTGGAGTAGCTGGGATTACAGGCTCAAACTGCCATACGTGGCTAATTTCTTTTTGTATTTTAGTAGAGACAAGGTTTTGCAGTGTTGCCCAGGCTGGTCTCGAACTCCTGAGCTCAGGCAATCCACCTGCCTCGGCCTCCCAAAGTGCTGCCATTATAGGCGTGAGCCATGGCGCCGGGCCCAACTAAAGAAAAATTATGGAATCACAGTCCTATTATTTTAAGGCAACTTAAGGCACAAGAACTCTAAGGAAAGGCCTTCTTAAAAAAATTTTTTTTTTTTGAATCAGAGTCTCATTGTATTGCCTAGGATGGGGTGCAGTGTCATGATCTTGGCTCACTGAAACCTCCACCTCCCGGGTTCAAGCGATTCTCGTGCCTCAGCCTCCCAAGTAGTTGTGACTACAGGCATGTGCCACCACGCCTGGCTAATTTTTGTATTCTTAGTAGAGATGGGTTTTGCCATGTTAAACTGGAATCCAAGTGTTATCGGTGGAGAATGTTCAGGTTCTTGGAGTCTTGAACAAAGAATTGGACAAAACGCACAAAGCAAGGAAAGAATGAAGCAACAAACAGAGATATTTGAAAATGAAAGTAGGCTCCACAACATGGGAGCAGGCCCAAGCATAGGGGCTCAAGAGCCCCATTACAGAATTTTCTGGGGTTTGAATACCTTCTAGAAGTTTCCATTGGTTACCTGGTATACGCCCTATGTAAATGAAGAGGATGAAGTAAAGTTACAATCATTTACTTGGGGGGGGCGCTCTAAGTAAATGGAGAGGATATTTCCTGTCATAGCTGAAGTGTTTCCATTTGATTCAGTTCTAGGAAGTCAGCATGAATCTGCTTTATGTTCCCTGCCTCCAGACCCAATTCTCTGGTCTCCTGCCTCCTGCCCACAAATCCTGGGCTCAAGTGATCTGCCCGCCTTGGCCTCCCAAAGTGCTGGGATTACAGGCATGAGCCATGGCACCCGGCCAAAATGTAAATGAGTCCTCATAAAGCAAAAAAAGGTATTGAGTAATAAAGTTGAACTATGAATTTAGTGTTTTTGTATATGTGTGGTAGTCCAGATTATCTATGAATTTAACTACGTTTTGTGGTCTGTTATGAATTGACTTAAATTGTTGCATGTGTCCTCTGTCTCAATTTTTTTGAAACTTAGTTCCTTGAGCTATAAATGAGAAGACTGGGCTGTATCTCAAAGGACACAGACAGACAAAATAAGTTATGACACAGGGAATTTGGCCAGGCCTGGATCAATCTTTTATGATAATAAAGAATGAATTCATAAAGCAGAAACATCAATTAACGAGAGAAGAGAGTTCTCCATCTTTATTTGCAACCAGAGCAGATACAATGTGTTTCCTGTCCTTTCTGCAAGTAGCCATGGGAAAGGGGGGAGGGGAGAGAGGACAGGGACAGGATGTCTTTCCCTGACATGTCACTCAGCAGCCTGTATCTTCATTTTTTTCATGGCCATCAAGTCTGATAGCCCAGAAGTACGTCCTACAAAACGTAAGAATTCCAGATAACTTGTTAGGGTGACAAAAAGGTGCTTAATTTCATTTGCTTTTTTTTTTTTTTTTTTGAAATGGAGTTTTGCTCTTGTCGCCCAGACTGGACTGCAATGGTGCGATCTCGGCTCACTGCAACCTTTGCCTCCTGGGTTCAGGCAATTTTCCTGCCTCAGCCTCCCGAGTAGCTGGGATTACAGGCATGCTCCATCACGCTTAGCTAATTTTGTAGTTTAGTGGAGACGGGGTTTCCCCATGTTGGTCCGGCAGGTCTCGAACTCCTGACCTCAAGTGATCCACCTACCTCAGCCTCCTAAGGTGCTTGGTTCACAGGCGTTAGCCACCAAGCCCAGCCTCATTTGCATTTTTAAAATTATTTTCGCCGGGCGCGGTGGCTCAAGCCTGTAATCCCAGCACTTTCGGAGGCCGAGGCGGGTGGATCACGAGGTCAAGAGATCGAGACCATCCTGGTCAACATGGTGAAACCCCGTCTCTACCAAAAATACAAAAAATTAGCTGGGCATGGTGGCACGTGCTGTAATCCCAGCTACTCAGGAGGCTGAGGCAGGAGAATTGCCTGAACCCAGGAGGCGGAGGTTGCGGTGAGCCGAGATCGCGCCATTGCGCTCCAGCCTGGGTAACAGGAGTGAAACTCCGTCTCAAAAAATAAATAAATAAATAAATAAATAAATAAAATTATTTTCAAGGGCCTTCCCTTCTCCCACTGTTGCAGTGTGAATTTATAGTGACATATTGTCAGACTTCGGAGAAGGAAAATATTTACAGAGAGCCACTTAAAAGGAAAGGACTTTGGTGTGCCTTTGGTAGGCGGACGCTGTTGCCAGTTTGCAAGTGAATCATTAAAGAAACTGGGAACAGGACAAGTGAAAATGGAGAGGGGCTAGGATATCTAAGACTCGGCTAGGGAGCAGAAAGGGACCTTGCTCTTTCAGGTGGTGTCGATTTGAAGGCACGGTGATACTTGATTATATGCCAATCTTTGATAACAGAAATGGTGTCATTTATCTTAATATTCCCAGCGCGAGAGATAACCGATAATCAAAATACATGTTCAATTAAATGGAGTAAAAATGAGCGAGAGTAAGGAAAAATGAGACAAATAACAAAGCATCTGTTATTGGATGCTAAAACTTTTACAGGATTTACTGCAGGAGGGCTGCAAAGGGAAAGAAAGTTCAACAGAGCAGGTTTTCAGACGGGCTGTCAACAAACCACAATTTGGAGGCGGCAGCAGCAGCAGCAAGCTGCGGCGTTGTCTTGGAGAGGTGAGCAGTGTTCCTTAGCAATGAAAACTGGTCAGGCAACAGGTTTGAGCCCCTTGAGTCAAAAAAGAAAGGCAGGCGTGACAGCGACCCACAGACTGGCAGAATGGAGGAGCGTCTAGGGTGACAGAAACTCCGAAGTCGGAGCGCGCGAGAGCACGCGGACGGACGGCGGGAGAACCCCAGTCCCGCTGCCGCACCAGGTAGTTCGCTTTGACCCTGTTTCTTCACAGAACGGCCAGGAAGCCTTAAAAGATACGCGGCTCGGGCTGGTATCTCGGCGTGGTAACTTCCGTGTGTGTGTGTGTCTGTGTGCAACAGGGAGCGCCGCCCGCGTGTGTGTGTCTGTGTGCAACAGGGAGCGCCGCCCGCCAACTTCCGTGTGCGAGGAAGGCTGGAACGCCGCCCGCCCGCGCCCAGCCAGCCCCAGAGGAAACCCGCGCTCCCCGCCCGGCCGGCCCCCTCCGCGGCGATCCGGGGCGGGCGGGACGGGCCCGAAGCCACGCCCCAGCCGAGGCGCAGCCCCACAGGCCGCCTTGGCTGCGCTCGCCCGCGCCCCGCCCCGCGACTACATTTCCCGGCAAGCCCCGGGCCGCCCGCGCGCTGCAGTTGACCCATTTCCCGGCCCGTCACGGGCTCGGCCGGCCCCCGCTCCCAGGCGGCTGCTCCCTGCTGACTGGGGTGTGGGCGGGAGCGGCGGAGGGAGGAGGAGGCGCTGCTTGCCGCCGCTGTTGCCTCCGCTGCTGGGCGCCGGGGCAGCTCCCCGGGTATCTGCGGCCGCCATGGACGAGCAGGCGGGTCCCGGCGTCTTCTTCAGCAACAACCACCCGGGCGCCGGTGGTGCCAAGGGGCTCGGGCCTCTGGCGGAGGCTGCCGCGGCCGGCGATGGGGCGGCTGCGGCGGGGGCGGCCCGAGCCCAGTACAGTCTCCCAGGGATCCTGCACTTCCTGCAGCACGAGTGGGCCCGCTTCGAGGTGGAGAGAGCCCAGTGGGAGGTGGAGCGGGCGGAGCTGCAGGTAAAGACCCTCCCGGCCTGGCCGTCTTCATCCCGCCTCTTTGCTCCCTTCCGCCCCGCCCCGGACCCTTCTCCCCCTCCCCCAGCCCGCTCGCGTCCCCTCCCCCTTTGCTCCCGCCCATCCCACCCTGAGCCCCGTCCCCTTCCTTCCTTCGCCTTTTGCCTTTCGCCTTTCGCTGACCCCACCTCAACCCTGTTCTCACTCCCGTTCCCCGTGCGTTGTTTACCCTCCCCACGCCTCTTCGTCCCTCCATCCCACTCTTAACTCCCAGGCTCATTTCAACTCTGGCCATCCCGCATCTCAGGGCTGCCCTCTCGGTTTACTAATTGGGCTGGCAGTAGTTTTGAGAGACGCGGAGCAAACCGTGAGCTGTCCTGGTGTGCCCCATCCTAGGTCTAGAGACGGTCCCGGCAGAAGGTGCCGGCTTTGGCCCCTGTCTGCGAGGAAGGTGATCAAGAAGACAGCAGAAGTTGTGTCAGTGAGGCCTTGACTCGAGACGAGAAGTTGACTTTGGGCAAAAGTGTTATGCATATATCAGCTCCCTTTTTAATATATGTAACTATCTCTTCTCCACTTTCTTCCGACCCCCTCCCACGTTTCTTTTAGGTATTTCCAGTTAATGCATTTTGAATGAAGGACCTAGATGATCACAGAGAGAATGGTTCAGAGATGGTTCTTGTTCTCAGAGTCTGAAACGTCCCAAGGGTTAATTTTATGTTCAGTGTTTTGGGAGATTTTCTTGTACTTTAAAAGGAACTAAAAAGGGGCTTTGAAGTTAGTTACATTGCCTTGCATAATCTGCAAGATAAAGTATAGCCAGGGAGGAGATACTGTGGGCTCTGAAAATAATGAAAGCGAGGCTGATACTTTACAGGCCATTCAGAATTGTTGAATAGGTTTTCAGTGGTTGTTTTAAAACTTTCAAGGCATACACACCAATTTCAAGAGGAACTTAACTATGAATAGTTGTGCCTTTCTGTTTTACGGGCTAAGCCTGTATACTTATGAAATTTGAATATAGTTTTAGTTGGTGAAACACTTGAATTTAAAATGCTACCCAGTGTGTCACTTTTTTTGGTAACATGTATTTTCTTTGGCACTTAAAGAAGAGGAGAAATCTGTTAAATAGAATCATGTGCTGGAACAGGCTCTGTGGTGTAGTGGAAGTGGCTTTGGAAAGAGCCAACACACAGGGCTATAGTAGACAAGGTTATAGTAAGGGCTGTGTTTGTTGCTAGGTCTGTGACCTTGAGAAAATCCTTTAACCTCTCTGGGTTTCACTTTTATCATTTATTTATTCAGCACCTGTGTATTGAGTGCCAGGTATGTGTTTAGGCCCAGGGGTGAAAAAAAAAATGACCAAACTTCTGCCCTCATTGAGTTTATGTTTCAGTGGAGAGGCAAACAGCCGAGCAGATGCGCCTATAGAATATAATGGCTTATAGTGGCAACTGCTGTGAGAAAAAAGTAAGTCAGGGTTCAGGAATAGAGTGTGATAAGGGCAGCTATTTTAGATGGGGTGCTCAGTGTAGGCCTCTGAGAGGTGATAAATGAACAGTTGAATGAAGTGAGGGAGTGACCAATAGTTTCTATGATTCCTTATAAGTCTGTATTTCTTTTCTTTTTTTAGACGGAGTCTTGTTTCATCGCCCAGGCTAGAATGCAGTGGCGCAGTCTCGGCTCACTGCAACCTTTGCTTCCTGGGTTGACGTGATTCTCCCGCCCCAGCCTCCTGAGTAGCTGGGATTACAGGCACCTGCCACCAACACCCCGGCTGGCTTTTGTATTTTTAGTAGAGATGGGGTTTCACCGTGTTGGCCAGACTGGTCTCGAACTCCTGACCTTGTGATCTGCCTGCCTCAGCCTCGCAAAGCGCTGGGATTACAGGCGTGAGCCACCACACCCAGCCTTAAGTCTATATTTCTAGTTACATGTTTATATCCTTTGGCAGCTTTCTCATCCCTGCTGTTCCGTCGCTGTAGTATTTAGTTGATCTAGTCTATTTGCAAGTTGTCTTTGACCTTGTCTATGTAGTTTCCAACAAATTTGAATGCTTACAGGTTGACATTTATTAGCAGTGCACTCTATAAAAGGTGTGGCTTTCAGGCTTCAAGGAAATGTTAAAGGCAGAGTTTAATGTTGTGCAGTTATGGGCAATGATTTTTGCATGTAGCTACTTTAATTTCTTTTCCAGTTTTGGGAATGTAAGATAAGTCACAGTAATTTGGTAAAAAACACACCAGAAAACAATGCTTACCTTCCTACCTGTGGAAGTTGGGAAATTCCAACCCATCCTCTCCCCTGTTCACTCCCTTTCCTCATTTAAACTTTTCAATTTACCAGTAACTGTAGTTAATCTTCAATTTTTATACACACATCCACCAACACCTCTTCCTGGGTTATTCGTGGCAAATGTTTATTAATTCCAGGTAGCTTTCCCATGGGTGCATATCATATTAAAGACACTACTTAAAAAAATTTTTTTTTCTTATTTTGGAGACAGGGTCTTGCTCTGTTGCCCAGGCTGGAGTGCAGTGGCACTATCTTGGCTCACTGCAACCACCGCCTCCCAGGTTCAAGCAGTCCTTCTGCCTCAGCCTCCCAAGTAGGTGGGATTACAGGCATGTGCCACTATGCCTGGCTGATTTTTGTATTTTTAGTAGAGATGGGGTTTCACCATGTTGGCCAGGTTGGTCTTGAACTACTGACCTCAGTGATCTGCCTGCCTCAGCCTCCCAAAGTGCTGGGATGATGGCGTGAGTCACTGCGCCCAGCCAAGGACATTGCTTATTTAACAGTATCTTTTGTTTTGTGCACAAGTTAAATTAAGCTTCCACAGAGAAACTTTAAAAATGTGTAATTTTCTTAATAGCACGTGTATGATATATTTTGGGGGGAAAGGTTTGCAATAATCTGTGGTCTTTGTCTCCTCTTATTAGTATAATTGAAAAAATTTTAAATCATTTCTTTACATTACCACCAATTACATTTGAATCTTCTCTATTTTTCTTTTATCATTGGAATTTTCTTGGAAACAATAAGAAGTAAAAGAGTTGAATGCATTATGATAAAATATGGATCAGTTGGTGTCCTCCTTTTAATTTTTAAATCTTTCTCAAGCCATTAACACCAGAGTCAACATAAATACCTTTAAGATTAAGTCAAATTTGCCCCTTCAGGAACCTGTCAGCCCTGCTTTTTCAGGTTGCCAGGGAAGAGTTGTGAAAGGCAATCCAAGCTCTCATCTACCTGGCCTGCCTTTACCGCTTCCCCCGTCCTTCAGATCTTGGGAGTAAGGAAACAGCCACATTATAGCAAATACCTATTTGTTTGTTATTTATTTCACTCTTGCCCGTCTTAGTTGATAAATTCTCTTTTTATTTTTGATAATGCTCTCCTCCTCACACCCAGTTGAGATTAGACAATTCATGGGGGTGGGAGGAAAAGAATGATTAAGATTTTTAGTGAGCTTTACATTTGTAAAAGGGATTGGAGAAGGAGTACTAATGATATTTGAGAAAAGAATGTGTATGTGAGGCATTGTGCTAGATAACCTCAAAGAAACATGTTTAGTTAGTATGATATAACTTGTAAAAGAATCAGAGTGTTTATCATTTGGGGAGGGGGCTAGTTTCCTTAGAATAGTGAAGGAGAGGCTGGGTGCAGTGGCTCACGCCTGTAATCTCAGCACATTGGGAGGCCCAGCGGGCAGATCATGAGGTCAAGAGATTGAGACCATCTTGGCCAACATGGTGAAACCCTGTCTCTACTAAAAATACAAAAATTAGCTGGGTGTGGGGGCATGCGCCGGAGGCTGAGGCAGGAGAATCCCTTGAACCCGGGAGGCAGAGGTTGCAGTGAGCCGAGAACGCACTACTGACCTCCAGCCTGGCAACAGAGCGAGATTGTCTCAAAAAAAAAAAAAAGGAATAGTGAAGGAGAGAAGAGTTAGCAGTGAATAGGGAGAATATCAGGAGGAAAGAACTTTATGTGGTCATGAAAACCTAAGGCTCAGCATTTGAAAATTACTGACTTAGGAGAAAACAGGCGTAAATAAAAAATGTTGGCCCTAGATTTTGATATCTGTGTGTTATAGAAAAGGCTCTGCTATTTACCTGGAAGTGTTAGAGTTGTGTGAAAAAGGTGGCAAGATTGAGTAGCTTAGGGCATGTGGCATGGAGGCTGTATGCTGGAGTTTCGGCTTTAATGATTTGTATTTTCTGGGTTTTGGCATTAATGATTTATATTTTCACTCCCCAAATATTTTTCAAGTAACTACTTCATGCCAGGTCTTGTTGTAGACGGTGGAGATACAACAACAAAAACACAGATCTTGCCCTTGTGAAGCTTAAATTGTTGAGGCAGATGGTGATAAATAAATACATAAAATGTTGGGAAGGAAAATAAGAGGGTTTGAGAGGGTGGAATGGGGAAGAAAGGATTCACTGATTAGATGCCATTCGAGCTAAGACCTGAAAAGGTGATACCTAAGGTGAGGAAAGAGCTTTCTAGATGGAAGGAACAGCTGGGGGAAGGGAGCATGCTTGGAATGTTTAAGGAAAAACAAGGAGGCAAAAGTTGCTAGAGTGGAGGAAGAGAATGAAGAAGTCATGTCAGACAGGGTAAGAACTTTGGCCTTATACCTCAGCAAGATGAGCAGCCATCAGAATGTTTTGAGCAAAAGAGGGACACCATCTTTAAAAGGGACCCTTTGCAATGATTCAGAATAGACTTGGAGGGACGACAAGAGTAGAAGCAGAAGGGGGACTAATTAGGAGGTGACTTTAATAAATCCAGGCAGAAGTTGAACTAAGGTGGAAGTGACAAGATATGTGAATGTGTATTTTGATACATATTCAAAATAATACAAAATACAGAATTCTGAATAGAGCCAACAAAATGTGCTAAAGGATAGAATGTGGGGTTTGAAAAAAAGGGGAGTCAAAAATGACTCAGAAGTATTTAGAGGGCCAGGTACAGGGTGGCTCAAAACCTGTAATCCCAGTAGTTTGGGAGGCTGAGGCAGGAGGATCACTTGAGCCCAGGAGTTCAAGACCAGCCTGGGCAACATGGCAAAACCCCATCTTCAGAAAAAAATTTTTTAAAAAATTAGCTGGGTGTGATGGTGTGCGCCTGTAGTCCCAGCTCCTTGGGAGGATCGTTTGGGGCTGGGAGGTTGAAGCTGCAGTGAGTCATGATCACTCCACTGCACTCCAGCTTGGGCAACAGAAGGATACCCTTTCTCAGGGAAAAAAAAAAAAAAAAGTATAGCCTGGGCAAAATGGTGAAGCCTTATCACTCTCTTTTTTTTGTTGTTGTTAAGATGGGGTTTCACCATGTTGGTCAGGCTGGTCTTGAACTCCCGACCTCAGGTGATCTGCCCACCCTGCCCTCCAAAGTGCTTGGATTACAGGTGTGACCCACCACGCCCGAAGCCTCATCTCTACAAAAAATACAGAAAATTAGCTGGGTGTGTTGGCACGTGTCTGTGGTCCCAGCTACTTGGGAGGCTGAGGTGCGAGGATTGCTTGAACCCTGGAGATCAAGGCTTCAGTGCACTATGATCGTGCCTCTGAACTCTAGCCTGGGCACCATTGTGAGGCCCTGTCTCAGAAAAAGACAAACAAAAATATGTGTATAGAGGGAGACTGAGCAGCCTCAAAAGACAGCTGAGAAGATTTACTGAGCTTTTTAATGGAAAACATAAATACTTAACATAAGTTTGCCTTTATTATTGTGACTATTATTTCTAACAAAGCTTACTATGCGTTTTATGCCTAAAATACATATTTGCCGTAATTTTGATTTCTCAGAGTCTTAGTTTCCTCATGTGTAAGATAAGGATAATAAATTACCTTGTGAGAATTAAATTAAGATAATTTAAAGTACTTAGCAGAGGCATGGTTCATAACACCAAGTTAAGTGCTTAATAAATAAGTGGTTGCAGATGCATGATGCTAAACTTTTGCTCTTGGTTATCTCCTCATCCCCAGAGAAAAGCATAATCTTCAGTCATGAACTTTTCTGAGGCCAGAGCACACAAGTGCCATCCTGAGGCCATGCATTGTCATATTCTGTGTCTGACCTGGCTCTAAGAGATTTAATGGGAGTGAATAGTTGCCTTCACTGTCAGCCTCAGAACATTGAGGATATACTTCAAGTGTATTTGCTTTCCTTAATAACCCAGTAGGTATCTGTTATCTTGGAATTCATATAAACTTCTGTATATGTTTATCTTAACTTTGCAGTACATCTTGGGTAGCAAATTGTATAAATTTACTAACCACATTATGAAATGAATCCTAGATTTTATTTGGCCCTTTAAACCTCTTTCGTTACATTTTGAGCAGGTGAACTCCATTGTGGAATGGTATAATTTTGTCAGCAGGTTCATTTTTCATTGTATTCAAATTCTTGATAATTTAATAATCTTCATATTTTAGAAAGCTTATAGAGGCTTTAATCTTTTAAAACATATCCTATTATTTGTCTCTTCAGTTCAGTGTTTCTCAACCTTAGCTATGCTCTTAGAATAATCAGAGGTAACACTTAAAAATACCAATTCCCTAGCCAAGCTCGGTGGCTCACGCCTGTAATCCTAGCACTTTGGGAGGCTGAGGCGGGTGGGTTACCCGAGCTCAGGAGTTTGAGACCAGCCTGGGCAACATGGTGAAATCCTGCCTCTACTAAAATACAAAAGAAATTAGCCGGGCGTCAGGGCGTGCACCTGTAGTCCCAGCCACTCAGGAGGCTGAGGCAGAATTGCTTGAACTTAGGAGGCAGAGGTTGCAGTAAGCCAAGATTGTGCCACTGTCCTCCAGACTGGGCAACACAGCAAGACTCTATCTCTACAAAAAAATAAAAAATAAAAAAATACCAATTCCCTGGGCTTTATCCCAGATCAATTACATCAGAATCTTAGGTGTTAGTATTAGGACCCCTAGCATTAGTAGTTTTTGAGCTCCCCAGTATGTAGCAGGGATTCGGAACCACTGCTTTAGTTGTTTTTTCATATCTATAAAAGTTTGATGATTTCAACACTTTTATTAGTATTCCATATATGGATGGCTTTTTATAGAATTTGGGATATAATTTCTTTTTCCATTGTTCTTTCTGATGATAGCTAGCATTTTATTTTTAGGCAGGAGAATATTATAATTTGAATCACCTCCTTCTGACTGAGATGTAATGACAGAGTAATCTTTGAGCTGGAATGAACTTTGGAAGTAATCAGCTCAATTAGGTAAAGTGAGGTTCAGAGAGAGGCTGAATGACCAAGAATGAAATAGGTTTTGTACAAGCTGGGTCACTTACATCTCCAGATATCTTTACTGTTTTATTTTTTCATATTTTTTGTCTAGGGGCCATGCTAATCTTCTGTATCATTCCAATTTTAGTGTATGTACTGCCACAGCCAGCAAGCACTCTTTAGTTTTTTTAAAGCCCTTTCAGATACAATATATCATTTAACCTCTACAACCTTCTGAGGTAAGCAGAGCCACACTGATGCTTTTTTTAAAAAATAACAGACATAAAGATTTTACCATGTTTTACTGATTTCTAGCTTATTTTATTGGTTACGTTTAAGATTTTCTCTGTCTTTGGTGTTCTGTAGTTTCATTATGATGTGGCACAGTATAGATTTTTTTTAATGTTGTTTGGGACTTCATTAGACTCCTGGAACTTGTGGATTGGCTTCTCATTAGTTCTGCTGATTTCTTAGTTGCTATCTTGTTAGGTTTGTCCTCGATTGCATTTTCCTTTCTTCTCCTTTTGGATTTCTGATTATATTGGATTTGGATTATATTTGGATTTCTGATCTTAGAGCTTCTCCATTATCTGCTGTATATTTTCCATCTTTTTATCTCTCCATGCTTTATTCTTGATAATTATTCTGACTTACTTTCCAGTCTGTGAATTACCTTCCAATCCATTAATTTTCTCTTCAGTTGAGTCTAATTTGTTAAAACCATCTACTGAATTTTTAGTTTTGGTTATTGTTGAAGTTCATTTTGGTCCCTTTTCAAATCTGCTGGGTCATTTCTTAAAAACATTTTGTTCTGTTCTCAGCAGATATTTTCAGTGTCATCTTTAATTCTTTAAATGTAGTAAGTAGTTATTTTTTAGTGTTTCTGCACTTCCTTTATCTGAGGTCTTACAGGTACCTTTGTGTGTTCTGTTATTTCTGCTGGTTCTTGCTCATGATGACTTGTTCTCTTGTGTCCTTAGTTTATCTTTGTGTGCTGCCTACCGTTCTTGAAATACTATAAGACTGGCTGGGTGCGGTGGCTCATGCTTGTAATGCCAGCCCTTTGGGAGGCTGAGGCGGGAGGATCACCTTAGTGATGCGGAGTTTAAGACTAACCTGCCCAACATGCTGAAACCCCTTCTCTACTAAAAATACAAAAATTAGCTGGGCATGGTGGTGGGTGCCTGTAATCCCAGCTACTTGGGAGGCTGAGGCAGGAGAATCACCTGAACATGGAAGACGGAGGTTGTAGTGAGCTGAGATCCCACCACTGCAATCCAGCTTGGGCAACAGACTCGTCTAAAAAAAGAAGAAAGTGGGGAGGGCTGGGTGTGGTGGTTCACACCTGTAATCCCAGCACTTTGGGAGGCTGAGGCGGGCGGATCATGAGGTCAGGAGATCAAGACCATCCTGGCCAACATGGTAAAGTCCTGTCTCTACTAAAATACAAAAAATTAGCTGGGTATGGTGGCTGGCTCCTGTAGTCCCAGCTACTCAGGAGGCTGAGGCAGGAGAATCGCTTGAACCTGCAAGGTGTAGGTTGCAGTGAGCTAAGATCACGCCATGGCACTCCAGCCTGGCAACAGAGACTCTTGTCTCAAAAAAAAGAAGAAAAGAAAAAAGAGAAACTGTGAGACTAATCTGAGCTCTCAAATAAAGGTATCTTCTTTAGAAAAGGGTTTTTTTGTTTGTTTGTTTTTTTGCATTTGCTTCTGGTAGATGTCTAGAGGCATTACCAGTCTAGAACCACTTTATTTTTTATCTTTTTTTGAGACTGTCTTACTCTGTCATCCAGGCTGGAGTGCAGTGGTGTGATCTTGGCTTACTGCAACCTCTGCCTTCTAGGTTCAAACGATTCTCGTGCGTCAGCCTACGGAGTAGCTTTGACTACAGGTGTGCACCATCACACCTAGCTTATTTTTTTTTTTTAATTTTTATTTTTTGAGATGGGCATTCCCTCTGTCACCCAGTGTGATCTCGGCTCACTGCAACCTCTGCCTACTGGGATCAAGCAATTCTGCCTCAGCCTCCTGAGTAGCTGGGACTACAGGTGCCTGCCACCATCCCTGTTTACTTTTGTATTTTTAGTAGAGACGGAGTTTCACCATAATGGCCAGTCTGGTCTTGAACTCCTGACCTTGTGATCCACCCGCCTTGGCCTTCCAAAGTGCTGGGATTACAGGTGTGAGCCACTGTGCCTGGTCAATGCCTGGCTAATTTTTGTGTTTTTAGTAGAGGCGGGGTTTTGCTATGTTGGCCAGGCTGGTCTTGAACTCCTGGCCTCAAGTGATCTGCCTGCCTCAGCCTCCCAAAATGGTGGGATTACAGACATGAGCCACCACACCTGGCCCAGAATGACTTTAAAGTAAATGCCTTCCTTAAGGTGTTTGGGCCACCCAGCTGATGTGAATTTTGGTTGTGAATACATTTGAGGTCCAGTATACTTCTGTTTCATCTTTGTTTTGAAGACATAAGCCCTTTAGGGTCTTAGCTAAATGTGAGGGTATATCACTTGTTAGATGTCTACTCTGGATGGGTGGAGTGTTTAATTTTTGCTTGTTGGGTCCTGCAAGGCTGTTTATTCTGATTGGCCAATATCCTAAGGGCAAAAATGGCTTTGTGCTCCCTTACCTCACTGGGTTCCCATTTTCCCTATTATTTTGGCCGGATAATTCCTTGCTATGTTTGTGTTGCTTTTAAGAAAATTGTGAAAATATTTTGTCCAGAAGTTTTGGCTGTGTTCAGTAGAATTGCTATGGGGCACGATAACTGGAAACTGAATTCTCTTATTTTACTTTCAAAATCTGACAAATGGGAATGGCCCTACTAATTATTTGGGGAGAAATAATGTTGACAGTACTCCTTTATCAAGAGATGTGCTTATTTAGTCCTGAACTTTATTTCTAAATCTACTCTTCTTTGAATGATAAAGGGAGACCTACAGTTTTTCTCCAAAATCTTGATAACTGAAGCAGAGTTTAAAACAAAACGCTTTGCTATGCAGTCTTTGAAAGGTGTTTGAAAGTTCAGATACTCTAGATAGAGTCCCCTTTGCCAGCCTACTGTCTTCTTGAAGTCAGCTATACTTTTGAGTAGCATTGAGGTTTAGATTCTGGGCCATTACAGATAAAATTGTCCTTGGATCTCTGGAATTTCTTGGCTCAGTGGCCAATTTGACAAAACAGTCTATTGACTGTCTTAATTGGGCAGTGGGAAGTATGGCTGTCAGAGTCAGACATCTCTGTCACTTTCAGTTTAAAATTTTTCTAGGCCTCATTTTTGTACAATGTGGTGGGTGATAATATCCCTACTAAGCAGGATTGTTGTAAGATTTAAAAAAAGATAAAGTATGCAAAATATGTGGTACATGATGGGTGTCCAATAAGTGGTTTGCTTTTTTGTTGGTTGAGATTTCTATGGACAGAAGGCATTAATTTATTATTTATTTGAGTCTTATTGTAGAGGCCAAGAACCAGTTTCAGTGATCCATTTGTCACAGTAGCTACTTACATTCTCTTTGCCCTGTAAGTACAGGTTGAGCATCCCTAATCCAAAAATCCTAAATTCAAAATGCCTCAAAATCTAAAACTTTTTGAGTGCTGCTGATATGATGTCACAAATAGAAAAATTCATACCTGACCTCATGTGGCAGGCAGTAGTCAAAAAGCAGGTGCACAACATAGTTTAGTATCCCATAGGGAAAAATAAAATTACCTTTAAACTCTATGTATAAGGTGTATATGAAACATAAGTGAATTTTGTGTTTAGACTTTGGTCTCATTCCCAAGGTATCTCATTAGGCATGTTCAAATCTTCCAAACTCTGAAATCCAAAATACTTCTGGTCCCAAGCATTTCATATAAGGTGTAGATAGCTTATAGATACTAAGGACTGGAGATAGTAATTGAGGAAGATTTGGAGTTCAGGAGAGAAGCTTGAGGCAAGAGAGAAATTGAGGAAGGGGTAGAAGGGGAAAAGAAGCAGAAGAGGGGAGTAGAGGGGTGGAAAGAGCAGAGGCAGAGGAGAAACTGCATGCATTAACCTGTTCTTAACTCTTCAAGGATTTCTTATCTGTATTTTTCATTTTGGCACTTATAACTGTAGAATTCTAGGGCTGACGGGAATACACACACGTACACATGCATATATGCACACATATGCACTGCCCTCCTCCCTCTAATGAAGTCTAATGAAGGAAGAAGATTTTCTTTCTTCATTAGACTATGAATATTTTACCTCAGAGGGACCTTAGAATTTAAGTAATCTCATTCCTGTTTCATCAGTTAGGGCTAGAGAAATGAAGTGACTTTTCTCAGGTCACTATGAATTAGTTTAATCTTAGTTTAGAACCCAGGAGTCCTGGTACCCAGGCCAGGGTGTTGCTCTGTATACCGTATCCTCTCCTTTTGGTCCCTCCCTCTGTGTAGCTGCTTCTGACTTGAAGGAGCCAAGTGAATTTTAACATTTAGATGATTAAGTATGAAAAGTTGTCATAATTTAAATTCTTTTTTTTTTTTTTTTTTTTTTTTTTGAGACAGAGTTTCACTCTTGTTACCCAGGCTGGAGTGCAATGGCGCGATCTCGGCTCACCGCAACCTCCGCCTCCTGGGTTCAGGCAATTCTCCTGCCTCAGCCTCCTGAGTAGCTGGGATTACAGGCACACACCACCATGCCCAGCTAATTTTTGTATGTTTAGTAGAGACAGGGTTTCACCATGTTGACCAGGATGGTCTCGATCTCTTGACCTCGTGATCCACCCGCCTCGGCCTCCCAAAGTGCTGGGATTACAGGCTTCTTACGATTATTTCAAGTTTTTCTTGAAGTAGAATAATTGAGTGAAACAATAGAGTAAGGGGTTAAGAAAAATCTTTAACAATTTGTGTTTCTCAAAAGTCCTTAACAATATAGTTCTCTGATTTCTTTAAATAATTTTATTTTTGTATAGGGAATACTGAAATAAAATTCTTATTTCATCTTAAAAAAATCTACAGCCTCTTGGGTTTAAGCAGTTCTCCTGCCTCAGTCTCTCAAGTAGCTGGGATTACAGACACCCACCACCACACCCAGCTAATTTTTTGTATTTTTAGTAGAGATGGGTTTTGCCATGTTGGCCAGCGTGGTCTTCACCTCCTGGCTTCAAGTGATCCACCTGCCTCAGCCTCCCAAAGTGCTGGGATTACAGGCATGAGCCACCACACCAGGCCAAATTTGGAGCTTTTTTAGCTTGCTTTGAAGGTAGCTTAACTAAGTTTTGTATATACATTTTGATATAGTGTGTGTTTATTGATCGTATATCAAATTGTATAGTGCTTTGAGTTTTAGGTTATTTTTAATTTTTATTTTAAAGAGATTGGGTCTGTCTTGCCATGCTGACCAGGCTGGAGTGCAGTGGCTATTCATAAGCATACTTATAGTTCACTGTAGCCTCAAACTCCTGGGCTCTGTTGATCCTCCTGCTTCAGCCTCCAGAATAGCTGAGATTCCAGTATTGAGACACTAGGTGTGGTTATTAGTCTGTTTTTAGGCAGTCTTACATATGCTATGTTAGGACAGGATAATATGTCAACTATGTATGTATTTGCTGTTATGCAGAAAGTTATTTGACGAAATAAGATCATTTCCTTGGCAGACTTAATGCCATTTTTTCTTTTAAAAAAAGTACCTTATCTGAATAAGATAATGAAATATTAGAAGACATTGATATGTAAGAAGGAAAATTTATTATACAATTGGCTGGAAGCAGTATGGCAGAAGACAAAGGCAATAGGTATCTTGTTTTGGAGATGAGATGGAAAGAAAAATAAGGGAGTAGGAACCCTGGAATTAAGGTGAGCTTGGGAAGTATTGTATAAGGTTGTGTGAAATAGGTATTTTGGGTGTGGCAAATATGCATCACTCACCAGAAAGGTTAAAGGAAAGGGCCAGAGGGAATGTTTCATTACTGAACACACAGGTTTCATTAGCGTTCATTTGAATGTGAGAGAAATCAGCTCCGATACCGGTATATCTAGTTAGGAGAAGTAAATACCGTGTCAAATTCCACAGTGGTGATACCAGTTTCACCTGAAGGAAAATTACAGCCCAGTCTGGGATTTGCTCTTCTTTTTATTTATACTTCCTAAATGAGAAGGTTAACCAGTGAGCAAAAGAGCCTGAGTTATAGGCACAACCAAAACCTGCTCCTGAGGAATGTGGTTTGGTGTGAAGCTGAAAGGAGGGAACAGGGAGGAGCCTGTGATCTGGGTCAGCGCACTTGCTGAACTTGAAAAGTACAGTCTGCCAGTGGAGAAGGTATCCATGGTCCTAGTAATTCAACCCAGTACTTTAATCTGTTGTTTCTCCTTTCTGTTCTTCTTTATCTGCCAACATTAATAATAGTTTCATTTATTGAGCATTTTCTATGTCCTAGGTACAGTGCTAAGCACTTTACATGTACAATCTATTTTAATATTTGTAAAACTGTATGTAGTAGATATTAATCATTCCCACATTCATAGGTGAGAAATTTGGGAAGAAAGGTTAAATAATTTGCTGTAGAAAAAGTCTGAGTGATGGGTCTGGGCATAGTAAGTAGAAGGAAATATTTTGTAGTTTTTCTTTTTCTCTCATACTTCAGGGTCATCTTGCAGGGCTGGAATGTTTTCCACCCCATTGTCTGTCTAGCGAATTTCTAGTCATCTTTCAAGATTCCATTAACTCTGGGAAACCTGTCTGACTTCCAGGCATAAGGAAGCTTCGTGCTTCCCTAACAACTTGTATATATATTGTTACTCAGCACCATCCATACTGGTGGTTGGTCAGTTAATCCAAAAAGATGTTAAAATGATATCTTAAACAATTTGTTTTAGGTTAATAGTATATAGACGTTTAGTCCTTGGCCACTGTAAGACAGGCCTACCCACCCTTCATGTTTTTGTTTCCTAGAATGCTGATTGGAGTTTTGTATTGTCATTCTTGAATAAGCTACAGTGTGTGTGTGTGTGTGTGTGTGTGTGTGTGTGTGTGTGTGTGTGTGTTTGTGTGTGTGTTTTATTTTTGAAACAGAGTTTCGCTCTTGTTGCCTGGGCTGGAGTACAGTGGTACGATCTTGGCTCACCACGACTTCCGCCTCCCAGGTTCGAGGAATTCTCCTGCCTCAGCCTCCTGAAAAGCTGGGATTACAGGCATGTGCCATTACGCTCGGCATGTGTTTTTTTAAAAATGATTTCTGAGCTGGGCGCAGTGGCTCAAGCCTGTAATCCCAGCACTTTCGGAGGCCGAGGCGGGTGGATCACGAGGTCAAGAGATCGAGACCATCCTGGTCAACATGGTGAAACCCCGTCTCTACTAAAAATACAAAACATTAGCTGGGCATGGTGGTGCGTGCTTGTAATCCCAGCTGCTCAGGAGGTTGAGGCAGGAGAATTGCCTGAACCCAAGAGGCGGAGGTTGCAGTGAGCCGAGATCGCGCCATTGCACTCCAGCCTGGGTAACAAGAGCGAAACTCCGTCTCAAAAAAAAAATGATTTCTGGTTTTGGTTTTCCCAGTAAAGCAGAGTGAATGCAGAATCCTAGATTTTTTATTACCCCCACCCCCAGTCTTTTACAGTTGTTTCACCCACATTTAATTTGACAGCAGTATTTTTGGTGGGTCTCCTTTATTGTCTTGTCTTTCCAAGGCATTATTCCTTTTTATGTCCATATTTTACTGGTTTATGTAATATTTAATTGAATTCTTTAATTCAAGTAACAAGTGCAACTGGCATAAACAGTTTTGAGAGGAAACCTAGTTGACTCTTGGTGAATTTATACAACTCTACCATGGAGACCAAAATGTATGGTGAACTATAAAGAATAGTCTATTAGCTGTGAATATTTAATGTGCCCTGGACTTCAGGCAGTGTTCTCCAAAAAGATGAGAACGCTGGTTAATCCATAGAATTGGTTAAGAGGGGATTTGTGAGAACTTCTGTGTCTCTATTATACCTGCTATTTCAGTGGTCCTCAACCTCTTTGGCACCAGGGACCGGTTTTATGGAAGACAATTTTTCCCATACCAGTCAGTGGCCCAGGGGTTAGAGACCCCTGTCCTATCTCATACTTGGTATATTTGTTTGTTCAGTAGATTCCAAGTCACTTAAGGGTGTTTTTATTTCTCTAAGGTCAGTAGAGTGACTGGCACATAGTAGCTGCTTAATAAGTGGTTCTTAAATGAATGAATCATATATTAGGTTACACTGTTATTCAATATGTATTAACAAATGTCTATATATGTGTATCTTGTCTGTCAGCTAAATTGTGTCCTTAAGGGCAGGACCTGTTTCAGACATCTTTGATATTTACCATGTTTGTCAAATTTAGTGAATGTATAGTATATGTTGGTTTTGAGGGAGCAGTGTATCTGCCCCTTTTGCTGCTTGCTAGTTCTGCCTTGCGACTTCCACTGGAAAGAGCTTTTTAGTGCAAATAGTGTCTGCATTTTATTGTATAAAGTATTGCCTGGGCCATACCAAATCATTTTGACAGAGGTCATTTTGGGGACCACAGGCTTCATAATTGCTGCTTGATGCTAGCTGTAGCAAATTGCACTTGGGTTTTGGTAGTTTTCAGTATAGTGTTGTCTCCTTTCATCCCGCCTTGTGTGTTAATCACTTACTGCCAGGAAATGTCTTTGGCATAACATCCTAAAAAGTCTTTGTTATCAGCAGGGTCCTGTAACATTTTTTTTTTCTTTTCTAAAGCCTATGCCTTCAAATTTTTTTTAACAAGTGTCTTACTCCTTCTAAATTGAGAACGAATTGAATATTTTTTCCTTGTAGATAAATCTTATTTTAAATATTGTTGTTATTACTTTGCATTCTGTTTTTCTGATTTTGTTTATATGTTGCATCACCAGTATCTTGTGATATTTAAACTTTTTTGAACTCTGCTTTTTAAAATGAATAAATGCCTCAATTATCTGGAACTTAGACTGAAACACTGTAATCTTATCTCTGAGCCTGCTTCCCTTCAAAAAATTAAGATCTAGCTTTTCAGAATGCTTATAGCTAGCCAAGTAAGTGAGAATAAACACAAAAAGGCCAAAATACGGAAATTCCAAAGATGCCAAAGCTTCACATAAAATGTGCCATCGTGGAATTTAAAGATTTCTGTGCTTTTTCATCAAGATTTTTGGTTGGGGCATTAGACACTTCCTGGAACTGGCATTCTCCTAGGCACTGGAGATACCATGGAGAAGAGGCAGATAGGGTCTCAGCTCACATGGAGCTTATAATCAAGCAGTAATTCTTAACTTTGGACAGACTTGAGTCCATTTTCCCAATGGTAATCTCCACTTTGCCATGCCATTTTAGTTTTCCCTAATTAAAAACAACGCCTGTAATCCTAGCACTTTGGGAGGCCAAGGCGGGTGGATCACCTGAGGTCAGGATCCAGCCTGGCTAACATGGTGAAACCTCGTCTCTACTAAAAATAGTAAAAATACAAACATTAGCTGGGTGTGGTGGGGCGTGCCTGTAATCCCAGCTACTCAGGAGGCTGAGGCAAGAGAATTGCTTGAACCCAAGAGATGGAGATTGCAGTCAGCTGAGATCGTGCGACTGCACTCCAGCCTGGGCAACAGAGTGAGACTCAGTCTCAAAACAAAAAAAACAAGAAACAAAAAAACCAACTAATCAACCAACCAGTAACAACAAAAGAAATCCCTTTCTCAGCTCCTTTATCTATTAGTACTGTCATCCTATTCCTCGTTCTCCTTCATTTCACTCTGAATTTCTTGGAAGGACCACATTTACTACATTCAGTGTTTTTACTAGTCTCATCTCTCTCTGTTGTATTTCTCTTTTTCTATTTTTGATTACTCATTTCTCAATCTCTTGTGATCTTGCTTCTGATCCTCTATTCAGATAATTGATTACTAAATTATACTTTTTTTTTTGGCAGTTACTCTTTGAAGTCCTCCCACTCCAATTCCTTTTCTTTGGATGATTTACAGAAGTATCTCTCTAGCTAGTCTTGATACTTCTCTGCAGTTAAAATTCTCCATGTCTAGTTTGTGCTAATGTCTTCACCAGGATGACCTACTGTAACTTGAAACTTGATCATCCTTTCTAAAATCCTTTTCCCAAACCCAGTTGGCCTGTTTTCTCAGATCTAGCCCCTAATTTACCCTTTCCAGAAACCTAGCCTCAGCTTTCACTCAACCTTTCACTTTTTTTCTTCTTCGAGACGGGGTCTTGCTCTGTCATCTAGGCTGAGTGCAGTGGCGCAATCTCGGCTCACTGCAACCTCTGCCTCCCAGGTTCAAGTGATTCTCCTACCTCAGCCTCCCGAATAGCTGGGATTACAGGCACCCACCACCACACCTGGCTAAGTTTTGTATTTTTAGTGGAGACGGGGTTTTACCATGTTGGCCAGGCTGGTCTCAAATTCCTGACCTCGTGATCTGCCTGCCTTGGCCTCCCAAAGTGCTGGGATTATAGGAGTGAGTCACTGTGTCCAGCCAACCTTTCACTTCCTTGTAGTCACTCTTCTAGCCATCATTAGTTCTGTAAAATACATATTTTAAAATCCTTTTTTAATCATTTAATTCCTAGTACTACTTCTACCCTTGTTCATACCTCATCACCTCATATCTGGATGACTGAAGTAGAATCTTCCCTAATAATTCACTTCTGGTTTCTCCCGTGGCTAAAGTAGTTTACATAGTATTGCCTCCCAAGCTTCTAAAAATTGATTTGTTCAACACATTCTTTTTATTTTATTTTTTGCCTGATACAGGTTTTAAATCTCTCCATGATTAGACTGTTTATATTTCCTATATACATATTAGAGCAGTCATGAATTACTTAATAACACAGAATTTCATTTTTGTATGAACATTATAGAGTGTACCTACACACCCTAAATGGCATAGTCTGTTCTATACCTAGGCTATATGGTATAGCCCATTGCTCCTAGGTTACAAACCTGTATAGCATGTTGCTATACCGAATAATGTAGTCAGATGTAACACAGTGATGAGTACTGGTGTATCTAAACATTCCAAGCCATAAATGTAGAGACGGTACAGTCAAAATATGGTATAACGTTATGGGACCACTGTCCCATATATATGCAGTTCATCTTTGACTGAAATGTCATTATTCAATGCATGACTGTACTCTTTCTAAACCAAAATACTGTTTTCTTGCTTTGTACATAAACCATACCTGCTGTTTTTGTCATTGCTCAAAAGGTTTATTCTGGAATGTCCTTCTGCAACCTTGTAGATTTATATATTCTTTATGCAAATTTAGCTCAAGTCCCATTTGCAACACTAAGATTTTTGGATACCCTCAGCTGTTAGTGATGTTTCTTTTTTAGTACTTGTTTTGTCATTTGACACTTAGGGTGTGCTACCTTATACTGTTTTTACTTGCTTCTTATAAATCAGTCAGTTTAACTAATATTTATTGAACGTCTACTATATGCAAGTAACATTTCTAGGAATTGGGGCTATAGTAGTCAATAGCATAGACAATCTCTCATCTCTTTAGCAACTTACTTTGTACCTTTAAAAAAAATGATCTTCAACACCTATCACAGTATATGTTGTAAATGTTGTTAAAATTGTGTCCAAATTTAACACTGAAGTCCAAATTTCTTGGCTAACAGTGCAGGTAAAAAAAATAGATGACACCTTTTTGGCTGATCAGAATAGAGTGATAACTGGCCAGATATGGTGGCTCATGCCTGTAATTCCAGCACTTGGAGAGACCTGTAATTCCAGCTCCTTGGGAGGCTGAGGCACAAGAATCGCTTGAACCCAGGAGGCAGAGGTTGCAGTGAGCCCAGATTGCACCACTGCACTCCGGCCTGGGCAACAGAGTGAGGCTCTGTCACCAAAAAAAAAAAGAAAGGAAGGTCCACTAATAACTATAGAGGAGCGGATGATCATTCTGTAGGATGAGGGGAAATGTTTTGGAAGATGGTTATTTTATTTTTGATTTAGTAATTTTTTATAAGTAGCCAAAGTAATACTGCCTTGGAAGATGTTACTTCAACTCCATACCCTTAGTGTCCCATGAAAAGGATACAAATAAGCAGAATGCAATTAAATAAATAGAAGTATTAAAAAATATATATTTACTGTCTTGGGATCAGTACCTACCTGTTTTCCACATGCCATTTTAGTTCCATATCATGACAGAATGTTAAACGCTTTAATTTGTAGTTGAGGGAACTGAGGTTGCTCAGAAAAGTTAACTAACTTCAATAAGGTTGCACATATTTGTGAGAAAACCAGGAGTAGGAATTTCCCAACTCCCACTCAGTGCTTTCTCTGTCAAAGGACATTGCATTTTTGTAGAACACAGTTCTACATGGAATTTTGTAGAACACAGTTTAGTAATTACATGTATATAGTCCTGAGTTATCAAGAAAAATTAATTTATAGTCATTGGCTTTTTTGGTAACAAAGGTAGGAATTTGTAGGTTCTTAGTATTTAAATGATTAATTTATCTTGAATATTTTTACATATATCTAGTATTTTATGGTATTTACTTTGTGATGTCTTTTTTTTTTTTTTTTTTTTTTTTGAGACAGAATCTCGCTCTGTCTCCAGGCTGGTGCAGTGGCATGGTCTTGGCTGACTGCAACTTCCAACTCCCTGATTCAAGTGATTCTCCTGCCTCAGCCTCCTGAGTAGCTGGGATTACAGTCATGCGCCACCACGCCCAGCCAATTTTTGTATTTTTAGTAGAGATGGGGCTTCACTATGTTGGCTAGGATAGCCTTGATCTCCTCACCTTGTGATCCACCTGCCTTGGCCTCCAGAAGTGCTGGGATTACAGGCATGAGCCACTGTGCCTGGCCTGTGATGTTTTTTGTTTTTAGACTGTTTGCATGAAAATTATTGCTTTGACATTTTGATTTAATTTTGTATATTATTTTTAGCAGGCAACTAATATTGTGATAGTTGAAAGTCCGGTAGTTATTAGTAAAAGTTTTACTAAAACTTGTCCTTCCTAGTTAAGGAATTTATTTATATTGATTTTGAAAAAATGTTTTTGTAAGTTTGGTATAATGTGAATTGGGGGCAAGATTTGGAACATGAATTATTGACTTGAAACTATCAACTTTTTTACAAAAAAGAAACAGTTTTAGTTTTTATTTGGAATTGAGTTAAATTTACATTTTATTTTTAGACACTGTCTAAATTTTACATTTAGAAGAAATGATTTATTTATAATAAAAATACATGTATATACAAAACACAGTATATACATAAATATACAAAATAGAAAGTACCTCAGCCTCTCTCCATTCCTTTTTACAAACCTACTGTTTAGAGATAAATTCTATTAACAATTTAGCATATATCAGATTTTATGTATACACCCACAAGTGGGATTTTTACTGAACTTGCATTTACCTTGGTAATAATTGGGATCTTTACATTTCAAATCTTAAACAAGATTTTTCTTAATTCTTTAAGAGACATCCTGTACTTAAATACCTAGGAATAAAGTAAATAATTTGTAGGTTTTATTACTTGTGTGAGTGGGATCTTTTCCCATTTTATCTCTAACTGGTTATTTCCCACACATGGGAGAGCTCTGCTTCTGTGTGCAAAGTCATTTAGTCACCTTGTAGAAATACTTGTTTTGATGTTTTCGGTAGAAAAAAATGAACTGCAAATATTTCCGGTGTTTTTTTTTGGGACGGAGTTTCGCTCTTGTTACCCAGGCTGGAGTGCAATGGCGCGATCTCGGCTCACCGCAACCTCCGCCTCCTGGGTTCAGGCAGTTCTCCTGCCTCAGCCTCCTGAGTAGCTGGGATTACAGGCACGCGCCACCATGCCCAGCTAATTTTTTGTATTTTTAGTAGAGACGGGGTTTCACCGTGTTGACCAGGATGGTCTCGATCTCTTGATCTTGTGACCCACCCGCCTCGGCCTCCCAAAGTGCTGGGATTACAGGCTTGCGCCACCACGCCTGGCCCTTTCCAGTATTTATAACTCTCTTTTTCTAGTATTGGCTATTAATTCTAGAGCTTTGTATCATGATGGTCATGCGATAGGGTTTTTCCTTAAAAAAAATTTATTTCGTGAGATCTGGTCAAAGAAGAATAAAAAAAAGAAGGGAAAAAAATTTAAAGTTACATGAAAACTGTATAACTGTTTAGTATTTATCATTTTCCAAGAATTACTATGTGGCATGTTAAAAGTGTTTCTAGTTTTCTAAGAGATGCTAACACTAATAGACGCTGACTTTTGTGAATTGATTTTTTGTATCTAAGATAATGTGTTTTTTCTCATTTAACCTACTAATGAAATAAAGTTGGTCCTGCAGTATTTTTCTTTTGATATGCTTTTGATATACTGTATTTGCTTTGTTAATATTTTATTTAGGAGTTTTGCTTCTGCATTCTTAAACATAAAGTCATTATGTATTTTTGATAATGTTATTTTGAACTCAGGTGCAGAGAATTAAGTTCTCATAGTTTATGGCACATTGTCATTGGTCTGCACACAGTTTCTCTGTTGTTTAATTTACTTATCCATTTTTATCTCCATTCCTCTTATATTTGTTTCCCTTCTGTTTTTTTTTAATATATCTTTATAAAAATATTGTTTTTCCTACACATGTATTATTTATTTATAAAAATCAAATCGTGCCATTTTTCTTTTTTTAAAGATCCAGCTGTGATGTTTTATATATATTAAATCCAGTACTTTTAACTGTTTGAGAATTTCTTTGACATATTACTAAATACAAAAATTGCTGGTTTGTTGGATATGTACACACTTGATTTGACTAAGTACTGCACATTTCTTTCCAGAATGACTGCTCTGGTCTACATTCCCATTTGCAGTATGTGATCCCATATTGCTGTTAACACTTGGCATTATCTAGCATTCTACTTCTTGCTAGTCTGATAAATTTAAAGTTGTATCTCCTACTTAAATTAATATGCATTTCTCCGATTATGACTGAATTTAGGTATTACTTCCATAATGTGTTAGCCTTTTGGGTTTCCTCCTCTCTGAACTGCTTGTTTCTTTGTATTCCATCTAATAGCACGGGATGTCTTTCTGTCCTTTATTGAAATCCTCTGCTATGTATATTTACAAATTGGAGCAGTTTTCTTTTTTGTTCTATGATTTATTTTTGGCAATTTTTCAGGTTAGTGTTACAGTTTTAACAGAAAACAGAATGATAATTTTATTAAAGATAAATCTGTACTTGTAAGTTAAATGAAGTTGTTGGGATTTGTGTTTGTACTAGGATAATGTAATAGATTTACTTTTTAGAAGATAATACTTTGTCTATGTTATTCTCTTACACATTACTTTGTTTGTATGTACAAAAAATTTAATTGATTATGTGAGATTACCAAATATCCTGAAAACTCTTAGAACTGGAGCCATATATTTCCTCCTGCCTATGAGGAGTGTCCACACTGATGGCAAGTCAACAATGTATGAACTTAGATACCTATCTTTGCTTCCTTATAACCATTTTTCATTATATCTGCTGGTGAGGAGTGTCCTGCCTATGAGGAGTGTCCACCTTGATGGCAAATCAACAATGTATGAATTTAGATATCAATCTTTCCTTCCTTATAACCTCTTTTTCATTATATCTGCATTGCTTTTGTATATTATGTATAAGACAAAAACATCTTAATAAAAATTTAACTCTAGCATCTATATTTTCAACTCTTTGTTAGTGTGTATATACATGTTTTAAATATGAATTTGTATTTTATTTTTTGAGACCCAGTTTCCATTCTTGTTGACTAGGCTGGAGTGCAGTGGCACAATCTCAGCTCACTGAAACCTCTGCCTCCCAAGTTCAAGCGATTCTCCTGCCTCAGCCTCCCAAGTAGCTGGGATTACTGGTGCCATCCACCATGCCTAGCTAATATTTTTGTATTTTAAGTAGAGATGGGGTTTCACCATGTTGGCCAGGCTGGTCTTGAACTCCTGACCTTAGGTGATCTGCCTGCTTCGGCCTCCCAAAGTGCTGGGATTACAGGCGTGAGCCACCATGCTCAGCCTATTTTAACTGTTCTGTGTCTTCTGTTTTTGTGTGACAATGAAATGAGTTAATAAATATAATACTTAGAACAGTATAACATTAATAAGAGCTCAAAAAATTTTTCGTTACTCTTACATATTTTTATATATGTATAGTTGTAGTCCCTGTACTTATTTTTAATAATTATATAACCAAAATAGGTGTTGTTGCTTATATTTCTCTTCATACGAGAAAGTTCAGGCTGGGCACGGTGGCTCATGCCTATAATCCCAACACTTTGGGAGGCTGAGGCAGACTGATCATGAGGTCAGGAGTTCAAGACCAGGCTGGCCAACATAGTGAAACCCTGTCTCCACTGAAAATAAAAAAAATTAGCTGGGCATGGTGGTATGTGCCTGTAATCCCAGCTACTCGGGAGGCTGAGGCAGGAGAATTGCCTCAGGAGGTGGAGGTTGAGATTCCACCATTGCACTCCAGCCCGAGTGACAGTGGGAGACTCCTTCTCAAAAAAAAAAAAGAAAGTTCAGAAGGGAATTCAGCAGTTGTTCACACTGATTACCTCTAGGGAGCAGGATGAGGATAAAGAGGTCGGCCTCTCAGTTTTTGCTTTATATGTTTATGTAAAGTTTGGATTTTTTACTCATTCTATAGTACGTTTTTAATGACTAGCAAGAATTTTAAAAAATCAATCAAAATATAGTTTACTGAATTCTCTTTTTGAGTATTTGTGTGGGTTTTTGGTAGGGCAGTAGTAAATATGTGACAGAATAGTGTTAATAATCATCATCAAAGAAGTATACATTAAAGTAATATATATTTCTAATTTTTTTAAAAAAATGGCTGGGCATGGTGGCTCACACCTGTAATCCCAGCACTTCGTGAGGCTGAGGAGGACGAATCACTTGAGGTCAGTAGTTCGAGACTAGCCTGGCCAACATGGTGAAACCCCGTCTCTACCAAAAATTCAAAAATTAGCTGGATGTGGTTCTGCATGCCTGTAAACCCAGCTACTCAGGAGGCTGAGTCACAAGAATTGCTTGAACCTGGGAGTGGGAGGTTGCAGCAAGCCAGGATTACACCCCTACAATCCAGCCTGGGCAACAGATAGACTCCATCTCAAAAGAAAAAAAAATGATGCTAACACCCAGTACTGAGGGAGATAGATATGTTAGAACTTTACTCTCATACCTTATTCATGGTATTGTCAATTGGTCAGTATCTATTAAGAGATATGAAATAGTTATATTTTGACCTGTTAATCCCACTTATGGTAGTCTATCCTTGGGAAATATTTTTAAAAAGCATTAAAATTCTATATACACGAAGAGCATTGTTGGCAAATGATTTTGTAATAGGGAAAAATTACAAACAACCTAAATGTTCAACTATAGTGGAATGGATATCAGTTAGGAATGCTTTTGGCTGCTGGTATACCCTTTTAACAGTGACTTAACAATTAGAGGTGATATTTTTCTCAGTTTTACATGGTATTTTTTTCATTTTTACATTTTTCTCATTTTACATGATATTTTTGTCATTTTTACATGAGGAAAATATGGGTAGTCTAGGGCTGGTGAAGTGGCTCAGTAATGACATAAAGAAACTTGTTTTTTTTCTTTCTCATCTGCCATCCTTCATCACCACTGTGTTGCTTATTGTATGTGTGTGTGTGTGTGTGGGGGGGTGGGTGGGTGGTGGTGGTGGTACATTATGAGTATAAGATTGCTGTAGCTGCTGGGCTAGGTGGCGCGTGCCTGTAGTCCCAGCTACTCGGGAGGCTGAGATGGAAGATCGCTTGAGCCCAGAAATTCTGTGCTGTAGTGCGCTATGCTGATCGGGCGTCCGCACGAAGTTCAGCATCAATATGGTGATCTCCTGGGAGCGGGTGACCACCAGGTTGTCTAAGGAGGGGTAAACCGGCCCAGGTCGGAAATGGAGCAGGTTGAAACTCCCGTGTTATCAGTAGTGGGATTGCGCCTGTGAATAGCCACTGCACTCCAGCCTGGGCAACATAGCGGGACGCGGTCTCTTTTAAAAAAAAAAAAAAAAAAAAAAAAAAAAAAAGGCGGGGCGCGGTGGCTCACGCCTGTAATCCCAGCACTTTGGGAGGCCGAGGCGGGCACATCATGAGGTCAAGAGATGGAGACCATCCTGGCCAACATGGTGAAAGCCCGTCTTTACTAAAAAAAAAAAAAAAATTAGCCAGACGTGGGGGCAGGTGCCTGTGGTCCCAGCTACTCAGGAGGCTGAGGCGGAAGAATCGCTTGAACCCAGGAGGTGGAGGCTGCAGTGAGCCGAGATTGCGCCACTGCACTCCACCCTGGTGACAGAGCAAGACTCTGTCTTAAAAAAAAAAAAAAAAAATTGCTGTAGCTACAGACATTAAGACCACAGTGAAAAGCAACAAAAAGGTTTGTTTGTGTTATTTTTGGAGTAAGTCTCCTTTATCAGTGAGTGATAAGCTTTCCCAAAAATGTCTTCTCCCTATCCCCAGCAGACATACATGTATCTCTCATTGGTTACATAGCCATGTTTGGCCACAGTAGAATATAACAAAGCAGACCCTTGGTGTACCAGATTCTGTAGTGGGAAGCTACAAGTGAGAAGGAGCTTGGGAATATGTACTTTGAATAGCCAGCCCACAACGTCTACAACAGTGGTTAAGTAAGTTATGGTAAATCTACTCGAAGACTTCTAATACAACCAGTAAAAATGATAGTATAAAAATAATAGGACTGGGCACGGTGGCTCACACCTGTAATTCCAGCATTTTGGGAAGCTGAGGGGGGTGATCACCCAAGCTCAGGAGTTCCAGACCAGCTAGGCCAACATGGTGAAACCCTGTCTCTACTAAAAATACAAAACAAAAACAAACAAACAAAAAAACTGAGCATGGTAGCGGACACCTGTAATCCCAATTACTCGGGAGGCTCAGGCAGGAGAATCGCTTGTACCCGGGAGGCGGAGGTTATAGTGAGCTGAGATCTCGCCATTGTACTCCAGCTTGGGTGACAAGAGTGAGACTTCATCTCAAAAAATAAAAATAAAAAATAAAAATTATAATGTTTGCCTAAGAAAATAAGCCATAAAATTTTGCACCATGATTCTGTTCATGTGGAAAAATGCATTGAAAGGGAAATTCAAAGGAAATCATTTAGATGATAAAAATAGAAGCTAAAATAGAGCATGTTGTTTAACAGTTTTGCACATTGCTTTTTTATGGGGTGGAGAGGGATGTGAAGAAAGGGGCTGGTGTTCTTGGGTTGTATTTCCCAAGGCAAAATGACGAGATCATAGAGTCTGCATGTAGCTTTATAGTCCTCTTTTGCAGAAGAGATTCAACTAACTTGCATTGCCACCAACAATATATAAATCTGTATATGTAATTCATCTGCCTATGAACATTGGGTTTTATCATTTTAATTTACTTTGTTTTGTTTTGAGACATCATCTTACTCTTTTTTTTTTTGAGACAGAGTCTCACTTTGTCACCAGGCACCAGGCTGGAGTGCAGTGGCACAGTCTCGGCTCACTGCAACCTCCACCTGCCAGGTTCAAGCAAGTCTCCTGCCTCAGCCTCCTGAGTAGCTGGGACTACAGGCACACACTACCACGCCCAGCTAATTTTTGTATTGTTAGTAGAGACGGGGTTTCACCATGTTGGCCAGGTTGGTCTCGATCTCTTGACCTCATCTTACTCTTGCTCAGGCTAGAGTGCAGTGGCAGGATCAATTGCTCACTGCAGCCTCAGCCTCCCTGGGCTCAGGTCATCCTCCCATCTCAGTCTCCCTGAGTAGCTGGGACTACGGGTACATGCCACCATGTCCAGCTAAATGTTTGTATTGTTTGTAGAGAGGAGATTTTGCCATGTTGTCCAGGTGTGTCTCAAAATCTTGGTCTTTCTAGCATTCCACCTCCCTTGTCTCCCAAAGTGCTTGGATTACAGGTGTGAGCTATAGTGCCCAGCCTAATTTACTTTTTTTAAGACAAAAAATTTTCATAATTACAGAAAAATTTCAAGAAGAATACAGGAAACTTTTTACTCAGCTTCACCAACTATTAATATTTTCAACTGTGATAATTTTTTTTTATTACTAATTAGACTGCAGTTTTCCATGTGATTATTCAGCTCTATATATTTTCATGGTTCTTCATCAGTCTCCTGCCATTTGTTTCTGAGTAGAATCTGGTTATTGTGTTTTTTAATATTGACTAGTATTCACCTTTTTAAAAGGTAACCTTTTATTAACTGTTTCTCTTACATTTCTTCTATTTTCCTTTGAAGTACATCTTATGTAAAATACCTCGTATTTGAATATGTTTACTCCATATATCCTAACTCTGATTAGAGTCTTCATTTCTTTAGTTGTCAGAAAGGGTTATACTAGTTCTATAAGAATGTAAAGGCCGGGCGCGGTGGCTCAAGCCTGTAATCCCAGCACTTTGGGAGGCCGAGGCGGGTGGATCACGAGGTCAAGAGATCGAGACCATCCTGGTCAACATGGTGAAACCCCGTCTCTACTAAAAATACAAAAAATTAGCTGGGCATGGTGGCGCGTGCCTGTAATCCCAGCTACTCAGGAGGCTGAGGCAGGAGAATTGCCTGAACCCAGGAGGCGGAGGTTGCGGTGAGCCAAGATCGCGCCATTGCACTCTAGCCTGGGTAACAAGAGTGAAACTCCGTCTCAAAAAAAGAGAAAAAAAAAAAAAAAAAAAAGAATGTAAAAAGTACTTTTAAAAATTAAACCATTAGTATTTTATGTAGATTATAAGTTCAGTGAAAAATTGGACTGTGGTGGAGATATGACCCAAATGCTTAAACAAGGTTTTGATACATGGTAGCTATTCAGTAAATGAATGAATGAATGGATTTTATTACAGTATATTGGTTAGAATATGAATGGATTCAAATTCTTTTCACAATCATTCCTTTTTGTCCTAGTAAACACTGTATCATGATCTTTCCGTAGTATATTACTTCTTATTTAATATACTTTTAGTTATTATACTATTTTAAATCACTTTTTGAAGCCTGTTTTATTTACTTTTATTCTGTTCAGCAAATGCTTACCAAATAGTGATTTTGTGTCAGAAACTTTGCCAGGCACTGGGGGTCTAGAATAAGATACAGTTTGTCTTTTAAAGAAGTTAACTGTTCACTATTCACTTCAAATGGAATCCCCCAATGCCTGGCTCTACCAATCATTGATACATTGTCAAATTTAATTTTAATTTTTGTCAGAGTAATACATGCACATACTTCAAGGCAAATAGTGCTGAAGGGCTTTGTGATGAAAAACATCTATTCCTTCTATGTACCATTTTCTGTCTCCAAGTATACTTCTCAGAGTTAACCATTTTAACTCTTAGCTGCCATTTCTGTTATTCATCTCATATTTCAAAACCATATTATGCTATTGACCTTTTGTCAGTTTTAAGTATTATCTACCAGCTTTGTGTTATGGTTGATGAGGATTTAGCTATGTTATCCCCTTTCACTTCTCTGCCCTACTTCCTTTCCCCACATTGTCTCAATAGCGTTAAATCACACCATTTAAAAAAGTTAATATGTACATTATTATGTAAATATATGTAAGTACTAGTTACTTCTAAGGCAGCCAGTTAATACACTTTGAGTGTTCCCTTTCCTTTGGAACTTTTTGGTTTTCCCACAGTTAATGATTATCTCATTTTTTCTTTTGGTTTAGGTTTTTTTTTTTTACATTGCACTACTTCAGTAATCTTTTAATACAAATTTATATGTGGTTGACCTTATCAAATAATTTCTTAGTCCTTTCTCCTCACCTTGTAAAATCTGTTATTCCTAGAGGTTCCTGCTGTACTTGAATGTAGGCTACTTGTTATTAATATTTAGGCTTGGGGTCCAGCTGTTTCTTTAGAACTTCCTTTTGCTTCTCTCTGTTGTTAGGACTCTTATTTCCTGGATCCCATGTTTTCTTTTTCATTTATTCTTTCATTTTAATGATATCATTAGTCTCTTGAGAACAGGTATATAGGAAGTAACTGTTTTGAAAATTCATATGTCTCAAAATGATTGACAGAACTCCATGTTCGATATAATCTGAATATATTGGTTCATTTTATTGCAGCTTCAGTATTATTTTGATTCTTGATTGTTTATGTCTGTCCTATTTTTCCACTTTTGGAAGCTTTTTATCACTGATTTAAGTTTCAGGATGATATGCTTTGTGCCCCTTGCCTGCCCCCGTACATTTCATTTGTTGTGTTGCATAGTAGTAGATTTATTTGTCCTACAGTTCTGGAAAATTTTTTTTGAAATTATTTTTTGATATTCTTTTCTTGATTTTCTCTGCTATCTCTCTCTGGAATTATTATTATTATTATTATTTTTTTTTTTTTTGAGACGGAGTTTCACTCATGTTACCCAGGCTGGAGTGCAATGGCGCGATCTCGGCTCACCGCAACCTCCGCCTCCTGGGTTCAGGCAATTCTCCTGCCTCAGCCTCCTGAGTAGCTGGGATTACAGGCACGCGCCACCATGCCCAGCTAATTTTTTGTATTTTTAGTAGAGACGGGGTTTCACCATGTTGACCAGGATGGTCTCGATCTCTTGACCTCGTGATCCACCCGCCTCGGCCTCCCAAAGTGCTGGGATTACAGGCTTGAGCCACCGCGCCCGGCCCTCTCTCTGGAATTATTAATTGGATGTTGGACCTTTTGTTTGATTCTGTTGTTTTCTTATCTTTACCTCTATTTTCTTTGCCTTTTATTCTAATTTTGATGTTAGATATTATTTCTCTGAAAATATTAGAGATCTTTTGAAGTTTTGTTCTGTATCTGTATTGCCTGTTTTCTTTGTGTTCCTTTCATCCTCTTTTTGTTTTTGTCTCTTGGTAGATAGAGCCTTTTCTTAAATGCTTATGGGGTCAACAGTGGACCATTTTTAAGAATGTGGCATTAAGAAAGTGATGGGAAGCCCTCTATTTGTGGACTAGGTGTATTAACATGGAGGCTTCCCTAACGTATGTTCAGGCCATCACTGTTGGATGATGTGATTTAGGTGAATTGGCTTTTTTGTTGAAAGATCCCTGGATGTCATATTTAATTTTTTTTTCCCTTAGGTTTATTTTGTTTTCCAGAAAATGGTTTTCCAATTGTTTGTCCTGAGAGAAAGAACCTAGATGGCCAATGTTGTTAAAACCTGTCTGGGGGCTAGATGCAGTGGCTCACACCTGTAATGCCAGCACTTTGGGAGGCCGAGACAGGCGGATCACCTAGGTCAGGAGTTTGAGACCAGCCTGGCCAACATGGTGAAACCCCGTCTCTACTAAAAATACAAAAATGAACTGGGTGTAGTGTCGTGTGCCTGTAATCGCAGCTGCTCTGGAGGCTGAGGCAGGAGAATCGCTTGAACCAGGGAGTGAGAGGTTGCAGTGAGCTGAGATCATGCCACTGCACTCCAGCTTGGGCGACAGAATGAGACGCTGTCTCCAAAAGAAAAAAAAATTATGAGTTTAGTTCCTTCCGTTGCCCAGCATCCTCCCCGCCCGTCCCCCTTTTTTTTTTTGAGACAGGGTCTCGCTTTGTTGCCCGGGCTAGAGTGCAGTGGTGGTGTACCTCTGCCTCCCGGGTTCAAGCGATTCTTGTGCCTCAGTCTCCTGAGTAGCTGGGGCTACAGGCTTATGCCACCACACCTAATTTTTGTATTTTTAGTAGAGACAGGGTTTCACTATGTTGCTCATGGCTGGACTCAAATTCCTTAGCGTAAGCGATCCATCTGCCTAGGCCTCTCAAAGTGCTGGCATTACAGGCGTGAGCCACTGTGCCCAGCCTAATTGTCTACTTCAATTGGAGCATATGATGTGTGAATAGCGATGTGGAAGACAAAGCTAGAAAGAGGGGTTGGGAAAAGATTGTGGATAGCATTATTCCATTGGGAAGAGTTTGGGTTTTATACAGTTCCTTAAGATACATAGATTCATGCTGGGTGTAGTGGCTCAAGCCTGTAATCCCAGCACTTTGGAAGGCCAAGATGGGCTGATCACCTGAGGTTAGGAGTTTGAGACCAGCCTGACCAACATGAAGAAACCCCATCTCTACTAAAAATACAAAATTCGCTCTGCATGTTGTCACATGCGTGTAATCCCAGCTACTCAGGAGGTTGAAGCAGGAGAATCGCGTGAACCTGGGAGGTAGAGGTTGCGGTGAGCCGAGCTCGCGCCATTGCACTCTAGACTGCAATGAGAGCTAAACTTTTTTCAAAAAAAAAAAAAAAAAAAGATGTAGATTCATAATTTATACATAGAGACTGAATATTTTAAATATGAGAAGTGTTGCCTGTAGAAGAATATGTTTTTAGAGATTATATACCTATCAACAGATAATTGTATTGGTTTAAAACATGTTTAAAACTCCTTTGGAGCTAACTATAAATAAAATCATAAATTATTGAAGACTTGCCTTTTGCGAGTAATACTTTCTGAGAGCTCTGTAAATCCTCAGATTTTAAGATTAAGACATCTTTTTGTGGAATCCTTACTTTCTCTGAATTGTATTTCCATTGAGAGTTGTGTGTTTCTTATATGTACACATATTCTACAAGTTAATATTCTTTTCAACTTCAGTGAAAGTTTTATTTCACTTGAATCCCTTTTGATCAGGTTGGAGCATTTGCTGAATTAGTTTAGTGAGTTTTGGTTGGAGGATATAGAACAATTTTTTTCTGGTTAAGAGCTGTCATTTTCTTAGTCCTTACATTTTTCTTTCTTTGTCGGGGGCAAGGGGCATATTACATTAATGGATTCAGTTTTTTTTCTTAAACTGTTTAGAGGTATTACCTTTTAACTTTCATACAAATGCTTTGTTGGGCATGGCGGCACACACCTGTGGGCCCAGCTCCTTGAGAGGCTGAGGCAGGAGAATTGCCTGAGACCAGGAGGTCAAGGCTGCAGTGAGCTGTAATTGTGCCATTGCACTCCAATCTTGTCAAGAAAAGAAGACCCTGTCTCAAAATAAAATTTCCAAAAACAAATGTTTGGTGTTAGGCTAGACTCATGCATTTAGCCTCTAGATTGGATCTCTAGCTTCTTCATTGCCTTAACCAAGTATCTTCTGGGTGGCTCTCAAAACAGGGGTAATCATGAATGTTAAATCTATGATGTCATATTCTCTCATACTGTAAATCTACAAGAATCCTCCTTTGATTGATATTTTATTCTTTCACTTCTTTCTTCTACATATGTGTTTATGTACATACATACAGTCATTCTTTGATGTCTGTAGGGGATTGGTTCCGGGAACTCCCCCAACCAATACAAAAAACTGTGGATGCTCAAGTTCCAATTTTTAAATATAATGTGTTTCTATATAAACTGTGCACACCCTCCCATATACTTTAAATCATCTCTAGATTATTTATAATACGTAATACAATGTAAATGCTGTGTAAATAGTATTATGCTATATTAAAACAATTTTTTATGGTGTTGAATGTTTTTGATAGATGGTTGCTAGAATCTGCAGATGTAGAACACATGGATATGGAGGGCTGACTGCATATATATATAAAATATGTGTGTGTATGTAAATTAAAAAAGAAATGGAACTTTATTTCTAGTTCTTTGAGGAAGCATCAGGAACATGTATAAAGATTTGAGCCAGACATGGTGTCTCATGCCTGTAATCCCAGCACTTTGGGAGGCTGAGGCAGGCAGATCACGAGGTCAGGAATTCAAGACCAGCCTGACCAGCAGGGTGAAACCCCGTCTCTACTAAAAATACAAAAATCAGCCAGACGTGGTAATGCGCGGCTGTAATCCCAGCTACTCAGGGGGCTGAGACAAGAGAATCGTTTGAATCCAGGATGTGGAGGTTGCAGTAACCCGAGATCATGCCACTGCACTCCAGCCACCTGGCAACAGAGCGAGACTTCGTCTTAAAGAAAAAGATTTGAAAGATAGGAAGATGTGCTGTGGGAATTTAACTGACTGATTCGAGTCCTGAGGGAGCCTTTGGGATCTCAAGAAACCCACTGATGTACATTTATTTATATGCTGCCATAAGGTGATAATGTGGTGTAATTAATTTTGTACTTTAAATGAGAATTTGGGCAATTGAAGGTTTTCTGTATACAAAAATCTATATTTGTAATCTTACATTTAGGAATAGAGAGATTGTGAAAGAATCTACCACTATCTCCTATAGCATTTCAGAGGTAAAATGTTATCTAAAAGGATCACTTGAGCCCAAGGAGTTCAAGGCTGTAGTGAACTATGATCATGCCACTGCACTCCTAACCTAGCAGTGGAGAGAGACCTTCATTTCTAAAAAACATAAAATTTATCTTTATTTTCAGTATAATCCATAGTTTCACATCTTATCTTTTTTTGAAAAGTAGCAATAGATAAATAAAATGGTACAGTAATTTTACTTATTAAGAAAATTTCAGGAGACTTCTAGTTTGTTAAAATGTAAAACTAGGCTGGGTGTGGTGGCTCATGCTTATAATTACAGCGCTTTGGGAGGCCAAGGCAGGCAGATCACCTGAGGTCAGGAGTTTGAGACCAGCCTGGCCGACATGGTAAAACCCTGTCTCTACTAAAAAATACAAAAATTAGCCAGATGCCGTGGTGCACTTCTGTAATCCCAGCTCCTCAGGAGGCTGGGGCATGAGAATCGCTTGAACCCAGCAGGCAGAGGTTGCAGTGAGCCAAGATTGCGTCACTCTACTCCAGCGTGGGTGACATAGTGAGACGCCATCTCAAAAAAAAGTAAAACTAGCTGTAGAATAAATAAATACCAGATTAAAATACAGTTTTTAGGTCTGGTGCAGTGGCTCATGGATGTAATTCCAGCACTTTGGGAGGCCAAAGTGAGAGGATTGCTTGAGGCTAGGAGTTCGAAACCAGCCTGGCAACATAGCAAGACCCTGTCTCTACCAAAAAAATTAAAATTGGCTAGATGTGGTGGTGAGCACCTATAGTCCCAGTTGCTTGGGAGCCCAAGTTGGGAGAATTGCCTGAATTCAGGATTTCGAGGCCTATGATTGCACTATTGCACTCCAACCTGGGCAACAGAGCTGTCTCAAATTAATTAATTAATAAGCAGCAATTTTTGAGTTGAACATCAGCTCTGTACTTGACTCCAGAGTTAAATAGGCATCCAATTGCTTTTTGTGTTTATTTTTATATTTAACTGTTTTTGCCTGCAACTGTATTGCTGGTTCTAGGTAAATATAACATATGCTACGTCTTTGGCAACGTGTATTTCATCCACTGGATTGTGAGCTCTGTTTTGTTTTGTCACTCCTTTAGTCCCAGTGCCAGTAACTGTGCCTGGCACAAAGTAGGTGTTTAGTTAATACTGTTAAATGAACAAATAGGAATATTTGACTATCACTTGAATCCTCATCTATTAATACTGCACTATCTTTTCTTAGCTGTTTTTGTGAACATATGTTTGCGGGCCTTGTACCCTGTCTAGATTGGAAGTACATTGTGAGTAGAAACATGGTTTGATTTGTTTTTCCTGTATTCTCCATTACAGCAGGATACACCTTAATGGGCCATAGGTATTTCCCAAATGTGATTGAACTGAAATATATTGGTAGATTTTATTTTTTCAGGAGACTGACAAAAGTACGTATAGTCATAAATAAGAAATTTGGAAGAGAATCAAACAACTAGTATGTACTCATCTGTCAGCTTGAAGGCTTATGTAAGATGCCATACTTCTGTAGAGTAAAGAGGTAAAGTTCTGGGGCTAGGTGTGGTAGCACACGCCTGTAATCCCAGCACTTTGGGAGTACGAGGCGGGCTGAACACCTAAGGTTGGGAATTCAACACCAGCCTGACCAACGTGGAGAAACCCTGTCTCTACTAAAAATACAAAATTAGCTAGGTGTGGTGGCTCATAACTGTAATCCCAGATACTTGGATGGGCTGAGGCAGGAGAATCTCTTGAACCCGGGAGGTGGAGGGATCCTGGGAGGCAGAGGTTGGGGTGCCCGAGATCATGCCATTGTACTCCAGCCTGGGCAACAAGAACAAAACTCTCGTCTCCAAAAAAAAAAAAGGGTTAGGATTCTGGGACTATGAGATATGTCGCTCAGGCTCAAGTACAGTGGGGCACTGTCTCGGCTCACTGCAACCTCTACCTCCTGGGTTCAAGCAGTTCTTCTGCCTAAGCTGTCCAAGTAGCTGGGATTACAGGCGCTCACCACCAGACTCAGCTAATTTTTTTGTATTTTCAGTAGAGACAGGGTTTCACCATGTTGGCCATACTGTTTTTCAACTCCTCACCTCAAGTGATTCGTCCACCTTGGCCTCCTAAAGTACTAGGATTATAGGCGACGGCCACCGCACCCAGCCTCTGGGACTCTTTTCCTTGCCCCTTAGCAGACTATTTCCCATTTTGGGGTTTTTGTTTTGTTTTGTGTTTTTGGCCTTCTAACTGTGTTACAAGTGGTTTAGATCAGTTGTTTTTCTCTCTAAGTGTGGTCCCAGATCAGCAGCGTTAGCATCACCTGGCTACTTACTAGAAATGCAAATTCTTGGGCCCCACTCCAGACCTACCTAATGAGCAACTCTGAGGGTAGAACCTAAACAATTATGTTTTAATAAGTCATCTGAGAGACTCTGATGGCAAAGTTTGATGTCACCAAATGATAATGACACCTTTTTTTGAGGCAGTCTTTCTCTGGTGCCCATTTTGGAGTGCAGTGGCACGATCTCGGCTCACTGCAACTTCCACCTACCGACTTAAAGCAGTTCTCCTGTCTCAGCATTCAGAGTAGCTGGGACTACAGACACATGCCACCATACCCGACTAATTTTTGTATTTTTAGTATAGACAGGGTTTCACCATGTTGGTCAGACCGGTCTTGAACTCCTGACCTCAGGTGATCCACCTGCCTCGGCCTCCCAAAGTGCTGGAATTACTGGCATGAGATATCGTACCCAGCCTGATAATGACACTGTCTTTAATAGAGAGGCCTAGAGGCAGTGATTATGTGCCGCAGAAAACTAGCAGCCTGGATTTAAGAGCATGATATAAACCAGAGCTTTTCAGTGGGAATAGATGTAGTTTATAGAAGGCATTAAGACATAAAGCAGATTATTGAAACTTCATTGTACGCTGTTTCTTAGCTTAAGTAAAACATATAATTAACTTTTACTTATATATTTCCTCCGTTACTTTGAAGTTTGTGTTCAAACTGAAAGATGAGAACCTTAAATTAGTCAAGTTTTATATTTTACTTTAGATTTTTGTAAAATTGAATGCTCTTTACTTTCCATAGCAAGTGACTGAAAAGCTACTGAAAAGTGTCCAACCCAAGAATTTTGTGTATTTTTCATTTTGAATATACTTCTCGGTGATTTCAATTTTGAATCCTAACCCTTTTTAAGAGTACAAGGTCATTTAAAATGGCTTTAATAAGGCCAAGCGCACTGGCTCACGCCTGTAATCCCAGCAGTTGGGGAGGGCAATGTGGGCAGATCATGAAGTCAGGAGTTTGAGGCTAGCCTGACCAACATGGTGAAACCCTGTCTCTACTAAAAATACAACAATTAGCCGGGTGTGGAGTCTTGCTCAGTTGCCCTGGCTGGAGGGCAGTGGCACAGTCTCGGCTCACTGCAACCTTCACCTCCCGGGTTCAAGCGATTCCCCTGCCTCAGCCTCCCAAGAAGGTGGGACTATAGGTGCTTGCCACCACACCTGGCTAATTTTTATATGTTAAGTGGAGAAGGGGTTTCACCTTGTTGGCCAAGCTGATCTCAAACTCCTGACCTCAAGTGATCCACCCACCCACCTTAGCCTCTCAAAGTGCTGGTGTGAGCCCCTGTGCCTGACCTATTTTCCTCTTTTTCTTTTTACCTTTTTTCCTTCCCTTCTTTTCTTCCTTTCATTGTTTTCTTCTTTTATGTCTCCCACCATCGCCCTTCCTTTTCAATTAAATAATTCAAAGAGCAGTATACTACCATATCTGGAGATTTTTTAGCTGGAATTTAACATTTATTTTGAAAGAGTAAGAATTTATACCAAGTATTATGTTTTTGACTCAGATTGTTTTACAGAAGGAATTAGCTTTTTTATGTTGGAATGTGTTTTGAGACTTTTTGTTTCTATCTTCCCACTTCTGTAGAGAAAAAAAGGTAAAAGATTGACATTATCATAGTTTTTATTCTCAAAGGTCTTAGTTTAGGTCCTAATTTTCTTTCAATTATACTCATAATTTATTTAACCTGTCCTCTTTAGATGCTCATTTGGGTTGTATATATATTCTTGTCTGTGTTTTATCAGTCATTTATTATATAATTTCACATGTGTACAAATATATATTTGAAGGATAACATTCTAAAATTGTTTAAAGGGTATGTGCATTTACAAACTTGATGGATATTGCTGGTTGTTGTCTATGAAGTGAAACTGGTTTATACCACCACAGCTGACATGTAAATGCCTGTTTTCTCACATATTATTAAATTACTGACCTTTATCATCTAATGGAAAAGGAGGAATTTGATTGTACTTTATTTTTTATATTTTTAATTTTTTAATGAGATGTCTTGGTACATTGGCCAGGATGGACTTAAACTCCCAGCCTCAAGGAGTCCTCTCACCTCAGTCTCCCAAAGTTCTGGGATTACAGTCATTAGCCACCATGCCTGGTCCTGATACTTTTTTTTTTTTTTTTTTTTTTTGAAAAAGGTCTCACTCTGTTACCCATTCTGGAGTGTGGTGGTATGATCATGGCTTACTATAGCCTTGGTCTCCTGGGCTCAGGTGATTCTCCTGCCTCAGCCTTCCAAGTAGCTGGGACCACAGACACCTGCCACCATGCCTCGTTGATTTTTAAAATTATTTGTAGGGACGTGGTCTTGCTATGTTACACAGGCTAGCCTCAAACTCCTGAGCTCAAGTTATCCTCCCACCTTGGTCCCCCAAGGTGCTGCAATTACAGGGCTGAACCACTGTGCCCAGCCTCTGATAATACTTTTAATTGTAATTTCTCTTATGCCTGAAGTTGAACATATACAGTAAAGACTTTAGAGTACTATAAGCTGAAGTTTCAGAATCATCCAGGACGAATAATGGTAGCAGAAATATGAAACTAGCCAAAGAGTATAGAAAGGACAAAATTGATTATTGACACTGTTGTTATTTTCAATATTTGATTGCATTGATTAGCTTATTACTTTTATTAAAGTCACTTTAAAGAGCATGTAAAATTCTGTGCCAAAGCATTTTTGGCCTGACAAGTTGGGCTGTCATTTCCTTTTGACAAGACTTTCGTTTTTGTCAGCCTTAAATGTGTCATTACTATTCTGGTTAGGTAACATAATTATCCCACTGCAGAATATATAATTTCAAAAGAGTATTGTGCATATTTGATGCCATTACCTCTGAAAACAATTGAATTGTTTTCAGACCACTTTTATTTCAGTAACATAAATGCAATCCTTCTCTTAATTGAAATGTAAAATTTAAAGCACATTGAAATGAAAACAAAAACCTAACACTACCTGTATCTTGACAGTTATAAGAGACTAGGTAAGTTGGATTTTATGTTTCTTGTGGTACTGAATAGAAACAAATCTTTGAATGAGAATTAAGTTTAATGGCTCCCTTGCTGAACCTAAGTTGGACAGTCCTCACAATTCCTTAGGAATGTGGCAAGGTCATCCTTGAATGTAAAGTTACTGTTTACTTCATAGGAAGCACTGTAGATATATAAATAACATTGTTACCTGTCTCAATGGGCCAATATAATAGACAGGGGGTGGTGGTACATGTGAGAGAGTGAAATTTCTAGCTAGTTTTGAGGTCCTTATGACTTATAAGAGGTATTATGAGTCACTTTAACAAGTAGTGTTTGTGACATAGTTTCAGTTTCTCATGTGAAAGATAGTATTTCAATTGTAAATGTCCTTTTAATATTCTGGAGAGCCAGTATTTCCTAACCCCTCTGTCTTACTGACTTTAAAAGTTGTTTACAGTTTGTTTCATGTTCAAATTTAGGGTTTTAGTAATTCCTTGGGGTTGGGGGCAGGAATGTGCAGAAGGCCATTGTCTCTGGTTTTCCTTTTCCCAACTTTCACTTTCTTTTTTTCTGTGGATTACATTTCAAGGCTGGTGAGAAAAAGGATGGAGACTGAGAAAAGGGAGCAGTTTACTGTGTGTAGGGGAGGTCCATAATAAAGTCACTTAAGGAATCTGATATAAAGTTTAAATATATGATGAAGCTTGTGCAAGGGGATTCTAAGAACTGGCTTTACTTTCCCCCTTCCCGCTTTATAAAAAAGAAATACTGTTGATGGCAAAAAGACAAACACTTTATCAAAGTATTCTGTACATCTTGCATTTATTTGCATTAATATTAGGGTTGTTTTATTTTACTTTATTTTTTGAGATGGGGTCTCACTCTGTCACCCAGAATGGAGTGCAGTGACATGATCTTGGCTCACTCCAACCTCCGCTTCCAGGGTTCAAGTGATCCTCCTGCCTCAGCTTCCGGAGTAGCTGGGATTACAAGGTGCCACCATGCCCCACTCATTTTTGTATTTTTAGTACAGATGGGGTTTTACTGTGTTGGCCAGGCTTGTCTCAAACTCTTGACCTCAAATGATCTGCCTGCCTCAGCCTCCCAAAGTGTTGGGATTACAGGTGTGAGCCACCGTGCCCAGCAGTATTAGTTGTTATAGATTGTAGACCCTAGATAGTATGGACTATGTGTTGTAAAATCCCTAGTCTGAAGTAAAATACATATAGACGTCGTCCCCCTGCTTTCTAACTTAAATCCCTTTTCCCCCTTGCAGTCAGTGCATTTTTATATTTTTATATACTTTGTGACAAATATGTAAAGGAAATATATTTGCATCTAATTGTTCTGAATTCCACAAGTTCTTTACTGAGTTTTAAAAAAATTTTTTTTTTTTTTTTTTTTGGTCTAAACTGAATTTTGTCTTCCTCTCCCCTACTTAGGCCCAGATCGCCTTCCTACAGGGAGAAAGGAAGGGCCAAGAAAATTTGAAGAAGGATCTTGTGAGGAGGATCAAAATGTTGGAGTATGCTCTTAAACAGGAAAGGTAATTCAGTAAAATAAAAAATGCTGTTCTTTTTTTTGAGACCGAGTTTCGATCTTGTTGCCCAGTCTGGAGTGCAGTGGCGCAATCTCAGCTCACCACAACCTCTGCCTCCCGGGTTCAAGTGATTCTCCTGCCTCAGCCTCCCGAGTAGCTGGGATTACAGGCATGCACCACCATGCACGGCTAATTTTGTATTTTCTCTATGTCTGGTCCGAACTCTCGACTTTAGGTCATCTGCCCACCTTGGCTTCCCAAAGTGCTAGGATTACAGGCATAAGCCACTGTGACCAGCCAAAATGGTGTTCTCTTAAATGTAGGAATAATTTTTTCATCATTCCTAAAATAAATTTAAATGTTAATACTGCTTGAATTCAGGAGTATCTGTAGTAAACATTTGTATGAATGACTGTAATATGTTAATTTTCTTATGAATAATAATGATCAAAAAACGGATTTATATGATTTTTTAAAAAAATTAGCAACATTTGTTTTCCTACTCTGCCCTTTTTGAAGAAACAGATGTCCTCCCTGAACTGTCAATACACATTCATTTTAAAGTTGAAAGTTTTTGATTTGTAAAGGAAATTTCTATAAAGTTTGCTCCTTTTCCTGTCATTTAATATTATTCAATTTGATGCATTTTCTTTAGAAAAAAATTGGCTCCAGCAGACTGTTGAGATTCTATATAGACTTTTTGTGTATATTTTGTTCCTTTGCTGTCAGTCGTTACTCTCTCTCCAGAAGCTTATCTTACCTTTCTATTTTGTTAGTGTCTAAGATAGTTAAGTAACTAAATTTGGGTCACAAGTAAAAGAAAATAGGTCATGAGTGAGAGTTTTGGAAGTTGCATGAGTTGTTTATTTGCTTTAATGAATGTGCCTTGGATTTTTTTTCGTCAACAATCTGAGACAGTTTATTTTTTTTAGGTAACTAAGTACTTATAGGTGATTTGGAATTTTCTATTTTGCTACTTCTTTGTTTTTAATGGTGCTTGTTTTTTCTCTTTTTGAAGTTGGTGAAAGGGATATTTGCAGTAATACAGCATTTAGATGCAATTAGATAAATAGATGATAGTTATGAATCATGCGAAAGAAATAAAATTTTGTTAGAACTTGTGTTCATCTTCATGTAGAATCTTTCATTGGTGTAAGAGATTGAAAGTAGGTTGACCTCTTAGTGAAAAATAGGTGTTGATTTTCATCCTTTGGGAAAGTTGATGGAAAGCTGTATTAGGGACGTTAAAAGTGAAACCATTTTTAAAAGTACAGCTAGTGCTTGACTTACGACCACGATTGGTTCCGACAGACCGGTCGTAACACAATTTGGTCGTAAATTGAGTAGGCTATACGTACAGTACAGTACAGTACATAATTTGGGAGTCTTTAAGGTTTTTTTTGTTTTGTTTTGTTTTTTAAAGACAAAGTCCCATTCTGTTGTCCAGGCTGGAGTGCAGTGGCGTGATCTTGGCTCACTGCAGTCTCCACCTCGTGAGTTCAAGCAATTCTCCTGTCTCAGCCTCCTGAGTTGCCGGGCCTACAGGTGCATGCCACCATGCCTGGCTACTTTTTTTGTGTTTTTGGTAGAGATGGGACTTCACGATATTGGTCAGGATGGTCTTGAATACCTGACCTCAGGTAATTCACCACCTCAGCCTCCCAAAGTGCTAGGATTACAGACATGAGCTGCTGTGCACTGCTGAGTATTTGAGAGTTTAAGCTGTCTAAATTACAGGCTTAACCAAAGAGAGACGATAGTAACATTAATTACGACAACTATTTATTGGATGGCTACTGTGTTATCAGCCCCTGAGACTTAAAAACTAAGTAATTTGAAAGAGTAGCGGAGCTGTAGTAGAGCTGTGATTCTGATCCATTAAATCTGTATGGTTCTGAAGCCTGTACTTTTTACCAGTACATTATACTGTCTTATAAGGCAGGAGAATTGAAAATACATAAATACTAAAGTAACCAGGGATGGGGTGTGTGTGTATCCAGACTTGCAAACCACAAAAGTACAGTGAAGTATAAGTGCTACGGCAGTAGAAGTGCACAAGATATATTGAGGTCACAAAGAACGTAGTGGTTATTTTTATTTTTATTTTCCAAACAGAGCCACTTTGCTGCCCCACCTGGAGTGCAGTGATGTTGTCTTGGCTCACTCCCCTCCTGGGCTCAAGTGATTCTCCTGCCTCACTCTCCTGAGTAGCTGAGATTATAGGCACCCACCACCATGCCTGGCTCATTTTTGTGTTTTTAATAGATAGTAGGTTTCACCACATTGGCCAGCTGGTCTCGAACTCCTGACCTTAAGTGATCTGCCTGCCTCGGCCTCGCCAAGAGCTGGGATTACAGGCATGAGCCACCATGTGTGGCTGGGAGTGGTTATTTTCATCTGGAAGATGAAAGTAGAAAGGAGGGTAGAGTTAGAGGAGGTGAGGCTGAAATAGCATCGAATAAGAAATTGCTTGCCAGACAGGCAAGGTGTAGGAAGTAGAGAACATGTTTGACGTGGAAGAAAGCAGTTTGGTGTGTTCAGAAATTTGTAATCATTTCGTGTGGAGAGTAGGATGTTGGTTCTGGTCCTCCTCTCACTTGATGACCGATAATGGTAGAAGGAGGCAAGAGTCAGATCACAGAGAGCTTAACCAAGGAGTTCAGACTTTTATCTTACATATAACAGGGAATATGGTAGGTTTAATTTTGTTTGTTTGTTTGAAACAGGGTCTTGCTTTGTTGCCCAGGCTGGAGTGCAGTGGCACAATCGTGGCTCACTGCAGTGTCAACCTAGCCACAAGCGATCCTCCCACTTCAGCCTCCTGAGTGGCTGGGAATACAGATATACTCCAGTTCACACAGATAATTTTTTAATTTTTTAGGGAGACAAGGTCTCGCCCTGTTGCCAGGGCTGTCCTGGAACTCCTGGGCTCAAGCAACCCTTCTGCCATAGCCTCTCAAAGTGCTGTGATTATAGACAGGAGTCACTATGCCCAGCCAAAAAAAAATTTGATCTAAAATGATCTCAGACTATCTAGAGGAGTTGCAAGAATCTTGTATACCATTTACCTAGATTCACAAATTGAAAACAGTTTGCTGTATTTGATTTATTGTGTTTACTCTCTCTCTATAGGTATCATTTTCCCCCTTAATCATTTGCTAGTTAGTTTGCCCCCAACTACCTCTGTGTATATTTCCTAAAAGCAAGGACATTTCCTTATATAATTATAATAGTACATTATCAAATTAAAGAAGTTTAACATTGATATTCGGTTATTTGATATAGTCTATATTCAGATATTCTCTTCTCTTTTCTTTTCTTTTTTTTCTTTTCTTTTTTTTTTTCTTCCTTTCCTCTTTCTTTTTTTTTTTTTTTTTGAGACGGAGTTTTGCTCTTGGTGCCCAGGCTGGAGTGCAATGGCACGATCTCGGCTCACTGCAACCTCCACCTCCTGGGTTCAAACGATTCTCCTGCCTCAGCCTTCCGAGTGGCTTGGATTACAGACATGTACCACCATGCCCGGCTAATTTTGTATTTTTAGTAGAGACAGGGTTTCTCCATGTTAGTCAGGCTGGTCTCGAATTCCTGACCCCAGGTGATCCACCTGCCTTGCCTCCCAGAGTGCTGGGATTATAGGTGTGAGCCACTGCAAGGCCTATTCAGATCTTCTGATAATGATTTCCATAGCATTTTTTTTCCTGGTCCAGGATCCAGTCTGAAAATATATACTGCATTTAGTTTTTATGCACTTGGCAGTTTTAAGCAAGATATAGTATATGAAATATATTTTAGAAAGATCACCTCACCTCAATGTGAGGGGTGGACTGGAAAGATCTGTAAACACAGGCAGAAAGATTGTAATAGTCTAAGATGAGAAATGATAATATAGTAGCTGCTGAAATAGAGACACATCAACTATAAAAGATTTTCAGTAGAATCCATAAAATCTGAAGATGATATAAAAATTTGGAGATGGTACAGCAGGTGAGTGAGAAAGGTAATTTGAGAATGACTCCCAGGTTTCTGGCTTGAAGGAAGGACTGTATGAATTATGAGAGAGTTTTAGAAGATATCGAATGATGTAAACAGTAAGAGGCATCTTTGGGAGAAAAAAAGATATTGAATGAATTAAAATAAGAATTAAAGAGCAGATATGTGAGAGGGACTCATGGTTAGAGATACATACTTGGGAATCATCAGTATTATTGTGCATGAAGTGAAAGAAGTAGTTGATAGAACAAGTATTGTGGAAACAGAGAACTAGAAGGAGTGACAGGAAGTAGAGATACTTGAGGAAAAAGCAGAGGAAGAAGAGCCAACAAAGAAACAGAGAAGGAAGGAGAAGAGAGTAGTTTTGGAAGTGAGTTAAAGGAGGGCGTCGATAATTGAAGATGCTAAGTAGACTCCAAGTAAGTTGTATATTGAAAATAGTCATTTGGAGTTGCCAGTTGGAAGCTTATTGGTATCCTTACTACAGCAGCCTCAGTAAGGCAGCAGGAAGGTGAGCTAGATAGAGGATAGAGGGCTGAGAAGGATGAATTGGGAACAAATAGAGTTGCTTATTTTTTTTTTTAAGAAATTTGACTCTGAAGGATAGTAGAGATAAGAAACTGGCTGAATCTAGTGAAGATATTTTTTTTCTTTTCCTTAAGTAAATGGGATGCTCCTGGAAAAGAGTTTCTGGTTTTATATCTTTTGAAGTTTATGGAATAATTTGGGATTATTCTTGATGTTATGGCACTATTTGTGTAATGAACTAAGAAATTTTAAAAAAGGATTTCTTTGGCTTGAAATTTTAAAAAGTTTATTGAAGAAAATTTGAAATATACTCAGAGAGAAACTCGTGTCTTTTATATACAGCCCCAAGTTTTAACAGTTAATGTTTTTGTTAGTCTTTTTCACCTTGAGCTATTTTAATGCAAGTCCAGATATCTTGTCATTTTACCTGTAATTGTCAAGTAAAGATTATGATTTTACATGATTTTCTTTGCATGATTTTTGCAGGTTTTCTAAGTAGTCCCACTTTAGGATCCAAAAGTAAAACTGAATTGTTAACGTTACAGAAGAATTACTTACCTAGCAGTGGATTTATCAAAGCATTCCTTAATGTATGATAAAATTTAATATACATTTTCAAGTTTACATAGTATATAATCTGAGGTTGACTTAGGAACATCTATCCTGAGGAACCTCAAATACTGTATAAAATATAATTCTGAAAAAAATTTACCATTTTTAAAGTTTCTCTCTATTCACCGCCACCCTACTGTAGTAACTTAACTGTCCTCCTTGCTTCTAGTATTTCCGTATTCTAATTCATCTTCCATATCCATAGAATTCATTTTCCAAAACACAAATATGGTAATCCTGTTATATCCCTGTTTAAAAATATCTGACTAATTTCAAGTTCTTAGTAAAGTTTTTCACAACTAGGCCCTTTCCGTCCCGTCTGTCACTCCATTCCTTCCATACCTTTTGGGTTGGGTGTAATTGTACTGTTTGTTGGTTTTTAACCCAGTGTGTGTGTGTGTGTGTGTGTGTGTGTGTGTGTGTGTGTGTGTGTGTGTGTGTGTGTGTGT
>NW_022436984.1:10334956-10379545 GCF_009761245.1 Sapajus apella | reverse complement strand
TGTGTGTGTGTGTGTGTGTGTGTGTGTGTGTGTGTGTGTGTGTGTGTTTGTTTTCCACTTAAGATGCTCCTTCTGACAGAAATGCTCTCTCCACCAGTCCATTTTCTGATTGGAAAACTCCCACTGCTTTTTTGAGATTTAGCTAAAATCTCACGTGTTACCCTTTTTGGTAGCTTTCTTTGACGCCAGTTTTGACCGAATTATATAATCCCTTATCTGCATTCTTGTAATACTTGTTACAGCCCTTATAGCTCTTACACAGTATGCTGTAGTTATTTACATTCTTATCTCTTATGCATATCCTCACCTTCCACCCTTACCTGACTACAAGCTGTAGGTTGTCCCAGCAGCCAGCGCAGTGCCTGTTAAATCATAGGAATTCAGTAATAGTTCATTGAAATTAATCAAATTATTAACAGACATAAGATCTGCTTATTTATCTTACAGGCAGAATTAGACAGAAAAAGAATAGCAAACAAGAAAGATTGGTTAACACAGTGAGCTGAGTGTTAGAACAGTGGAAAACGGTATGAGTAAGAAGTTATTTTCAAAAATATTAGCTTCAAAAGACTATTAAGCTTAAGGAGGGTTCTGAGAGAAAAATACATTTCAGCAAATCTAACAATCTGTAGGGTGACCTTGGTTTAAAGGGTCATAGCTTGTGGTAAACACAACAGTTCTTTACATATTTTGTCTTTGTCTATGAACATTTTATTTTAAAAATTAATGTATCACAATTTTGAAAAATATTTCTATTCCCTTTTTGTAAGTTCTGTTGTAGTTTTTCCTGAGACCACTAGAATGCACTATAATGCAGTATTTTGCGTTTGAAAATGTTCTTTTTTAACATATATATAGAAGATATAAACTCCATAACATTTTATTGCCACTGCTATTTTAAAAGCTTTAATATAATCTGTCTTCAGCCTAGTTACATTCAGTTGCTATTTTGACTTCTAGCAGGTATTATTACTTTGTCTTATGGTAAATGAAGTGTGTTTCTGGAAAAGTAAGAGATTGATAGTTACGTTTAGAACCTTGTTTACTTTCTAGTAACTGCAAGTTGAATTAATATCTGTAAATCTTACCTTACAATGATCAGTATTATTACAAATACATTGAACTAGATTCGCAAACATTTAGTCCAGTGACAAAATCTTTGTGGTTAAGAGACACATTGAGAATGGATATTCTAAATAATTTGGACCAAACATATTTACTAAAAATTAAATATATATACATATAGTTAATTAACCAAATAACAACAAAATTGTCTCCCTTCTGCCTCAGTTCATTGACTTTCTTTCCCAAGGAAATCTTATTAACTGATATCTTATGTATTGTTCCAAAAAGATTCATATGCATAGGCATATGAAATAGATATGTAACTTTTAAAAAAATGTGTGGAGACATACATAGTATTTTGTACCTTTTACTTTTTGCTTAAGAGATCAGTTCATTGGCTTATGAGTATTTTTTTTTTCTTATTGTGTACATTTTACTGTAAAACATTTCATACATATGTGAAGATATAAGGACTATTATAAAAAATACTCATGTAACCTACCTTAAGAAATAGGATGTCAACTGCCTATAATTTTCATAGATTTTCTTAGAATTCCTCTCTATAGAAAACTTTGGTTTTTTTTTTCTATTGTGACTGCAAAATGATTATTTTTGCAAAATAATAAAAGATTTCAATATTTTACATATTTGAGCAAATAATTTTTCACTTCCTTTCTATTTTCTTTTTTTCTTTTCTTTTTTTTTTTTTTTTTTTTTTTTTTTTTTTTTTTTTTTTTTTTTTTTGAGATAGGGCTCACTGTCATCCAGGCTGGAGTGCAGTGGCACGATCTTGGCTCACTCACTGCAGCCTTCACTGTTTGGGTTTAAGCAATTCTTCCACCTCAGCCTCCTGAGTAACTGGGATTACAGGTGTACACCACCACACCTGGCTGATTTTTGAATTTTTAGTGAAGACAGCATTTCATCATGTTGTCCAGGCTGGTCTCAAATTCCTGACCTCTGGTGATCCACCTGCCTTGGCCTCCTAAAGTGTTGGGATTACAGGTGTGAACCCTCGTGCCTGGCCACTACTTTTCTTAAATTATGAGAAAACCTAATGTAACTGCTCAATTAGGTTTCTATAAAGAAAAAAACCCTTAAATTTGGCTGTGTTACACTTTCCTTCCTTTATTACTTTATTATTTTGGTTTTTCAAATTGTTGTTTATATTAATATCCTAGTCTTAACACATTGATTATTATAATACATAATAATGTTTATTACAAGTGGTCTCAGTATTTTGGGGAGACAACAAGTGAAAATATACAAATGCATTAAGCAGGTATGGCCATTTTTAGTCACCCTTTTAAAAATTTGTACATTAGCTGAGTTATTTTTCTGGTCTTAGATGGTTAAATCCAAGATGTTTAAATCAGATGGCTAAATCCTGTTAACCAGAATGATAACATTCTGTCAACTTTGAAAAGAAGATAAGACAGTTTTATTCTCATTTACAGTTCTTTTTGAGTAAAAGACAAAGGATATCTTGACTGTCTCGAAAAAAAATCATTTCTACTGGAATGTCTTATTCAACATTGATGATTTGGGCTGGAGTCTCCCCCCCTTGGATTATACAGTATAATGCATATTTGGCAAATCATGATTATCTGATAAGGCACATAATATTGTAGATGATTTTTCTTTTTAAAAAGCTCAATTTTTTGAGAAAAGTCTTCTACAAATTTATTTCACAATCGAAACCTTTTTTTTTTTTTAAACTGTTTTTGATAGTAAAATTAGCTTTGACAAATATCAGGAAAATATGAATACTACAGAAACTAGGATGTTATGTAGTCCATTTTATTATTAGAGAAAGAAGAGTTATGATTCCCAGAGTTATTCCTTTATTTTGTTATAAGGATACTTGATGGTATAACAACAACAGCAACAACGAAAAAGGCAAGCGCTTTTGTATTACAACTTTGACACCATGGAAAGCTAAGAGCCTTTGAAAGTTCTAGGAGTGTTCAGCCCGGACTACTGAACACTTAATGACTACTATTGTTGCATATATGAAGGTTAATTTAAATATATTTTAAGATGGTTTGTGTTTTCTCATTTCTTTATTAGAGCCAAATACCACAAGTTGAAATATGGGACAGAATTGAATCAGGGAGATATGAAGCCCCCAAGCTATGATTCTGGTAAGCTAATTTTAAAGAAAGTTTAAATGATAAAAAGAAGTTAATGTCTAGTATTTTCTAGCAACAATGTTTTTAACTGTAATTTTCTAATTATTTGCATGTTAGTTATTTTTTCTGACCTGCTTGTCTTTTGGCACCATTTAGTGTCATATCATTTTCCACCACCTTCCTTCCTTTTCCCTCTTGCCCTTTCTTTTAGTTCCCCATTTTCTGCTTAAGTTCTACACTTACTGGAAGGATCAGAGTTCATGGGTTAACATGCACCAACATAACCTTGTCTTGCTGCGTCTGCCCAGCATTAATGGGAACTTCGAGATGTGCAGTACAAAATACATCATTTCCTTGAAATCCTGAGAAAGAGTAGGAAATAGGGAGATAAGAGATTTCTTCTTAAATCACAGAGGAATTCCTCATCCCATAAACTTAATTCTTCAGTTTCAGGTGGAAAACTGTTTTGGTCTTTCTTGCAGATGGGAGCTTCTGTAACTAGAACATGTTTTAACAGCCGAAGTATTTATTATATTTTTGAGTTATTTCTTCCTTTTCTTTCTCCTACTTCTTCAGACCACTAAACAATACAAAATAGTACTTGTAAATAATCAGATATTAAGGAATATAGATATAATTCACTTGTTAGTAGATATTAGGGAAGAATGACAAAAATTAATCAAAAGTTATCAGCCATGTTTCAGATAGTTACATTTTTGGCATAATTTCAGATTAAATTTCCCAATTAGGTATCTGAAGACATTAATGTTCATTTATATCATTTAAGGAAGTATGTACCTTGTGTTAGAGGCTTTATGTATGTATATTCACTTTAATTCTTAAAATAGTTATTTGGTAAAGATAATATTTATTTACATTTTACATATGTGAAATTTAAATTCAGTGAAGTGGAGAAACTTGCCCAACCTCACACAAATATTAAGTAATGATAGAATATGGAGCTGAATCTAGGTCTTTCTGACTCCAGAATTCATATTCCTACCATTTTATCATACTGCTTCTATATTTGACAATGTATGAAAGAACTTTCCAAAATGAGTTCTAAATGTACTGCCAATTTTATAGTTAATTCATTGTAGTAATGTATTAATGCATTTTTCTCAGTTGAATATTAAATGCTTGAGATCTAGAGCAATGCAGTTGATCACTGGTGTATTTTTTTCCTTTGTTTTTAAATTATTCTGTCTTTTATTTGAGTGTCTGTTCTTATAATCTGAGATGTGTGTACATTTCAAAATAATTTTTTTTTTAAATGTAGGCTATTTGTTAACATCTTTTCTAAAATGGTATTAACTGACTCAAAGGAGTGATTTTAATCAGTATTGTATTAAAAGGTTTTTACTTCTTAAGTTTTGGATATCAATTTAAGAGAACAGAAGCCTACATGCAATATATTTTTAAAATGTTTGTAAGTAAACATGACTGGCTGCAGTGGCTAATGCCTGTAATCCCACTGTGGGAGGCCCAGGTGGGGAGGATTGCCTGGGCTAGGAGTTTGAGACCAGCCTGGGCAACATAGCAAGACCCTGTCTCTACCAAAAAAAATTTAAAAATTAGCTGGGCATGGTGGCACATGCCTGTAGTTCTAGCTACTGGGAAGGCTGAGGTGGAAGGATCACTTGAGCTCAGGAGTTTGAGGTTAGGTTACAGTGCCCTGTGATTTTGCTATTACATTCCAGTCTGAGTGACAGAGTGAGATCCTTTTTTTTTTTTGAGACGGAATCTTACTCTGTCCCCAGGCTGGAGTGCAGTGGCGCGATCTCAGCTCACTGCAACCTCCGCCTCCTGGGTTCAAGTGATTCTCCTGTCTCAGCCTCCCAAGTAGCTGGGACTATAGGCGCGTGCCACCATGCTCAGCTAATTTTGTATTTTTATTAGAGACGGAGTTTCACCATGTTGGTCAGGATAGTCTCGATCTTCTGACCTTGTGATCCGCCTGCCCCGGCCTCCCAAAATGCTGGGATTACAGATGTGAGCCACTGCACCTGGCTCAGATCCTGTCTCTTAAAAATTTTTTTTACAGTTTGTAAGTAAATAGCACAGCTCAGTAGAAAGGGTTTGGGCTTTAAAAGCAGATAGATACAAATTTGACTCTGCCCCAACATTTTAAATTGCCGTGATACTACTTAATTTCTCTATGGTTACTTCATTCCTGATCTGTTAACTAGGAAATGTTCTGGGAATACTTCCTAACTCAGATGTTTATTTTCTTAGTATACAATGCCTAGTTATTCGCAGTATACAATACTTAGTTAGTACCTAGTATCATTCCAGCTGTCTATCTTTCTAACCATCCATTCATCTTACAAATATTACATTATAGTATTTTTCTCATTTTAGAAAGTTTTTCAGATCCAGTACCAAATCCAGTGAATAAGAAAACAGTGCTGTTGGATTTTTATAGGGAAGATAGACAGTTAAAGAAGTGATTACAATAATATATGACATGTATAATGGAGAAAAAATAAGTGTTATTGAGCACAGTAGCACAAATCTAGTCAAGTGGTCAAGAAAGACTTCTTGGAGGAAGTGATGTTTAATTTTGACATCTGAAGGACAAGTAGGAATTAGGGCAAGTAGACTGACTATTTGTTGAATGGGAGGTGGGAAAAAGGCAAAGTATTAGCAGCAAAGCTTCTGAGGTAAGATCACAGCGCATTTGAGAAATAGGATACCTGAATAGTAGTGGGAGGAGGGAAGGAATGTTCCAGATGTAGGTAGAGAGTTAACTGGAGGGTAAAATATGTTACAAAGGCCTTGTGAAACATGTTGAGTAGTTCACGCTTAGGAATATTCTAAGCATTTGAAGAAGGAAAGCATTTGAAGGATCTTTTTTAAAATTTTTTATTTTAATTTAATTTAATTTTATTTTTTTGAGACGGAGTCTTGCTCTGTCACCAGGCTGGAGTGCAGTGGCGCAATCTTGGCTCACTGCAACCTCCACCTCCTGGGTTCAGGCAATTCTTCTGCCTCAGCCTCCTGAGTAGCTGGGACCACAGGCGCGTGCCACCATGCCCAGCTAATTTTTGTGTTTTTTTTAGTAGAGACTGGGTTTCGCCATGTTGGCCAGGATGGTCTCGATGTCTTGACCTTGTGATCTGTGCGCCTCCGCCTTCCAAAGTGCTGGGATTACAGGCGTGAGTCACTGTGCCTAGCCAGGATCTTAATTAGAATTTATCATCAGATTTACTCTTGGATTACATGGGCTGTGGTGTGGAAGATGGATTAGAGAGGAGCAACGTTGGAGATGGGGCAGCTGATTAGAGGACTGTTGCAGCAACTTGGGCAAATGAGGAAGGTTTCCTTGACAAGGGCGTATTCAGGAAATATTTAGGAAGTAAAATCTGCAGGAACTAGTTCTATATATATATATATATATATATATATATATATATATATATAAATTTGATTTTATGCTGATCTTCTATTATTCCAATTTTAGTATATGTGCTGCCAAAGCAAGCATAGGAACTACTTTTTGATTGGATGTAGGGGGTGAAAAAAGGATGAGTCAGCCGGGCGCGGTGGCTCAAGCCTGTAATCCCAGCACTTTGGGAGGCCGAGGCGGGTGGATCACGAGGTCAAGAGATCGAGACCATCCTGGTCAACATGGTGAAACCCTGTCTCTACTAAAAATACAAAACAGCTGGGCATGGTGGCGTGTGCCTGTAATCCCAGCTACTCAGGAGGCTGAGGCAGGAGAATTGCCTGAACCCAGGAGGCGGAGGTTGCGCCATTGCACTCCAGCCTGGGTAACAAGAGTGAAACTCTGTCTCAAAAAAAAAAAAAAAAAGAGAAAAAAGGATGAGTCAAAAGTGACTCCCACATTTGTAGTTTAAGCAACTAGACCAGAAGTAGGTTTGGAAAATGGTGGGTTCACTTTTGGATTTATTTCTTAAATAACCTAGTGAAGATGGCTAGTTGACAGTTGAGTATATGGATCTGGAGCTCATGTCAGAAGTATGGATGTGTTTGATACATAAATTTGAGACGCATCAACATGTGGTACTGGTGGCACTCAAGGCCATTGGAGTCGAAATGATCACCCAGGAACTGTATGTGAGGTAAGATTGCATAAAATGTAATCCTGAGGAATGACATTTAAAAGACTGATAGAAGAATGGAAACATGAAAAGGAACCTGATACAGAGTACATTAATGATAGGAGGAAAACCAGGAGACCAAGGAAACCAAGAGAAGAGAAGGTTTCCAGATGGAAGGACTGTTCAACACTATTGATTAATTCCCAGAGGGCTGAAGAATATCTCTAGGACTTTCTGACATACGGGACACTGAGAACTTTAAGCAGTTTTAGGAGAGAGGTGAGGGCAGAAACGAAGTGGGTATAGTCAGCTTTCAGGAAGCTTAGGTTGTGAAGGTGAGAGAGAGAGATTAGAGGGCAGTAGCTAGAAGGACACGTGTGTGTGTGTACATGCACACGTGCACGTGTGTGATATGTGTCTTAGTATAAAAGGGAAAGAGATACTCAAAATAGGAAGATAATCTGAAGAAGTGATAGGGATTGGATTCCAAGCATAGCTGGAGCATGGCAGGAGGAGCATGTCTTTTATCATTACCAAGACAGAATGTAGGAAGTTAGGTTAACAGGTTTATAGATTTGGATTTCTGTTTGGTGGTGGATATTTAAGAGAATGTCCATAAATTATAACTTTATGTATGAGATAGGATTATCTGCTGAGAGTGGGTCAGATGTTTAAGAAAAGTAGAGAAGGTTTAAATGCTAATGGTAAACACGAAGACTAACGTTCTAGGAAATAGTAGGATCGAGTAAAGCTAAGGGTCCAGTTGAGGTGTGTGATCATGAGTGTATGTAGAGGCAGTAGTTGCACATTTGGTAGCCTGGGTAAAGTCAGAGAGAATGCAGTTAGTTAACAGTTGAATTCACTGAATTCATGGATAGACAAAGGGACAAAAAATTGGCAAAGGACTAAAACTACAGAGGGAACGAAGTGAAGACACAAGGAGGCTGGCTAATGGGTGAGTTAAAAATAAGGGTAGATTCTGGTCTAGAGCAGGTCAGCAAACTTTTCTTTAAAGGGCCAGATAGTAAATATTTTGGGGTTTGCAGGCTGTTTGTTGCAGCTACTCAACTCTGCCACTGTAACATAGAAGCATTCATAGACAGTACATAAATGAATTGATGTGTCTGTATTATAAAAACAGGTGGTAGGCTGGAGGCTGGATTTGACATGCACGCAGTAGTGTGCTGGCCCCTGGCTAGAGGTCCCAGCTAAATTAAAGAACTAGTGGATTTAGGGAAAAAAGAACTAGTGAATTGGGAGTAATTGAGCCTGATGGGTATGCTTAGAGAATCAGTTTGCATCTGTGATAGTTCTTCGTAATGACAAGACCTAAGATATGACAGCTAAGGAGGATGGTGGCTGTGGAGAGGCAGAAGTGGATCACCTATATGCATGTTGATTTCATTCAAGATGATGTAGAAGGTTGGTGGCAGAAGCATGTGAACCAGGTTTGGAGGGTTATCTAGGGATTTGTAGATGACAGTGATAAGGACTAGAAAGTGCAGAAAGGGTGTATTCAAATAGCATAACCCTTAAGGAAGCAGGTATTTTTTTTTCGTTCTTTATCCTTTTATCTATTTACCATATTTTCCGGAAACTGATAATCCAGATATTTCTGAAACATTTTTCATGAAAATTTACTTTTCCTTTCTAAATTTTTTTTGGTCCCACTTCCAGACCATCATATTTCTACTTTAGGAGAATATTGTATCAGACTATGTTAAAATGTATTTATTTTTGATATTTCAGTCTCTCCTATTTAATGTTAGAAGCCAGGTAGTTGTTGAAAGTTGAATGTATGTATCCAGTGTGATAAATTCTGTCTTTTAATTGAGAAGTTTAGACCATTTACATTTATTATGATTATTGATATGGTTAGGTTAATGCTACCACCTTTGTAGTTTGTTTCCTTTTGTTCCGTCTGTTCCTGTTTCTTTTCTTTCTTTTGTAGCCTTCTTTTGAATGAATCAGATATTTCTTAGGATTCAATTTTCTCTCTTTTTTATATATATTTATATATATATATATATATTATTTTTCTCCTTTTCTTCGGCCCTTCCCTGAGACAATTTTATCTCTTGCTGACTTAATAGCAATAACTCTTATTTTAGTAGTTGCTTTAGGGCTTACAGGGCACATCTTTAACTTACTACAGTCTATTTTCAAGTGATAACATACCACTTCAAGGAGAGTACAATAACCTTATAATAGTGTACTTTCGTTTCTCTTCTTCCAGTCTTTGTGCTATTGTTGTCATGTATTTTACTTCTGTGTGTGTGATAAACCACACACTACATTGTTATTTTTTTCCAGCAGTCTATTGTCTTTTAAAGATCTTTAAATAATAATTTGAAAAAAATTCCCAATGCCTATTATTCCTTTGTGTAGATCTGTGTTTCCACATTATTTTCCTTCAACCGTAAAGCCTTCCTCTCACATATCTTGTAATACAGAATGCTAGTAATTAATTTTTGCAGCTTTTCTATGTCTGAAAAGACTTTGTTTTTGCTCATAGGCATTATCTCTGATGAGATATCTGCTGTTGTCCTTATTTTTGTTCCTCTGTATATATTGCGACCTTTTTTTTCTGGCTGCTTTTAGGATTTTCTCTTTATCATTGGTTCTAAATGATTTTATTTATTATTATTAGCTGGTATAATTAGCCTTCCCTACATATTTCTTATGCTTGGAATTAAGTTTCTTCGATCTATGGGTTTATAGTTTTCACGGAATTTGGAACTTTTCAGCCATTATTTCTTCAGATACTGTTTTTGTTCCTCCCTGTGCTATGATCTGATTACTCTATCTAGGTGGTGTCTGGGTCAGTCATGAGGCTCACCTGTTTGCTTCCCCGTTCTCTCAGGTATTACTGTCCTTTGTTGCGTGGTGTCCAATGTTTTGAAAACCATTGTTTCATCTGTTTTGTTTTATAGTTGTTTCAGCAGACGGGTAAATCTAGTCTCTATTACTCCAGTTTGACTGGAAATAGCAGTCAAATACTTTTGATATTACGAGGAAATTAAACTGTTATCTGTATTAGAATCCTCATTTTTATATGTCACTTTTTGAACTCAACAAGGCAAGGATGAATGTGATAGTTGATGACTACTTACTGACCATGGAAAGAACTGTGAGTTTACCCTGAATAAGGAATATAAGAGCTATTTGACTTTGGGTTTCTTTTTTTAACCTCAATTTTATTTATTTATTTATTTATTTTTCTGAGATGGAGTCTCTAGCTCTGTTGCCCAGGCTGGAGTGCAGTGGCATAATCTTGGTTCACTGCAACCTTCACCTCTTGGGTTCAAATGATTCTCCTGTCTCAACCTCCCTAGTAGCTGGGATTACAGGCATGCACCACCATGCCCAGCTGATTTTTTTTTTTTTTTTATTAAGACAGAGGCTCATTCTCTTGCCCAGGCTGGAGTGCAGTGGTGTGATTTTCACTCAGTGCAACGTCTGCCTCCCAGGTTCAAGTGATTCTCCTGACTCGGCCTCCTGAGTAGCTGGGATTACAGGGGTGAGCCACCGCACCTGGCCTCCAGCTAATTTTTGTGTTTTTAGTAGAGATGTTTTATGTTTTTACCACATTGGCCAGGCTGGTCTCAAACTCCTGAGTTCCAGGGATCCACCCACCTTGGCCTCCTAGAGTGCTGGGATTGCAGGCATGAACCACCACGCCCAGCCGTAACCTCAGATGTTACTTAGAGAGTCAGATTTTATCTCAATATAAGAATATACTTTTTTTTTTTGGCTGGACATGGTGGCTTATGCCTATAATCCCAGCACTTTGGGAGGCCGAGGAGGGTGGACCACAAGGTCAGAAGATCGAGACCATCTTGGCCAATATGGTGAAACCTATCTCTAATAAAAATAAAAAAATTAGCTGGGCGTGGTAGCACATGCCTGTAATCCTAGCTACTTGGGAGGCTGAGGCAGGAGAATCGCTTGAACCAGGGAGTTGGAGGTTGCAGTGAGCTGAGATTGTGCCAGTGCACTCCAGCAGCCTCACGACAGAGTAAGACTTCTCAAAACAAAAAAACACTTTTTTTTTTTTAAGAGGATAGGGTGCATTCTTATTTGATTCTTAGTAAGATATAATTTATATACCATAAAAGTCACCCTTTTTAGTGTTTTTTTAAATAAATTATCCCCTTGAACTTTCTACTCTATTCTATTAATTTGTCTTTTCTAGTTTTATATTATTATTATTGTTTTTTTATTATGCTTTAATTTCTGTGGTACATGTGCAGAACGTGCAGGTTTGTTATGTAGTTATACATGTGCCATGGTGGTTTGCTGCATCTATCACCCCATCATCTACATTTGGTATTTCTCCTAATGCTATTCCTCCCCTAACACCCTACCCCCTGTTATCCTTTCTCTAGCCCCCCACCCCCCAACAGACCCAGTATATGATGTTCCCCTCCCTGTGTTCATGTGTTCTCATTGTTCAACACCCACTTGTGAGTGAGAACATGCAGTGTTTGGTTTTCTGTTCTTATGTCAGTTTGCTTAGAATGATGGTTTACAGCTTCATCCACGTCCCTCTAAAGGACATGAACTCATCCTTTTCTATGGCTGCATAGTATTCCACGATGTATATGTGCCATGTTTTCTTTATCCACAAATCTCTACCTCTCTACTCTAATCCCCTGGCAACCAGTACAGCTAGTGCTCGACTTATGACCACTATTGGTTCCGACAGACCGGTCGTAACACGATTTGGTCGTAAGTTGAGTAGGCTATATGTACAGTACTGTGAAATGATGTTATAAAAATATTTAAGTCATATTTTATCATAATTTTCTTTCATTATTGTTACATATCATAATTTTCTTTGTTCATTTTATGCCATTTGTATCATCTCTACACCATTTTGTTTCTTATTTTTACATTCGTCAGGTTTAAGTAAAACACTGCATTACCAGTACAACTGGTTTAATATTTGCAAAACATACAAAATTACAAAATACAGGTGCATACAAAAATACAAAATACAGGTGTAAAAAATACCATAGGAAACATTTTCTCAATTGTAAAACATATCAAAATATATAAACATGTATGAAACATTTTATTGGCCGCTGGTGCTTGGCTGCGGATCATTGATGTCGTCATCTGAGGCAGCAGTTGGGGTTACTGGAGTTGGTTTTTTCATAAACATGGTGAGCTTTATCTGAATTGTATGTTTCTTTTTTTCTTCATAAATTTCACGATACGGATGAAATACATCGTGTGCCATCCGTTCAATCCTTGCAAATCGTTCAGTGTTTGGGTCCATTGCTTCGAAATGTATGAGAAATTTATTGGGAGGGGTTTGATGAAAAATATCCAAGACACAAAACACAAATTGCTGTACTGAGTCTGGGATAACAGTTGAAATGGTGCACACGGAGATGGTAGTGCTGCCGGAAGCTGGTCCGCTCTGTCGTACGCCCAGCTGGGCAACGTTTGCGCTGCCAGACGCGGAGCAGTCGTGGCTAGCGATTGTGGTCGTAAAGTCGAGTGGTCGTAAGTCGATCAATACCTGTAGTCTTGTTTTCCATTTCTGTAGTTTTGCCTTTTCTAGAAAGTCATGTGAATTTCAGAATCTTACAGAATGTAGCCTTTTGATTCTGGCTTAGCTAACCTAGAGTAATGCATTTGAGATTTGTGTAGGTTGGTTTGTATCAGTAATTCATTCTTTGTTCTTCTTGAGTAGTATTTCACTGAATTACTATATCACACTTTTGTAACATCACTGGCTGCCAGAATAGGCACAAGCAGTTGAATATATTTGAGGATGGCAAAGAAAGGATTTAGCCCTATTCTGGTGGGAGATTTAATGATCTTAAAACTTCACTTCACATCTGAAGTCTTGAAATGGCAATGTGAATGTTTTTACTTGTTTTACTTGGCAAGTACAGGTTATTCACTTGACTTAAGAAGGGGATATATTGGAACATACTATGTTACATACACAGATCCTGAATTTGTGGTCAGTGGAAACAAGATGTATTTGTTTTCCCTTAGTTTGGGGATATTGCTTTTGTCCCCTTCTTTTTTTTCTTTCTATTGTCCCCTTCTTTTTTTTTTTTTTAACGTATATTCTCTTTGAAGTTATCATAAAGTAATTAGCTTCTTTTTGAAGTTAATTTAATTCCCCTTATTTTCTACCTGCCTCTCCAGTCTACTCTGCCTCTATTTCTTTGGTATATCATAGAACTAAGCCTAGTTATTTTAGAGTTGTTTTAGAATAAAAACAAACATACAAGATTTAATTCTTACTTTTATTCATGTATTTCTCTAATTTCCTGTTGTAGTGATATCATGTGAAGGAAAATGCTGGGGTTCTGGAATGAACAGAAGTTCAACACTTAACACTGTGTTTCTAACCTGAAAATTACCTTCCAAAACTCAGCTTCCTTATCTTTAAAATGAGGCTAAGTCCCTATCTTTGAGGTTGTAAGGAATAAAAGAAACAGTGTATGTGTTTTTAACACAGCAGGTAGTAAATACTTAATTTTTTTTTTCTTTTTTTTGATACGGAGTCTCACTCTGTTGCCAGGCTGGAGTGCAGTAGCGCAATCTTGGCTCACTGCAACCTCTGCCTCCTGGGTTCAAGCAATTCTTCTGCCTCACCCTCCCGTGTAGCTGGGACTACAGGTGCACACTACCATGCCCAGCTAATTTTTTTTTTTTTTTTTTTTTTTTGAGACGGAGTTTCGCTCTTGTTACCCAGGCTGGAGTGCAATGGCGCGATCTCGGCTCACCGCAACCTCCGCCTCCTGGGTTTAGGCAATTCTCCTGCCTCAGCCTCCTGAGTAGCTGGGATTACAGGCACACACCACCATGCCCAGCTAATTTTTTGTAGTTTTAGTAGAGACGGGGTTTCACCGTGTTGACCAGGATGGTCTCGATCTCTTGACCTCGTGATCCACCCGCCTCGGCCTCCCAAAGTGCTGGGATTACAGGCTTGAGCCACCGCGCCCGGCCTCCAGCTAATTTTTTGTATTTTTAGTAGAGACGGGGTTTCACCATGTTAGCCAGGATGGTCTTGATCCCCTGACCTTGTGATCTACATGCCTTGGCCTCCCAAAGTGCTGGGATTGTAGGTGTGAGCCACAGTGCCTGGCCAGTAAATACTTAATTTCAAATGTCACCAAATAAAGTTTACCAGTCCCTTTTGTATCTCCACTTAAATAAGATCTTATACAGATCAGCAGTTTTTTAGAGTTTGATCAAGGGCTGAGGAAAGTATGTACTTTTTTTGTACTGTTAACGTAGAACCATAGTGTAGTTTGGAGATTGTGCAGACCAGACTTACCATAGGGAAAGTTCTTTTTACCACCTTTTAGAAAGGACTCTGCTTTTACTTAATGATGAATTTAAGCTTTAAAATGTTTAGGAGATTTTCTTTCAAACAATGTCATTAAAAGAATACTTGAGGTTTTTAAATGTAGTAGCTAATGAAGGAAAGAGGTTTGGATTGAGATTGTTATATATCTGCTGTTTACCAAATTGGCTTTTCTACAATCATTCCTCAGTATTTTGTTCTAGTTCTTTTTTTAAAAAAAATTATTTATTCATTTTTTTTTTTGAGACAGACTCTCCCTCTGTTGCCCAGGCTTGTGTGTGGTGGCATGAGCACAGCTCACTGCAGCCTTGACTTCCTGGGCCCAGGTGATCCTCCTACCTCAGCCTCCCTAATAGCTGGGACTACAGCCGCATGCCACTGTGTCCAGATAAATTTTTTTTTTTTTTTTTTTTTTAGAGACAGGGTTTACTCCATGTTGAGAGACCCACTTGTCTTGACCTCCCAAATTGCTGGGATTATAGGTGTGAACCACCATGCCCAGCCATTATTTATTTTTAATTTTTGTGGGTACATAGTAGATATATATATTTATGGGGTACATGAGATATTTTGATACAGGCATGCAATGTGTAAAAACCACATCATGGAATATGGGCTATCCATCCTCTGAAGCATTTATCCTTTGTGTTACAAATAATCCAGTTATACTCCTAGTTATTTTTAAATGTTCAATTATTATTATTATTGACTTGTTCTAGTTCTGTTATGCTACTTTATAATACTTTTATTTGGCTCTCATTTTGTGACTTGATTGGATAAGTCTTTGTTCTGGAGAAAAATTCTCAGTCTAGTTAAAGATAGGGAAAATGTATTTGTTTTAGTTCTGCTACTCAGGGAAATCCAGTAGCAATAATTTTTCTTAGAGTTTTGTTATAGAAATTATAGTTAAAAAACAGAACTCGCATTATCCTAACACATACCTTACAGTTGCAGTTACATATTCTTAGCCTTATGAATGTTTATTGGACGTTATTAATGAATTGAGATGCCCTCTAATCCATAAAACAAGTCAGTTTCATTATCACTTAATGTTTTCCAGATGAAGGTAATGAAACAGAAGTGCAGCCACAACAAAACAGCCAGTTAATGTGGAAACAAGGTCGACAACTACTCAGACAGTAAGTGTCCCAAGGTCGAACTTAAAAATGGTTAAAGACAAGAAACATTTTTACAAAGTTATTTTTACTGTGTATTTTCAAGTCAGATGAATATTTTATCTCTTATTATTATTAGATGGATGCTGTGAAAAAGCTTAATTGAATTTCTGTTCCTTTTTCATATTAAATACTTTTTCTGTGTGGTGGAATTTATATAGTTAAAAAAATTCTATACCTTTAAAGTTATTCTTTTCATTGCATCTTTTATGTATGAATATAAACATTTCAATATATATGCAGTTGGTGTTGACATGCAATTTTGTTATGTTTTAAAACTTTTAAATAATTGGAGAACTTTTTGGATTCTCCAAATTTGCAAATACTGCCTAACATATACTTTATTGATTGATTGCTTGCTTACTTGATTGAGACTGAGTCTCACTCTGTTGCCCAGGCTGGAGTGTGGTTTCATGATCTTGGCTCACTGCAACCTCTGCCTCCTGGGCTTCAATGATTCTCCTGCCTCAGCCTCCCAAGTAGCTGGGACTACAACTGTGTGCCACCATGCCTGGCTAATTTTTTTGTATTTTTGTAGAGATGGTGTTTTGCTGTGTTGGCTAGGCTGTTCTGGAACTCTTAACCTCAAGTGATCTGCCTGCCTTGGCCACCCAAAGTGCTGGGATTCCAGGTGTGAGCCACTGCGCCTGGTCAACTTTCTTCCATAAAATATTAATATGTGTTTGAGACAACAAAGAGTAAACAAAGATGGATTGAGGTTCTGATATCAAGAGGTAGACTAGATTCACTGGCTCAGTGCCTGGTTCTTGAATACCACCTTTGAAATGCCTCAGTAAAAGGAAATTTGCTACCTGTTGTTTGAAGGTTGATTATAAGGTTGTTTAAACCCAAGGTTTCCAAAGTAGATGTATAGCAGCTATTCCTTTTGACTATGGAAAGAGAATCTTAAAATTTCTTCACATATCTATTTTTTAATCTAGACAGAAGAAAATGAGATATTTTCTGATATTTAATAAGTGGATTTTTACTAATGCCCACGCTTTGATCTTAAATATGACGTATACATCTTCCTTTTTAAAATAGGTATGTTCTTAGAATGCTAATTTTTTTTTTTTTTAACAAGAAATGGTTTCATAATGAGCTATACAAGAAATATTTTCAGAAACTTTAAAGGACCCATAACTCTTCAGAGTAAGGGTGTCATTTTATCAATGAATGAGGAAGTAACTATTTAGTAAAACCAGCTTATCTATGGTAAGAGCAGTTTTGAAACAGGTATTTGTAATGTGATTTTGTTGCCAAAGTGAGGTATGTCTCAAATATTATTTGTTAAAAATGGAAAAATATAACACCTTTGAAGCAGTTTTCAAGAACTTTAAATTTAGGGAATTGGAGTATTTATTATCTAAACTTTAATCGAGACTTCTCTATAAATATTGGATGGGATTGAAAAATGAGCATCTTGATTTGATAAGATACACTTATTCCCTTTGATCACATATATTTTTGAGATAGATCTTTCAACTGTGATAACCAAGACCAAATCTTGCAATAAACTTAATTTAAACTGCTTATCTCATCAACCTTTGTTTTCTTCTTTCATCCAGTAGACTCAGTGCCTGCTTATAAGTTTATGTCAAATGTTTGTCTATCATGTTTCCTAATGGCATTTACCATTTTCAGGGTTCTGCCACTGCCACTTTGGCCTTTTTTGTCAACTTTCGTGTTAATATTTATTTAGTGCTTTTTATATGTCAAGTACAATATTAGGTATGTCTATTTTAGGGGATAGAAAACTGAGGTTCAAGAGAATTAAAGTTATGCAAGTAAGTGGCAGAAATAGGACCCAGACCTAGCTCTCAGTACAAAGCCTTTGCTGTTTTTTCTGTGCCACTGCCTTTCAGTAACATACACACACCCCCTACATGCCACAATTTAATTGCGGTCTATTTTTATTTTAAAGTTGTCTCAGGATAGAAGCTTCCATTCTGTAGAGGTGACTCGAGAAATACTTCCTTCTTGTGTGTAATGAAGGAGACCATATATGCTAGGAACATTCTGTCTAGATCACAAACAATTGATACATGACAAATGTAAAAAAAAAAAAAAAAAGCTATTGGAATAACTATTATAAAATACTAATTTGGTAGAGTCTGGGAGTGAGCTAGCTCCAATCTAGCCTAAAGGAAAGAATGTGCTATTAGATATATTAAAGACCAGCTTCTTCTTATGGTAAATGTAATGAATGGTGTATTGTATAGTTCTCTCATTTTTCTCAGTGACTGTAGAGGCTGGTACTGCAGGAGACAGCTCCATCTGCAGCTGGAAGATTATTTATTAAGTCTTACTAGCATAGTACTGTACTGTTAAGTCTTATGTGGTCAATGAGTTTAAATAAATGCTTTCATTTATATATTAAATTATAGAATACTGATTCCAGTATGACTGAACTGTAAGGATCCTCTTCACACAGGTATCTACAGGAGGTGGGTTATACAGATACTATTCTAGATGTGAAATCTAAACGAGTGCGAGCTTTGTTGGGCTTTTCAAGTGATGTCACTGACAGGGAAGATGACAAAAATCAGGACTCAGTTGTAAATGGCACAGAGGCTGAAGTTAAAGAGACAGCAATGATTGGGTAAGTATTTTGTCTGGGAAGTGTTTTCACTATAATTAGTTCTTATTAAATATTTTTGGTTTTATGGGCATTATTTGTACTTTCAGGTAGTGACATAGAAATAATTATAATTTAATAAAAATTCTAAAATTTTGTTTGGTTAGAAGATAACACATAAGGATTGGAGTTATCATTTATGACTATTTTAATTCAAGAATACTATTATTTATGACATTTGCTTCAAATTTATGTATTTAATACAGATTTTAGTATATTGTCCTAATCAACAAATAAAACTTCAGAAAACATTTTGTTTGGAAATTCAGTACAATCTGTAAGAACAAAATTTCATGATTGATGATCCAGAAATCACAAAAGTACCTCAAATTATTTAGAAGTAACCCTGCTTTTTAGCCACTTTTGTTTATCTCATAATGCTGTAATTTATCTTTCCTTTGATATAAAATACATATTATAAGTGATAGCGTAAGTGTGAAAAATTCATTAGCTATTTGAAATATTTTGTTTTCCATTTTGGATTATGTATCATGCAATCATATATAATTCTACTTAAAATAAGCATAAACAGTTCAATAAAGAGATTTTTCTTTATTGGAAAAAGTCTTCCATGATTGTTAATTGAATAAAAAGTCAAAAATTCTGTGAATGTCTAAGTATGATTTTTATTTTGACACTTGTTTAGGAAGGCAGAATGGTTTTAATTGAGCTCTATAAATTTTCTGGTGAGAAGATAGTTCCTGTTATTTGGAATATAAACTAAAATTATGGGATTAGGTAAAGGTTCACTGTGGGACTTTTATAAACAAAGATCTGTGGAGCCTTCTAAAATGTATTCATTAATAACTAAGAATACATTTCCAACTTTGTAGGCTTCATTAAAAAATACATTAACTTGTATTTGTAAATGTAAGGCATGGTATTTCTCTGTATAGACATAGACCGTGTGGACATTATCTATTTTTATGTTATGGGTCAACGTAAGTCATCAAGTTAACTTAGATAGTATAATTTTTTCTTTTTTTTTTTTTAGACATTTTGCTTTGTTGCCAGGCTGGAGTACAGTGATGCCATCTTGGCTCACTGCAACCTCTGCCTCCTGGGTTCCAGTGATTCTTCTTCCTCAGCCTCCCAAGCAGCTGGGACTGCAGGCATGTACCACTATGCCCAGCTAATTTTTTGCATTTTTAGTAGAGATAGGTTTCACCATGTTGACCAGGATGGTCTTGATCTCTTGACCTCTCTACCCACCTCAGCCTCCCAAAGTGTTGGGATTAGAGGCGTGAGCCACCATAGTATAAATGTTTTTAAGAGCTATAATGCATACTTTAATAACCTTCAGTAAAGACTTTCAGGGAAGACCACTCGTGTGTGTTTTGGCCTTGATCTGTCCTTTAAGAATGACCAGGATATTGTTGTTAATCTGTCAGATTTCAGTAGGGATAAAAGGTTAGAAGAGGCTGATACCAAACACAAAGCTCTAAGGAGATTTGAAATTTAAGATAGATCTGTGTGTGTGTGTGTGTGTGTGTGTGTGTGTGTGTGTGTGTGTATATATATATATATTTTTTTTTTTTTTTTCCTTCAGGAAAATGCTCTCTGTCTAAAAGATTACCTAATGAACTGGAGAGATCTTTTTGTTCTGGCCATTGGAACCTTTACTAAATTTATTTTGAGGGAACTCAATTCAAGTCATGTATTTGAAAATTCAATTATTTCTAAAAGATTAATGGCTTATTAATCAACAGGGTCAAGTCTTACAATAATGTTAATATTGCTGTTAGTAACTTTATGTACACATTTTCTCTTTTACTTTAGTTATTGAGCAGAAATACAAGAATGCATCAGAGAAAAATGACATATTTGTTATTTTCTTAGTTGTGGAAACTTATGTAAGAGGTCAAAGAGAGTTGCAGAGAGGATAAGAGTAGAGAAAAATGGAGGTAGAGATAATAAATATATTTTTAAAAAAAGAAATACATTAAGGTTGGTGTAAGGATCAAAATAATACTGAATCAGGAAGGGGAGTTCTTTACATTAGATTATCACTAATCTAAGTAAATATGAGTGGCCAGGCATGGTGGCTCACACCTATAATCCCAGCACTTTGGGAGGCTGAGGCTGAGGTGGATCACTTGGGCTCAGGAGTTAGAGACCAGCTTGGGCAACATAGTGGAATCCCATCTCTGTTGAAAATACAAAAATTACCTGAGTGTGGTGGCTCCCTCTTGTAATCCTAGCTACATGGGAGGCTGAAGCTGAAGAGTTGCATGAACCTGGGAGGCAGAGGTTGGAGTGAATTAGATCATGCTACTGCACTCCAGCCTGGGCAACAGAGTGAGACTTTGTCTCCAGGTAGGTAGGTAGGTAGGTAGGTAGGTAGGTAGATAGATAGGATTACAAAGTACTTAAAAGAGTATCTACAGCCTGTATTGCTTTTAAAATTTATCTATGATAATGTAATTGATAAGAATCAATATAGATAATGTGATTTGGGATTTATAGTTACCATATAAACAGAAGTTAATGCAACATTTCATGGGTTAATTCTTATATTAAAGTTAAAAAGATTAACTAAGCAGGATATACATGTTTTACACCAGAAAATCTGAGTTAACAGATTCTGCCTCCGTGCTGGATAATTTCAAATTCCTTGAAAGTGCAGCTGCAGATTTCAGTGATGAAGATGAAGATGATGACGTTGATGGAAGAGAGAAAAGCGTCATTGATACGTCAACAGTGAGTTAGATAACTCATACAATATAAATATTTTTAGGGACTATAATACATACTACATAATGCATAAAAGAATCCATGTTCTTTAATCTTAACCTCTAGCTTTTTCTTTTTCATGAATTTGGGGCGAGTTTTTAATATTGATTTCAAATTAAGAATATTTTTTGTATAGTAGCTTTCTCTTGAAATTCCTCACTGTTTGATTTTTTGTTCATTCATTGAACAGGACAGTTTTCTATGGGGCAGATGAATATAGTAAATACTGTGTGTTATAACAATGCAGGGTTATTGGTTGCTATAAGAGAATAGAACTGACAGACACATTATGGTGCCTGATGGTGACTAGCATCAGCTCTAATATATGCAGTTTTTGTCTTGTTAGGATTGTTTTGGTAGACAAATTCTGCAAACTTTGAGAACTCTTCCATTAGATTTCTTCACAACTGTGAAGGGTTCTCAAGTTTTGTTCAGCTTATTGACTTTCCCATGGCAGTTTCTTGGAATGAGAGATGTCTCTTACTAGCCACTTCTTTCTCTTCCCTTCTCCATTTTCTTCTCTTCTTCCCTCTTCCCCTTTTCCTCTGTCTTCACTTTCTCCCCTTCTCCCTTCTCTCACTTCTTCCTTCTTTCTCCTACTCCTTTTCCTTCTTTTTTAAGTAAGAGATGAGGATGTGTTTTGCTTTGTCTAGGAAAATGTTTACATTTTTCCTCTTTCACATTTATTTGTGAATAGAGAGGAATGTAAAGTAATATAAAGCAGATTGGACCTCTAGCTAAAAGACTTGGGTTAAGCTCCAGTTCTGCCACTATTTGTGTTTCTTAATGCTTCAGGCTTAGTCTTTTCATTTGTAAAATGTGGATTGTAATAAATAACCATCTTAACCATGGAGGATTTTGTGAGGAATAAAGAGACACTATGTGCGAAAATGATCTATTTAACTTACAAAGTGCTTTTTAAGTGTAACCCATCTGTTTTTTATGCCTTCTGCTTCTTGGGCTCCATCAGAGACTTTCAAATTATTTCTGCCACATTATTGTTTTCCCTGACCACTGTTCAGTAGTACTTTGCTAATACAGCACTGCCATGGAAATTATTTGTACTTCAAGTTGTAACTTACAATTTTTCTTATCCAAACAGGTAGTAATAGCATGTGTCTTAATTTACTGTCGTAAAAGGCAAAGCCTAAACTTCTGTGACACTTTTTCTGTGCCCTAATCATCTGGAAATTGCGTAGCCCCTTGTTATTTCTATAGAATGATTGCATCGAGATATTATTTTTCCATCAAAATACTTTATTCATAGCTCAGTATTAAATAATGCCTTGAATCATGATGCTATATGTTTCTGTGTTAGTGATATCAATTTAAATATTTTAAAAGTTTATAGATATTAAAACTATTACATATGCTCTTATTAGAAATTCCTAACCCACAGACATAATAAATATACTCTCTTCTAATTAGTACAGATCATAGCAGTTCTGTGGTGGGTGCAGTGGCTTGTGCCTGTAATCCCAGCTACTCAGGAGGCTGAAGTGGGAGGATCACTTGAGGCCAGGAGTTTGGGACCAGCCTAGGCAACATAGCAAGACTCCATCTCCAAAAAAATTTTTTTTAGTTAGCCTTGTGCAATAGCACACACATGTAGTTTCAACTACCCAGGAAGCTGAGGAAGGGGGATCGCTTGAGACCAGGAATTTGATGTTGCAGTGAGCCATGATCATGCTACTGCACTGAAAAACTTTTTTAGTTTTTTAGAAAAAAATATTTCTAAGCAAATTAATCACTGGTTTTAACAGTTTTGCATATTTTTACATTATATTACATTAATTTTCCAGCTACAGTCAAATAGCTACATGCCAAAAGGACTTTAAAAATCTAATTCTGTTTAGCAGTAAATAAGCATAACAGAAAATTTATTGCATTCTATAGGGAAAGCTAAAAGTTATCCTATTAAAACGTCAAGTAGAACAAGTTTTTAAAATGTTAATTTATTTATTTAATCAAAATAGTTTAATAGACTCAACTAAGAAAATAGAGAAACATAAAGCCCTTAGTAACTGCTGTTGTATTTAGGCTGTATACAGGAGTGTCTTCAAAGCCTCATATCCTTTTCTTTTTTCTTTGCCATTTTTGGAGTTTGGGTTACATGCTGGATTATTTTCCTCCTCTAAATTGTCTTTTTCTTCATCATCTGCCTCGTCACTGTTTTTTTTTTTTTTTTTTTTTTTTTTTTTTTTGAGACAGAGCAGAGTTTTGCTCTTGTTGCCCAGGCTGGAGTACAATGGTACGATCTCAGCTCACTGCAGCGTCAGCCTCCTGAGTAGCCGGGATTATAGACATGAACCACCATGCCCAGCTAATTTTTTTGTATTTTTAGTAGGGATAGGGTTTCATCATGTTGGCCAGGCTGGTCTCAAACTCCTGACCTCAAGCGATCCACCCACCTTGGCCTCCCAAAGTGCAGGGATTACAGACGTGAGCCATTGTGCCCAGTCCTTATTTTTCTTTACTGTCATTATTATCAGCATTCTTGTTATCACCAGCTAAGCATAATAACAACCTTGAGATTATATGTGCATGTAAGACGTTATCAGTTTCAAGCTGTGTAAAGGCTAACTTCTGCAGCAGCATCTAATCTCCCATTCAGAAACTTCAGGAGGAAAAAGAATGGAAATAAGAGCTATTAACTATTTTTTTAGCCACAGTATAAAGAATCTCATGTTCCTTTGTGTCATGGCCCTACTGAAGGTTTTTGAAGTGACAGTTTATTTATTTATTTTTTCTGATCTGTGTAGGCACCCTATGCAGCCCATAATTTAATTTGGTTTTGTCTTAATTTCTTCAATTGATTCATAAGCTCATTGAAGGTAGGAGTGGAGTGGAACCTTCTATGTCAGGAAGAAAAGTAATATATGCTTGTTATTACAAACTCTAGACCTTCCTGTTCTAATCCTGTTCTCCATTGGTAAACACAATTTATTTTTCTTCTATACCCAAACGTTAAAAACAAAGGACTTTCGGTTTATTTATTTAAAGTGGGATACTTGGTAAATAGTAATCTGCAATGACAGTAATAAATATGCCATTTATTCTTTGTATGAATTTACTGAGGTGATGAGACCAGAAACGGGTTTTTTTCCCCAGGAGTTGCTTTTGTGACATTAAATATCATATTGAATGTTGAGAATACATTCAGACTTGCAGTTTGAGGTTCTATGTACTTCTTACGGATTTTCTCTGCTCTTTTTGTCAGGCAGTGAAAACAAGGACTTACAGACAAAGATGTTGACGATAGCCCCTCTGAATTACAGCTGGCATCTCATCAGGGTCCAGAAGAGGGAGGGATTAAGCCTTTAGGGTAAAAGAAGGTAGATTAGGCAATATATTTATATGTGGAACTATGAGAATTGGGGTGTCCTGTTGGCATAACTCTTCAGAGACACCTTTCTGCCTTAGTATGGCTGCCTAGGGAAAATTAGAACAGATTATTCAAATATGGTTTGTATTTATAAAAATACACATTCAAGAATGGGTTTTCGGTTCTCAGTCTGCCACACTGATCTTGCTTTTTTGTCGAATCGATTTGCTAGATGTTAGATTGGGAGGTGCTGTAAGCATAGAAGTATTTCTTGATTTTACAAAAATATCCCAAATAGTTAAACAAATTATTCTAGCATCATTAAGTAATCCTTTGATTTCTCCTATCCAGGTTTTGTATGTACCAGGACAGTTAAAGCCAGATAGGTTTCATCTATGGTGGCACCTTTGTTCCATTGGTAGTGGCTTCTTGGAGTGCTATGCTGAGAAAGGTTTCTGATGCTGTATCTTGTCTTTGATGAAGAGTGCTGTGATTGATAAATGATACCAGTTGTCAGCATGGGAACAGGGCCATACAAGTCACGTGTTTGTCATCTCTTGTGCTCTGCTTCTGAACTCTTTAGTCTGTCTGTCTGGTCTATCCCATTGATCTGTCTGTAAAACTTTGATAATTTTAAGCCACTCCTAATAGCCCAGGGATAACATTTGATCATATCATGCTATTTCTGTTTTGCATGAAGTGAAGAAGCTGAAATCTAGAGAAACTGAGATATTGAAATTTTATTCAAAGAAATGCAAACCAAAGCATACAATTTCTTTAGGCCTATGTTGGTAAAGGTGACCTAGAAGGAGATAATTTATAAAGAGCTTAGGTGTGTAGATCTCAAAAATTGTCTCTGCATGTATGAAGCTTAAGTTTTAACACTTCAACTGGATTTGTGATTCCAGTTATTTCTAAAGATATAAAAATGAACCGTAGCTGCCTTTACCAATTTGTTAGATTCAGTCTGAAAGAGCAGTGTTTTAGAGAAAAAAATTAAATGTATGGAGAGCTTCTAGAGAAAACCGATGCAAGGTTAGGACAGTAGAAATAATTATGGGAACCTAACAGAGTACCTTGTAAATTATCTACATTGTTTCAATACATGTCTTATATTTCCACATGTGGTTCTATTAATTGACTTAAACAAGCCATCATATTGTTGAACAAAGTTTAAATCACTGCTTTAAAATTTATAATGTCTTTAAAAACAATGTGATTTTCACTGAGGTAGTACAGTTATTTAACACAACAAAGGTACACATTCTGAAGAAAATAATTGAATTTTCTTATTCAACGGTAAAGGGAAACTATCTCCTTTATTTAATTTAGCATGTTTTTCATTAGATTGTTAGGAAAAAAGCATTGCCTGACAGCAGTGAAGATCGAGATACAAAAGAAGCTCTAAAGGAGTTTGACTTCTTGGTTACATCAGAGGAAGGAGACAATGAATCTAGAAGTGCAGGCGATGGAACAGACTGGGGTAAGGAAGCATACTGGATCCAACTAGACATGTTAAATAAATAAAAAAATCAGTGTTTTACCAGGAGGGCAACATCTTAAGGAACTATAATGTTGAAATATTGAACATTTTGTGAACTTATTACTACTGGCACCTTTTAACCAGGGTATATGTGTTCATATGTTTAAGAAAGGTTGTGTAACTACCTCATTTAAAAAGAGGAAAAAAAAGCAATACAGTATGAATATTCTCTGTTTTCTGCCTAGACAGAACTTTCAAATCTAGATTTTTGTGGAAATTGATTATGAGACTTTAATTAGAGGATTTTGGAGATCTCATTTCTGACATTTTATATGCAAAAAGAAGTATAGGTTAGAAAATTGTAGTCAGTCATTCATTCTAGTTTAAGATTCTAGTTTAAGATTTGACAGTTTGTACAAGACATAGAATTTTTCTTCTCAAAATGTTCTTTAAAAATTGAATATTTTAAACATCTAATAAGAATTAAAACAAGTATTCTGGGGAAATTTCCATAGCATAGATCATTCTAGTATGGAGACATTATCACTATCAAGTTATTAAGCACAACAAAGGTACACTTTTTGTTTTCGAGACAGACTGTAGCTCTGTCACCTAGTCTGGAGTACAGTGGCGCGATCTCTGCTCACTGCAACCTCCACCTCCCAGGTCCAAGCAGTTCTCCTACCTCAGCCTCCCAGTAGCTGGGATTACAGGCACCCACCACCATGCCTGGCTAATTTTTGTATTTTTAGTAAAGACGGGGTTTTGCCATGTTGGCCAGGCTAGTCTTGAGCTTCTGACCTCAGGTGACTTGCCTGCCTCAGCCTCTCAAAGTGCTAGGATTGCAGGCGTGAGCCCCTGTGTCTGGCCCAAAGGTACACTTTCTGAAGAAAATAGTTGATTTGACTTAAGGTAGTATTGTGATAAATTATTCAAAACAAAAGTGATTAATTCCATCAGGTGTATATATTTGTGTAAATGTGACAGAGAGAGATTGAAAATGAGAGAAATTTTCTCTTGAGATTGAAGGATTTCAATGACTTAATTACCTTACACTCTGTGTACTGCATTTTCCTTGGAGCTTTTCTATTTTTTTTTGGGACAGAGTCTCACTCTGATGCCCAGACTGGAGCGTAGTGGCTTGAACACAGCTCACTACAGCCTCAACCTGCTGGGCTCAAGTGATCACAGGCGTGCACCACCATGCCTGGCAACTTTTTCTGGGTTTTAGTAGAGACAAGGTCTTGCCATGTCACCCACGCTGGTCTCAAAATGGGTTTAAGTGATCCTCCTGCCTTCGTCTCCCAATGTGCTGGGATTACAGATGTGAGCCACCACTCCCAGCCTCCTTGGAGCTTTTCTTTGGGGTCAACTTAAATATGTTGAACTTTAAACTCTGTATGTTTTATTCATTTAAAAAATTAAGTTGGCTGGGTGGCTCAGACCTGTGATCCCAGGACTTTGGGAGTCCAAGGTGGGAGGATTGCTTGAGCCAAGGAGTTCAAGACCAGCCTGGGCAACATTGCAAAATCCTATCTCTACAAAAAAATACAAAAATTAACTGGGCGTGGTGGTGTGTGCCTATAGTCCCTAAAGGATCACTTTAGCTTGGGGAGGCTGAAGTGAGTCTTGATCAAGCCATGAGAGTGAGACCCTGTTTCAAAACAAAACAAAAAAAAAAGGATAGATTTATTTTCAAACTCGTAATTATAGTTCTGCTGATGACCTAATATAACTTCCTATTTTCAAGGTTTTCTTTGAACCCTAAAGCAAAATTTTAAGGATATTTGGTGGCTCACATCTATATGCCATTAATTTGGCAAATTATATTTCAGTACAAATTAATGGCATATAGATGTGATTGTATATAAGACTTAGTTAAAACATACTAAAGTATTAATGAGAAGATATTTGGATTTTTTTGGTTTTTTTTGAGACGGAGTCTTGCTCTGTTGCCCAGGCTGGAATATAGTGGTGTGATTTTTGGCTCACTGCAACCTCTGCTTCCTGGGTTCAAGCAATTCTCATGCCTCAGCCTCCTGAGTAGCTGGGACTACAAGGTGTGCGCCACCACACCCAGCTGATTTTTGTATTTTAGTGGAGACGGGGTTTCACTAAGTTGGCCAGGCTGGTCTCGAACTCCTGACCGACGTCAGGTGATCTGCCTGCCTCAGCTTCCCAAAGTGCTACGATTGCAAGCGTGAGCCACCACGCCCAGCCTTGTATTTACTTTTTTAAAGTTAATGTTATATGTTATTTCTTCCCAGGAGAGGATAGGGATCTGTTAGTTTAGGTCCAACCTTTTCATGATATTTGAACTTGAATTCTCCATATGAATTTTAAAATCATGTCTTCATGTTCCATGAATAACTCAAGATTTGATTTTAGTTTCACATATATGCAAATAATTTGCAGCTCACTGATATTTTTTCAATAGACTGTTCTTCTCAATAAAAAAGATATATATCCCAAATTATACAGATTTCCATATTTATAAATAATATTTTTTGTTTTTTGTTTTTTGTTTTCTTTTTCAACTTTTAGTTTTCGGAGTACTTTTGCAGGCTTGTTACTTGGGTATATTGAATGATGTTGAGGTTTAGGTTATGAAGGATCCTGTTACCCCATGTACTGAGCACAATACCCAACATTTGGTTTTTCAGCCTTTACTGCCCTCCCTGCCTCCCGCCTCTAGTAGTCCCCAAGTGTCTTTGTTGCCGTCTTTATGTCCATGAGTACCTAATTTTTAGCTCCCACTAACAAATGAAAACATACAGTATTTGCTTTTATGTTTTGGTGTTAATTTACTTAGGATAAATATTGATTTCAATACACCTTCAAGAACTAGAACACAGGCTATAAGACTGGAACCCACGTATTACTTCTGTCCAAATGTTACTTAGTGTGTTTTGCTTAAAATGAAGAACTTTTTTACATTTTTAGTTATGCTCATTAGAAATACTAATTAAATCCCTTTTTTTTGGGTATATTTCTTCTCTGAAGGAAAAATAAAAGAATTCTAAAGCCAGAATGAAAAAAGTAAGATAACTTTTTCTTCTCTCAGTCATGTTAAAAATTTTGTGGAAATTTTTCCCCTTCACAAATGCTTGGTCATTATATATAGTGACTGATAAGAAAACTCTCTTAGGTAAGTTCAAGGAAAAGATTTCCTAATGTTTTTAACAAACAAAAATAGATTTTTTTGTAACCTTTTTTTCATCTGAAACATTGTACAATAAAACTAATTTGTGATTACCCCAAGGAAATGTTCTTTCTCTCGCTCTGTCACCAGGCTGGAGTGCAGGGCATGATCTAGGCTCACTGCAACCTCCACCTCTCGGGTTTAAGCAATTCTCCTGCCTCAGCCTCCCCAGTAGCTGGGACTACAGTTGCCTGTCACCGCGCCTGGCTAATATTTATATTTTTAGTAGAGACAGGATTTCACCATGTTGGCCAGATGGTCTCGATCTCTTGACCATGTGAGCAACCGCACCTGGCCGAATCTTATTTTTTTTTTGAGACAGAGTCTTACTCTGTCGCTCAGGCTGGAGCGCAGTGGTGCAATCTTGGCTCACTGCAACCTCCGCCTCCTATGTTCAAGCAATTCTCCTGCCTCAGCCTCCTGAGTAGCTGGGATTACAGGTACCTGGCACAACACCTGGCTAATTTTTGTATTTTAGAAGAGACGGGATTTCACCATGTTGGTCAGGCTGGTCTTGAACTCCTGACCTCAAATGATCCCCCCTTCTCAGCCTCCCAAAGCACTGGGATTACAGGTGTGAGCCACCGGGCCTGGCCCATTAGTTGAAACTTTTAATGACTTTTCTTGTTGAGGTGTTAAGTTACTGTGGGTTGACCGTCTATCCCTGATGTGAAAATCGAAATCTGAAATGCTCCAAATTCTGAAACTTTTTGAGCACTGATGATACTTAAAGAAAATATGGCTGGACGTGGTGGCTCACACCTGTAATCCAAGCACTTTGGAGGCCAAGACGGGCAGATTACCTGAGGTCGGGAGTTCAAGACCAGCCTGACCAACATGGAGAAACCCCGTCTTAAAAATAAATAAATAAATAAATAATGCATTGGAGCATTTTGGATTTTAGATTTTTGGTTTGGAGGGTGCTGAACCAATATGATACAAATATTACAAAATCCAAAATGGTTTGAAATCCAAAATACTTCTAGTCCTAGGTATTTCGGGTAAGGGATAGTCACCTGTAGTGTATTATTTTGCTTTTATATTGGAGCTTCCTTTGAGAGGAAGAAACTGATTATACTTCTAAGTCCAGCTGATTTCTTGCCTTTTGGACTCAGTTGCAAATTACTTTCTAGGACGGTTGGTAGATTCATTTGCCCCAGAATCATTAAAAAATAGCCTTCTGGGCCAGGTGCAGTGGCTCATACCTGTAATCCCAGCACTCTGGGAGGCCGAGGTGGGCAGATCACTTGAGGTCAGGAGTTCGAGACCAGTCTGGTCAACATGGCAAACGCCTGTCTTCAAAAATCAGCCAGGCGTGGTGGCAGGCGCCTGTAATCCCAGCTAGATCACTTGAGGTCAGGAGTTCGAGACCAGTCTGGCCAACATGGCAAACCCCTGTCTTCAAAAATCAGCCAGGCATGGTGGCAGGCGCCTGTAATCCCAGCTACTGTGGAGGCTGAGACAGGAGAATCCCTTGAACCCAGGAGGCAGAGGTTGCAGTGAGCCGAGATTATGCCACTGCACTCCAGCCTGGGTGACAGAGCAAGACTCCGTCTCAAAAAAAAAAAAAGGCATTTTCTGGTGCAGGGATAATATTGACAATAGTATAACCATAGCACACAATAAATTCATCTGCCTTTACTTTTCCTTAAATCATGTAAATTTGCCTTTAACCCTCTAAGATCTTACCTTCAGGGAGTCTGTCATAGTACCAGTGCCACTTCTCTTCCTTTTTTTATGGTAAATACTTGAAGAGTTATCTAAGATAAGTAGTCATTGAAGAATACAATGACTATTTAGTGACTGGCTTTTCTTTCAAGAAAACAAGTCCAGAAACCAAGGGGAAGTTAAAGTGAAACAGGCCTCTATTCTGTCTTACTTCCTACTGAGCTTGTGTATCAAGTTACTCATGTTAGGCAACAAGTCCACCAACATAGCTACATCCACTGTGCTGCACTGGGGTCTTTCTCTGAGGAATCAAACGTTTGCATAGATACAGTTGGTCCTTTTCACTGTGAATCATATTGCAAGGGCACCAGAGATTGGTTTTTCTCCAAGGACAGCTGCACTGTTCCTTGTGTAACTGCCTTTACTTTAATGTATGAGTCATAGCTCCCTATATTATATGATACATGTGTGTACATTTTACCTAGTCTATTATATGAATCACATGAGTGACTCTTCTCACAACTGAGTTGTCTCATTCTTTAGTAGTGTACTGGATAGTTCTGTTAATGAGTATGAGTGAATGGAATATTTCCATTTATTGGAGGTTTCTTTACCAGTATTTTGACCTATATGTTTTAGGATTTTATAATTCAGATTCAAAGGGTTCTCTTTTAACATATTAACAAAACTAGATTGCAAATCTTCTCTAATTGAGTGAACATTTAAGCCATTTTAAGGATTCTCTCCATCTCTCTTATGTACTACCCCCACCCCCCCCCAAAAAAAAAAAAAGGATAATATGCTTAGGTTCAGAATCTGGTTAGATTCTAGCAAAAAAATATTTTACCATACATCTTCCATGATTCCTATTGTTTTTATGAGTCTAATGAGATTGTAAAGCTACATTTTAACTTCAAAAACCTGAAGACGTTCTGGGTACCCAAAAGCCATCCAGTTTAATTTATTATTAAGACCCAATTGATGAAAATTAACATCTTTAATTGTTATGTCTTTCCGGGAAAATAAAGAATGTTTCTACTATTGCTAGGTTATAGTTAAGTATCTAAAAATATTGTTTAAAATTATGCCCTTTTTTTTATGTTTTTTTTTTTTTTTTTTATTAGAGATAGAGTCTTGCTCTGTTGCCCAGGCTGGAGTGCAGTGGTGTGATCTTGGTCACCACAGCCTCTGCCTCCTGGGTTCAAGTGATTCTCCTGCTTCAGCCTCCAGAGTAGCTGGGATTACAGGCATGTGCCACCATGCCTGGCTGATTTTTTTTTTTTTTTTTTTTTAGTAGAGACAGGGTTTCTCCATGTTGGTCAGGCTGGTCTCTAACTCCTGACCTCAGGCGATCCACCTGCCTCAGCCTCCCAAAGTGCTGGGATTACAGGCATGAGCCACTGTGCCTAGCCTAAAATTATTCAATTATTATTATTTTTTTTTTTTTGGGATGGAGTTTCGCTCTTGTTACCCAGGCTGGAGTGCAATGGCGCGATCTCGGCTCACCGCAACCTCCGCCTCCCGGGTTCAGGCAATTCTCCTGCCTCACCCTCCTGAGTCGCTGGGATTACAGGCACGCGCCACCATGCCCAGCTAATTTTTTGTATTTTTAGTAGAGACGGGGTTTCACCATTTTGACCAGGATGGTCTCGATCTCTTGACCTCGTGATCCACCCGCCTCGGCCTCCCAAAGTGCTGGGATTACAGGCTTGAGCCACCGCGCCCGGCCTAAAATTATTCTTAATAGTATTATATTCAGAGGCCCAGTAAACAGTTTTCTAAACTGGATTGAAACTTAAGTTGGTAAAAACAGATTTCTGTTTAATATGATTCATTTCGATTTATTCCCATCATTCATTCAACAAATATTGATCAAGTGCTTTCTATTTGCTGGGTTTTCTAGGTGAAGATCCTTATTCTTCTGGTGCTTACATTCAGCTAAGAGAATATAGTATGTCAGAAGGTGATAAATGCTATGGAAAGTAGAAAAAGTATAGAGTAAGGGAGATGGGGAGAGCTGGGGTCAGTGTGGGGTAGAGAGGACAAGTTACAATTTAAAATAGAGTGGTTAGCTGGGTGTGTGGCTCATGCCTGTAATCCCAGCACTTTGGGAGGCTGAGATGGGAGAATTGCTTGAGGCCAGGAGTTTGAGACCAGCCTGGGCAACATAGTGAGACCTCATCTTTATAAAAAAATTTTTTAAACAATTAGCCAGGCATGGTGGTACATACCTGTAGTAGTTCCAGCTACTTGGGGGGCTGAGATAGGATTGCCTGAGCCCAGATCAAAGCTGCAGTGAGTTGAGACTGTGGCAGTGCACTCCAGCTGCTTTGATAGAATGAGATTCTGCCTCAAAAATAAAATTTTAAATTAAAAACCCATAAAATATAGTGGCCATAGTAGGCCCCATTGAGAAGGTTACAACTGAGTAAAAGACGTGATGAAGAAATTGGCCATATGGTATCTGGGGAAGAAGTGTTCAGAAAGAAGAAATCCAGAGCAAATGCCCTAAAATAGCATCCCTGGCATGCCTGAGAAATTTAAGTGAGCCAGGGTGGCTGGAGCAGGGTGATTCTAGGGAGAATATAGTAAGAAATGACCAGATCATGTTGGGCCATGTAGACCAGTGGTGAGACAGGGAGCCATGGGAGGAATTTGAACAAGAAAGGTGACAATATCTTTTATTTTAAACCATCACTCTGGCTGCTGCATTGAGAATAGACTACATAGGGAAACAAGTGTTGATAATAGGCTTAGGGGAGGGAGAACAATTATTGTAGTAATCCTAGCAAGAGATCATAGTGGTCAGAGAAGTAATATATGTGCTGAGAAGCCAGATTTTGAATATTTGTGAAGGTAGAAAAAATAGTTTTTCCTGATATACTTAATGTGGGGTGAGAAAGAATGGGTTTTGCTCTGAGCAAGTACATGTATGGAGTTGTCATCAGATAAGGTGGGGAACTCTTTAGATGGAACAGACTGGATCGGGAGAGGGGTTGGATGTTCGGTTTGAGGTATCTGTTAGACTTCCTAATGGAAATGTAGAGTGAGCAGTTGAATATATCAGTCTTGGTTTCAAGCTAGCATTCTGAGTTAACATTTAGATAGCATTATATAGTATTTAGATTGTTTTATAGTAAATATAAATCCATAACATTTTTAAAATTTTCTTCTCTTGAAATAGTGACAATTGATTATTGCATTTCTTTACCACTAGCAGCTCAGTTTCCTGTTTTAAGAATTTATAAACTAACACATCATTTAAATTGTAAATTTTAAATGAAGATTGATTAATAAATTTTAACAAATGCTGTGTATTAAGCCTGTAAAATATTAGCATTTATTGATGAACATATGCTAAAAATATAATTCTTTAAAAGATAACTGGCGTTTGTTTTGTACAATTTCTAAGTAATAATTTTCTCTCATTGCATAAATTAATACAAATTTTTTTGTGAGTTAGTCCTAGTGGAATTCTGAAAATGAGAAGTTTTGTTTGTTTGTTTGTTTGTTTGTTTTGAGACAGAGTTTCAGTCTTGTTGCCCAGGCTGGAGTGCAATGGTGCAATCTCGGCTTACTGCAACCTCCGCCTCCCAGGTTCAGACAGTTCTCCTGCCTCAGTCTCCCAAGTAGCTGGGATTACAGGCATGAGCTACCTACCATGCCTGGCTAATTTTTTTTTTTTTTTTTTAGTAGAAACGGGGTTTTACCATGTTGGTCAGGCTGGTCTCGAAATCCTGACGTCATGTGACCCACCTGTGTCAGCCTTCTAAAGTTCTGGGATTACAAGCATGAGCCACTGCACCCGGCCAAGAAGTTCTTGATTGTAAAGTGTTTGGGCTTAATTTACTAAAAATCACTAAAATCTTCCAGGTGTATGTGTCTATGTGTATGTCTCTTTTAAGAGAAACTTTTTATTCTAGGAAATTGCACTGATCATTTCTTCTTAGTCATTATATTTTTTTGTGTGACTTATATATCTAATGAATAAACAATGACTTTTTTTAAGTTAGTGACACTATAAAGAAAATGGTTATATCATTCAGACATATTGACTCAGAGTGTTCAATATTTTATTGAATAAGGCTGTTTCATTTGTTTTACTCTGTTTAGAAAAGGAAGACCAGTGTCTCATGCCTGAAGCCTGGAATGTGGACCAGGGAGTAATTACCAAACTCAAGGAACAATACAAAAAGGAGAGAAAGGGGAAAAAGGGGGTGAAGAGTAAGTGGAAAACATTGTATCTGTAAATCACAAATCTTGCCTCTTTACATCCCCATTTTTTTTTTTTCAATGTTTTCCTAAAACTACTTACTCTTTTTCATTTCTGCTCCTGACCTCTTTCCTTTTCACCTGCTCTCAGGGGTTGAAATTAAATGATAAGCTATTTGATGCTGAACTTAAAACAACCCACATGTACTTATAGAATCATATATACTGTATCCCAATAATAAATCCAGAGCCTCATGAGAGTGTTGGGCTATGTATTCAAACACAGTGATAATTTGGTTTTTTAAAAGTACCTGTGCTTAATTATAACAGTGATTTTTTTTTTTCAATGACAATTTATAATTCATTTCGTGTGACCCTCTGGCAATCCACCAAAATTATTGCTTACAATTTTAGACATTGGTGACAGAAAGAAAGTTAATTTCTACCCCTGAATATTCTATGTGTTCATAACATGCATTTCATTTGCTCATACCACTATATGCTATACAGGGCACAGAGTCAAACATACAACTTTAAAAAATATTTATTTTCTTTTTGAACATTTTGGGCCAATTTCATTTATAACATTATTACCAATTACTTTTTTTCCTTTTCAATAAAATACGTGCCACATCAAAAACAAAAGCCAAAAGGAAATTTCTAGCCCTGTGAATCATATATGTTTAATTATTTCATTATGCAAATTGTTTAGCAATGAATCTAGTTAAGAATGTAAAATGGAAATACAAAAGCTTGCAAATCATTCCAGAAAACAATCTAAAACAATCTTCTGAGAGGGGCAAGGCTAAACTACCTCCTTGTGTTTCTATCCTCGTTGACGATATGAACTTGGGCCTCACTTTTATGGCAATAAGAATTTAATTCTTTGAGATATTAAGGTAGTATAAAGTGAGATTAAAATCTAACTTAGCGAGAAATGTATTTTAAAGTTGCAAAAGACTGGAAAGATATATATTTTTTTCTCTGTCTGTAGTGATGCTAAGGCTTATTAAAGACGAGTCATTCCTGTTAGGACATTCTTTTAAACTTAAAACATTACTTAAAAGCATTTAAGCCTTTATTTAAAATATCTTAGAATTTACCAGTGTTTAGCTTGATTTGATAAAAAGCCAGTGTCTGTTATTGATGTTACATAATATCAGTCATTACATCCTGAGAGATGATGATGTTTAATGCTATCTCAGTCAGTATAGATAAATCAATGAGAAAGATTAATATTAAAACACAAGCACATTTTGTACCTTTTAGCCAAATATACTTACTGATAGACAATTTAATCTTAAAAAGCATAGGGAAATGATTTGTCATGGCTTTTGAGAGTCATGACAAAAAACCAGTTAAACTGAAATTTTGAGGAAAATTTGGATATCTTATGTGATAAATAGTTTCCAGATTAACTTAATGTTGATATATTTCTTTAGGCCATTATGCTACAAAAATGAATGTCTTGAAATATAAAAGATCTTTCAGTTGGAAAGGTAGCCAGGACTTATGCACAATCCATCTACTTTTCCATTGATTATTCAGTTCTTGTCAAATATCAGGGCATTGCTGTAGTTGGAATTTAGCACTTAACTGAAACTGCACCATTTGACTGGAACAATATTCCTACTAATAGAAGCAACTGGATTTCTTAAATCGGGGGATTTGTGTTCAGACATCTAGCACGTGATTTTTTTAGTATGGTGAAGAAAAATGACACTGTAAGGGAGTGATTTTAACATCTTTCACTGAAGACAGGGAGTACACATTTCAGCACATTTTGTTTAATGTCTTCTGTACATGTTATCTTGATAAAATAGCAGTCTTGGAACAAGTAAAAACTTAGGATAAAAATAGAACCAAAGCCATGCTTTGAATTGGTATATAAAGCACTGACTTATAAACCACTATAAAGTTTTTTTTTAATTGAACTAGTACTCATTTGAAAAGTTTGAGTCTTTTCAATGTGGTCTAGTAGAGATATTTCCAGTCAAATCATGTACTCCAATCATACTATCTTGAAATACATTTCTAGGCATTAGTTAAAATTGCTTAAAAATAGTTGTATTCTTTGCTGGTATAGGAAAAAACCGTAACAGACTATGGGTAAGATTTTCCCATTCTTAATTAAACTTATAACAGGAAAAACTACCGAAGATCTGTTTCAGCCTCTATCCTATATAAAACAGTCAAAACAGGGATGTGGGAGAATGAAGAATCAAAGTTCAGGTAAGTAATGGGTAGGGCATGAGACTTCACCTCGGGTACCATAGCTTGAGGATGTAAGGCAATTAATGCAAGTTAATTTAAACAAACAAACAAACAGGGATGTTATTGTTTAATTCAGTGTACAGTAGGCTCACAGTCTATATCTGGCTACATTTAGAGCAATATACAGTAATTTGATTAAAGAATGTTATTTTTAATGGTCTAACTGGACACACATTTTTTTAAATGTAAATAGTGATGTTATCCCATTTGCTTTATTTAAAAATATGTAAAGTATAATTCTTTTCAAGAAATAAACTTTTACAATAATTTGAAAATTTGAAAATAATTCTTATTAATCTAGTAGAATATTTTTAAAGGTAAATATTTACAATGGAAAATAAGGCTTATGATGCTATTTTGATGTAGTTAGATAATTCTCTTTTCTCTTTTTTGTCTTCCCCCACCCCACCTTTTTTGGCTAGGGCCCAATAGGTCAAAACTACAAGATATGCTTGCTAATTTGAGAGATGTTGATGAACTTCCTTCATTGCAGCCATCTGTGGGTTCACCTTCCAGACCCAGCAGCTCCAGGCTTCCCGAACATGAAATTAATAGGGCAGATGAAGGTAAGTATTTAAGATACTCTGGAGCACAAAAAGCATTTGGATGTATATCTTTAAATTCATTCATTAGAAAGGACTTTCCTATCAGAGAGAATTTTAATCTGCAGATATTTGGTCTGCATAGTTTTCCCCAGCTGCAAGCTTTCTTACTTTCAAGGGAGTTTGAGTCCAACTTTAATCTTCAAGACTTGAGAAGGTGCATATACTTGAAAACCAACTCTAAATTCTGATTTAAAATATCCACTAGCTCCACTGATGCCCATGGTTCTATATATACCATTCCAACATTGGGAAAATTAAGTCTATAAATCAGTAGTAAATGTTTACCTTGAAACTCATATAAATATTTTATTTAAGTAATTTATTAATGGTAATTGAAAAAGGGGATAAAGTCACCTAAAAGCCTAGTCACATAATCTACTACTTTAACTTGTTCCCTTTCAGTCCTGATTCACATGCATAGACTTTTTTTTTTTGAGATGGAGTCTCACTCTATTGCCCAGGCTGGAGTGCAGTGGGGCGATCTTGCCTCACTACAACCTCTACCTCCTGGGTTCAAGCGATTCTCTTGCCTCAGCCTCTCGAGTAGCTGAGATTACAGGCACCTGCCACCATGCCTAGCTAGTTTTTTTGTATTTTTAATAGAGATGAGGTTTTGCTCTGTTAGCCAGGGTGGTCTTGAACTCCTGACTTCAAGTGATCTACCCACCTCAGCCTCCCAAAGTGCTGGGATTACAGGCATGAGCCAACGCGCCTGGCCGTAAATACAGTTCTTTCTTTTAGACACAAGGTCTGATTTATCTATTTATAAATGTATAAAATGCTTATATGTGGAAATTGATTTTAAAATACATATTTAAGCTGAGCATGATGGTTCCTTGGAAGGCTGAGGTAGGAGGATCACTTGAGCTCAGGAGTTTTGTTTTTTTGTTTTTTGTTTTTGAGACAGGCTGTTACTCACGTTAGAGTGCAGTGGCCCAATTACAGCTCACCGCAACTTCGACCTCTCAGACTCAGGTGATCCTTCCAGCTCAGCCTCCCAAGTAGCTGGGACTATAGGCATGTGCCACAACACCTGGCTAATTTTTTTTTTTTTCCCATTTATTTATTTTATTGCATTTTAGGTTTTGGGGTACATGTGAAGAACATGCAAAATTGTTGCATAGGAACATACGTGGCAGTGTGATTTGCTGCCTTCCTCCCCATCACCTACATCTGGCATTTCTCCCCCTGCTATCCCGCCCCAGCTCCCCACCCCCACCGTCCCTCCCCTATTTCCCCCCAACTGACCCCAGTGTGTAGTGCTCCCCTCCCTGTGTCCATGTGCTCTCATCGTTCAACACCCGCCTATGAGTGAGAACATGCGGTGTTTGATCTTCTGCTCCTCTGTCAGTTTGCTGAGAATGATGGTTTCCAGGTTCATCCACGTCCCCACAAAGGACCCAAACTCATCGTTTTTGATGGCTGCATAATATTCCATGGTGTATATGTGCCACATTTTCCCTATCCAGTCTATCGTCGATGGGCATTTGGGTTGGTTCCAGGTCCTTGCTATTGTAAACAGTGCTGCAATGAACATTCGTGTACACGTGTCCTTATAGTAGAATGATTTGTAATCCTTTGGATATATACCCAGTAATGGGATTGCTGGGTCAAATGGAATTTCTATTTCTATGTCCTTGAGGAATCGCCACACTGTCTTCCACAATGGTTGAACTAATTTACACTCCCACCAACAGTGCAAAAGTGTTCCTACTTCTCCACATCCTCTCCAGCATCTGCTGTCTCCAGATTTTTTAATGTTCGCCATTCTTACCGGCGTGAGATGGTATCTCAATGTAGTTTTGATTTGCATTTCTCTTATGACCAGTGATGATGAGCATTTTTTCATATGTTTGTTGGCCTCACGTATGTCTTCTTTTGTAAAGTGTCTGTTCATATCCTTTGCCCACTTTTGAATGGGCTTGTTAGTTTTTTTCTTGTAAATCTGTTTTAGTTCTTTGTAAATTTTGGATATCAGCCCTTTGTCAGATGGGTAAACTGCAAAAATTTTTTCCCAATCTGTTGGTTGCCGATTCACTCTAATGATTGTTTCTTTTGCTGTGCAGAAGCTGTGGAGTTTGATTAGGTCCCATTTGTCTATTTTGGCTTTTGTTGTCAATGCTTTTGGTGTTTTGGTCATGAAGTCCTTGCCTACACCTACGTCCTGAATGGTTTTGCCTAGATTTTCTTCTAGGGTTTTTATGGTGTTAGGTCTTATGTTTAAGTCTTTAATCCATCTGGAGTTAATTTTCGTGTAAGGTGTTAGGAAGGGGTCCAGTTTCTGCTTTCTGCACATGGCTAGCCAGCTTTCCCAACACCATTTATTGAAGAGGGAATCCTTTCCCCATTGCTTGTTTTTGTCTGGTTTGTCAAAGATCAGATGGTTGTAGATATGTTGTGTTGCCTCCGAGACCTCTGTTCTGTTCCATTGGTCTATATCTCTGTTTTGGTACCAATACCATGCTGTTTTGATTACTGTAGCCTTGTAGTATAGTTTGAAGTCTGGTAGTGTGATGCCCCCTGCTTTGTTCTTTTTGCTTAGAATTGACTTGGCTATGCGGGCTCTCTTTTGGTTCCATATGAAGTTTAAGGTGGTTTTTTCCAGTTCTGCAAAGAAGGTCATTGGTAGCTTGATGGGGATAGCATTGAATCTGTAAATTACTTTGGGCAGTATGGCCATTTTCACGATATTGATTCTTCCTAACCATGAACATGGAATGTTTCTCCATCTGTTTGTGTCCTCTCTTATTTCGTTGAGCAGTGGCTTGTAGTTCTCCTTGAAGAGGTCCTTTACATTCCTTGTTAGTTGTATTCCTAGGTATTTTATTCTCTTTGTGGCAATTGTGAATGGAAGTTTGTTCTTGATTTGGCTCTCTTTAAGTCTGTTATTGGTGTATAGGAATGCATGTGATTTTTGCACATTGATTTTGTATCCTGAGACTTTGCTGAACTTGCTTATCAGTTTCAGGAGGTTTGGGGCTGAGACGATGGGGTCTTCTAGATATACAATCATGTCGTCTGCAAATAAAGACAATTTGACTTCCTCCTTACCTATTTGAATGCCCTTTATTTCTTTTTCTTGCCTGATTGCTCTGGCTAGAACTTCTAATACTATATTGAATAGCAGTGGTGAGAGCGGGCATCCTTGTCTGGTGCCACATTTCAAGGGGAATGCTTCCAGTTTTTGCCCATTCAGTATGATATTGGCTGTTGGTTTGTCATAAATAGCTTTTATTATATTGAGATAAGTTCCATCGATACCTAGCTTATTGAGGGTTTTTAGCATAAAGGGCTGTTGAATTTTGTCAAAGGCCTTCTCTGCATCAATTGAGATAATCATGTGGTTTTTGTCTTTGGTTCTGTTTATGTGGTGAATTACGTTTATAGACTTGCGTATGTTGAACCAGCCTTGCATCCCCGGGATGAAGCCTACTTGATCATGGTGGATAAGCTTTTTGATGTGCTGTTGCAATCGGCTTGTCAGTATTTTATTGAAGATTTTTGCATCTATGTTCATCATGGATATTGGCCTGTAGTTTTCTTTTCTTGTTGAGTCTCTGCCGGGTTTTGGAATCAGGATGATGTTGGTGTCATAAAATGATTTGGGAAGAATTCCCTCTTTTTGTATTGTATGGAATAGTTTCAGAAGAAATGGTACCAGCTCCTCTTTGTATGTCTGGTAGAATTCAGCTGTGAACCCATCTGGACCTGGGCTTTTTTTGGGTGGTAAGCTCTTAATTGCTGCCTCAACTTCAGACCTTGTTATGGGTCTGTTCAGGGTTTCGGCTTCTTCCTGGTTTAGGCTTGGCAGGAGGCAAGTGTCCAGGAATTTATCCATTTCTTCCAGGTTTATTAGTTTGTGTGCATAGAGTTGTTTGTAATAATCTCTGATGATGGTTTGAATTTCTGTGGAATCTGTGGTGATATCCCCTTTATCGTTTTTTATTGCATCAATTTGGTTATTCTCTCTTTTCTTTTTTATTAATCTGGCTAGTGGTCTGTCTATTTTGTTGATCTTTTCAAAAAACCAGCTCCTGGATTTATTGATTTTTTGAAGGGTTTTTTGTGTCTCTATCTCCTTCAGTTCTGCTCTGATCTTAGCTATTTCTTGTCTTCTGCTAGACTTTGAGTTTTTTTGATCTTGCTCCTCTAACTCTTTCAGTTTTGACGATAGGGTGTCAATTTTTGATCTCTCCTTGCTTCTCATGTGGGCACTTATTGCTATATATTTTCCTCTAGAGACTGCTTTAAATGTGTCCCAGAGATTCTGGTATGTTGTGTCTTCATTCTCGTTGGTTTCGAAGAACATCTTTATTTCTGCCTTCATTTCATTGTTTATCCAGTCAACATTCAAGAGCAAGTTGTTCAGTTTCCATGAAGCTGTGCGGTTCTGAGTTAGTTTTTGAATTCTGAATTCTAACTTGATTGCACTGTGGTCTGAGAGACTGTTTGTTATGATTTCCATTCTTTTGCATTTGCTGAGGAGTGATTTACTCCCAATTATGTGGTCAATTTTAGAGTAGGTGTGATGTGGTGCTGAGAAGAATGTATATTCTGTGGCTTTGGGGTGGAGAGTTCTGTAAATGTCTATTAGGTTTGCTTGGTCCAGGTCTGAGTTCAAGTCCTGGATATCCTTGTTAATTTTCTGTCTGGTTGATCTGTCTAATGTTGACAATGGGGTGTTAAAGTCTCCCACTATTATTGTGTGGGAGTCTATGTCTCTTTGTAAGTCATTAAGAACTTGCCTTATGTATCTGGGTGCTCCTGTATTGGGTGCATATATATTTAGGATCGTTAGCTCTTCTTGTTGCATTGATCCTTTTACCATTATGTAATGTCCCTGTTTGTCTCTTATGATCTTTGTTGCTTTAAAGTCTAATTTATCAGAGATGAGAATTGCAACTCCTGCTTTTTTTTGCTCTCCATTTGCTTGGTAAATCTTCCTCCATCCCTTTATTTTGAGCCTTTGTGTATCCTTGCATGTGAGATGGGTTTCCTGGATACAGCACACCGATGGGTTTTGTCTTTTTATCCAATTTGCCAGTCTGTGTCTTTTGATTGGGACATTTAGTCCATTTACATTTAGGGTTAATATTGTTATGTGTGAATTTGATACTGCCATTTTGGTGCTAGCTGGCTGTTTTGCCCTTTAGTTGAGCTGGTACTTGTTATTCCTTTATATGTGTAGAGCCTCTTTCAGGAGCTCTTATAGAGCTGGCCTGGTGGTGACGAAATCTCTGAGTACTTGCATGTTCCCAAAGGATTTTATTTTTCCTTCACTTATGAAGCTTAGTTTGGCTGGATAGGAGATTCTGGGTTGAAAGTTCTTTTCTTTAAGGATGTTGAATATTGGCCCCCATTCTCTTCTGGCTTGTAGGGTTTCTGGTGAGAGATCTGCTGTGAGTCTGATAGGCTTCCCTTTATGGGTAACCCGACCTTTCTCTCTGGCTGCCCTTAGTATTTTCTCCTTCATTTCGACCCTGGTGAATCTGACGATTATGTGCCTTGGGGTTGCTCTTCTTGACGAATATCTTTGTGGTGTTCTCTGTATTTCCTGGACTTGAATGTTTGCCTGCCTTGCTAGGTTGGGGAAGTTTTCCTGGATAATTTCCTGAAGAGTATTTTCCAGCTTGGATTCATTCTCTTCATCACATTCGGGTACGCCTATCAAACGTAGATTAGGTCTTTTCACATAGTCCCACATTTCTTGGAGACTTTGTTCATTCCTTTTTACCCTTTTTTCTCCAGTCTTGCCTTCCCGTTTTATTTCATTGAGTTGATCTTCGACCTCTGATATCCTTTCTTCTGCTTGGTCCATTCGGCTGTTGATACTTGTGCATGCTTCACGAAGTTCTCGTGTTGCGTTTTTCAGCTCCATCAATTCATTTTTATTCCTTTCTATTTTGTCCATTCTTGTTAGCATTTCGTCAAATCTTTTTTGAAGGTTCTTAGTTTCTTGGCATTTGGTTAGAACATGTTCTTTAAGTTCACAGAAGTTTCTTACTACCCACCTTCTGAAGTCTGATTCTGTCATTTCATCACACTCGTTCTCCATCCAACCTTGTTCCCTTGCTGGTGAGGAGTTGTGATCCCTTTTTTGGAGGAGAGGTGTTCTGGTTTCGCGTGTTTTCATCCTTTTTGCGCCGGTTTCTTCCCATCTTTAAGGATTTATCCACCTGTCGACTTTGTAGTTGCTGGCTTTCAGATTGGGTCTCAAATATTTCAGATTGACGTTCTGTTTGTTGATGGTGAGGTTATTTCTGTTTCTTGGTTTTCCTTCTGACAGTCTGGCCCCCCTGCTGTAGGTCTGCTGAGGTTCACTCCAGGCCCTGCTTGCCTGGGGTTCACCTGCAGCAGCTGCTGAACAGCAAGGGTTGTTACCAGTTTTCTTCTTCTGCTATCTTTGTCCCAGAAGGATACCCGCCTAGTGTCAACCTGATCTCTCTTTTATGAGGTGTCTTTTTGGATATATAGGGGTCAGGGAGCTGCTTGAGGAGATGGTCTCTTCTTTATAGGAGCTCAAATGGTGAGCTGCGAGCTCTGTTGTTGTTCATTCAGAGCTGCTAGGCAGGTACTTTTAGGTCTACTGCAGCAGAACTCATAAACTGCTTTTTGTTCCCAGGTGCTCTGTCCCAGGGATTTAGGGCTTTATTTATGAGTTTCCGTTATGCTGC
>NW_022436984.1:10180802-10334556 GCF_009761245.1 Sapajus apella | reverse complement strand
TTTTTTGAAGGGTTTTTTGTGTCTCTATCTCCTTCAGTTCTGCTCTGATCTTAGCTATTTCTTGTCTTCTGCTAGACTTTGAGTTTTTTTGATCTTGCTCCTCTAACTCTTTCAGTTTTGACGATAGGGTGTCAATTTTTGATCTCTCCTTGCTTCTCATGTGGGCACTTATTGCTATATATTTTCCTCTAGAGACTGCTTTAAATGTGTCCCAGAGATTCTGGTATGTTGTGTCTTCATTCTCGTTGGTTTCGAAGAACATCTTTATTTCTGCCTTCATTTCATTGTTTATCCAGTCAACATTCAAGAGCAAGTTGTTCAGTTTCCATGAAGCTGTGCGGTTCTGAGTTAGTTTTTGAATTCTGAATTCTAACTTGATTGCACTGTGGTCTGAGAGACTGTTTGTTATGATTTCCATTCTTTTGCATTTGCTGAGGAGTGATTTACTCCCAATTATGTGGTCAATTTTAGAGTAGGTGTGATGTGGTGCTGAGAAGAATGTATATTCTGTGGCTTTGGGGTGGAGAGTTCTGTAAATGTCTATTAGGTTTGCTTGGTCCAGGTCTGAGTTCAAGTCCTGGATATCCTTGTTAATTTTCTGTCTGGTTGATCTGTCTAATGTTGACAATGGGGTGTTAAAGTCTCCCACTATTATTGTGTGGGAGTCTATGTCTCTTTGTAAGTCATTAAGAACTTGCCTTATGTATCTGGGTGCTCCTGTATTGGGTGCATATATATTTAGGATCGTTAGCTCTTCTTGTTGCATTGATCCTTTTACCATTATGTAATGTCCCTGTTTGTCTCTTATGATCTTTGTTGCTTTAAAGTCTAATTTATCAGAGATGAGAATTGCAACTCCTGCTTTTTTTTGCTCTCCATTTGCTTGGTAAATCTTCCTCCATCCCTTTATTTTGAGCCTTTGTGTATCCTTGCATGTGAGATGGGTTTCCTGGATACAGCACACCGATGGGTTTTGTCTTTTTATCCAATTTGCCAGTCTGTGTCTTTTGATTGGGACATTTAGTCCATTTACATTTAGGGTTAATATTGTTATGTGTGAATTTGATACTGCCATTTTGGTGCTAGCTGGCTGTTTTGCCCTTTAGTTGAGCTGGTACTTGTTATTCCTTTATATGTGTAGAGCCTCTTTCAGGAGCTCTTATAGAGCTGGCCTGGTGGTGACGAAATCTCTGAGTACTTGCATGTTCCCAAAGGATTTTATTTTTCCTTCACTTATGAAGCTTAGTTTGGCTGGATAGGAGATTCTGGGTTGAAAGTTCTTTTCTTTAAGGATGTTGAATATTGGCCCCCATTCTCTTCTGGCTTGTAGGGTTTCTGGTGAGAGATCTGCTGTGAGTCTGATAGGCTTCCCTTTATGGGTAACCCGACCTTTCTCTCTGGCTGCCCTTAGTATTTTCTCCTTCATTTCGACCCTGGTGAATCTGACGATTATGTGCCTTGGGGTTGCTCTTCTTGACGAATATCTTTGTGGTGTTCTCTGTATTTCCTGGACTTGAATGTTTGCCTGCCTTGCTAGGTTGGGGAAGTTTTCCTGGATAATTTCCTGAAGAGTATTTTCCAGCTTGGATTCATTCTCTTCATCACATTCGGGTACGCCTATCAAACGTAGATTAGGTCTTTTCACATAGTCCCACATTTCTTGGAGACTTTGTTCATTCCTTTTTACCCTTTTTTCTCCAGTCTTGCCTTCCCGTTTTATTTCATTGAGTTGATCTTCGACCTCTGATATCCTTTCTTCTGCTTGGTCCATTCGGCTGTTGATACTTGTGCATGCTTCACGAAGTTCTCGTGTTGCGTTTTTCAGCTCCATCAATTCATTTTTATTCCTTTCTATTTTGTCCATTCTTGTTAGCATTTCGTCAAATCTTTTTTGAAGGTTCTTAGTTTCTTGGCATTTGGTTAGAACATGTTCTTTAAGTTCACAGAAGTTTCTTACTACCCACCTTCTGAAGTCTGATTCTGTCATTTCATCACACTCGTTCTCCATCCAACCTTGTTCCCTTGCTGGTGAGGAGTTGTGATCCCTTTTTTGGAGGAGAGGTGTTCTGGTTTCGCGTGTTTTCATCCTTTTTGCGCCGGTTTCTTCCCATCTTTAAGGATTTATCCACCTGTCGACTTTGTAGTTGCTGGCTTTCAGATTGGGTCTCAAATATTTCAGATTGACGTTCTGTTTGTTGATGGTGAGGTTATTTCTGTTTCTTGGTTTTCCTTCTGACAGTCTGGCCCCCCTGCTGTAGGTCTGCTGAGGTTCACTCCAGGCCCTGCTTGCCTGGGGTTCACCTGCAGCAGCTGCTGAACAGCAAGGGTTGTTACCAGTTTTCTTCTTCTGCTATCTTTGTCCCAGAAGGATACCCGCCTAGTGTCAACCTGATCTCTCTTTTATGAGGTGTCTTTTTGGATATATAGGGGTCAGGGAGCTGCTTGAGGAGATGGTCTCTTCTTTATAGGAGCTCAAATGGTGAGCTGCGAGCTCTGTTGTTGTTCATTCAGAGCTGCTAGGCAGGTACTTTTAGGTCTACTGCAGCAGAACTCATAAACTGCTTTTTGTTCCCAGGTGCTCTGTCCCAGGGATTTAGGGCTTTATTTATGAGTTTCCGTTATGCTGCCGCCGCCTTTTTTTTTTTTTTTTTTTTTTTTTTTACCCCCCCCCCCCCCCCCAGGGGGGAGCCTAGACACTGTCGGCCTATAGCAGCTTTGCTGAGCTGCTGTGGGCTCCGCTCCGCTGCCGAGTGAACTTCCCTGCAGTCCTGTTTATATGGGTGTAGTTAGAACTGCTTTGGTGATGGTGGCCCGCCTCTGTTGGGGCGGAGTCTCTGCTGTGGCGGGTTGCCTTGGCAACGGCGGGCTGCCTCAGCAATGGCGGGTTGCCTTGGCAACGGCGGGCTGCCTCGGTAATGGCGGACGCCCCTCCCCGACAGAGCTGGACCGTCCCGGGTTCAGCTGCGCTTGCTGTGAAACTCTCAATCCAGAGTTTCTGGTTGCTGTTCTTTTGCGGGGGTGGGACCAGCCGAGCCTGATCGCCTGGCTCCCTGCCTCAGAGCCTTTTTTAAGTTGGTGTTCCAGTCGCCTGTTGAAGAGGCGCCGGGGTCTGTTTGTTTTCCCCTGCGGCCACTCACTGCGCTGGCTTAAACAGCGGCACTGAGGTTTATGGCGCTTTTTTTCTTTGTTTTGCCCTGGAATCTACTGTCCTGGTTCTCTGCTCAGTCCCCTTTTTGAACCAGCGTATGGGCGACTTCCCGTGGCTCCAATCGCCAGCCTAAAGGGCCCCCGGACCAGTGTATTTTGTACGGAGAACCGCGGCTCCGGGGCGCCGACAAAGCAGCCGCGTGGCGCAAAGCAGCGGCGCTGGCCGGCGCTGGCCGTCACAGCCGCGCTGGCCGAAACAGCCGCGCTGGTGACCGTGGAGCACCTCTGCCCGGGAATTTCCTAGACTGTGGGCAATAAAAACACGGCGTCCACTCACCCTCTGCGCTTTCACTGGGAGCTGCAATCCTGAGCTGTTCCTAAACGGCCATCTTGGATGTAAATCCACCTGGCTAATTTTTTGTATGTTTTTTGTAGAGACATGGTTTTGTCATATTGCTCAGGCTGGTCTCCAACTCCTGGGCTCAAGTGATTGAACTGCCTCAGCTGGGATTACAGGCGTGAGCCACTGCACCCAGCCCCAGTTCAGGAGTTTGAGACTGTGGTGCCTGACAATTGAGTCAGTGAATAGGTACTGCCCTTCAGCCTAGGTGTCATAGTGAGACCCTGTCTCTTAAACTATCAAATATTTACATTAGCTGAAAATTCAAAATGACATAAAGGTAATGTTGATTAATGTATATTTTAAAATATTTATTTAAAAAATTAATCCTGAATTTAAGTACTATATTTGCATTGTCTCTTCAAATTATTATTTGTTGGTTAACACGGCCCGAGAAAAAGCCACAGAATAATTATATGTGTTTTTCTTATTTTTTAATCAGTTACATTTTAGAGAGACATAAACTGACATGACTTAGATGTATAGATTTTCATGATTGGAATACTTTTTCAGTGAAGTTTTTGACTAGTACATGGTTAATTATTTGTTAATTATAGCATACTTGGAGTTTATTACACATACAAGGAATCAACACATTATACTCTAGATATAAAATTTATTTGATGGAGACCCATGTCTTTTGAATTACGGATGTGAGGTCATGGTCCTCAGTAGCTTTGTTGGATCACTAGGAGATGCATTCTGTTGACGTTATAGGTATGAGACTTCTAACCAGTTGCATTTATTCTAAGATCAGGTCGAGATAAAGAGAAAAGTTTGTTTTTCTCTTATTCTCATAATTCAAAAAGTTTACCAGATTTCATCTTGGTCTATATGTGAATTATACAGAATTCTAATAATACGTATAAGGAGAATATGTACTATTTATTAAATGGCAGATGCAGAAAAGCATTATATAAGCCATAGAAGATGTCCTTAGTAAAAAACATAGTGAAGAATTTTAAAACTCAAGCACTGAATGTTCGTTTAACATGCTATCTGCAGCAGTGTTCCTAAGGCTTCTCCTTCAGGGCAGGTTTTTCAGAAATAGAAAAGACATTTAAGAAACAGATTGTATGTTTAATTGTCTTAACTGATACTTCTTGGTCTTCAGTCTACTTTCAGAAAGAACATTAATTCGCTATGTGTGCTCTATAGTTTTATTGTAAATTCGGAAAGGCAGGATGGGGTGCGCTTGTTCACGCCTGTAATCCCAGCACTGTGGGGGACTGAGGCGGGCAGATCACTTGAGGCCAGGAATTCAAGACCAGCCTGGCCAACGTGGCAAAACCCTGTCTTAACTGAAAATACAAAAATTAGCCAGGCACAGTGGCATGTGCCTGTAGTCCCAGCTACTTGGGAGGCTGAGGTAGGAGAATTGCTTGAACCTACTAGGCGGAGATTGCAGTGAGCTATCACACCCCTGCACTCCAGCCCAGATGACAGAATGAGATTCTGTCTCCAAAAAAAAAACAAAAAACAAACAAACAAAAAAAAACCATAAGGCAGTGTCACATTTAAAAGGCACAGGGTTTTTTTTTTTGTTTTTTGTTTTGTAAAAGCTGATTAGGGCTAGTAAGGTTTAGTTGCCAGATGGAAATGTGACAGTGATGCTTATTATTGCTCTCTCTCTTCAGTCCTGGAATGTCCTGGTGTCCTCTGGTGTGTGAGGAAAGAGTTGTTGCTTACTTCATTTTTAGGTTTTACTTGGCTATTTGTAGAGCATTAGTTAGAATTAGCTTACATAATGCGTATGGTCTGTCCTGGAACTCAGTCTTTCACACCTGAACAAAGTTAATCTGGAAATGTTAGAAATGAAAACAAATCAAACAAAAAATACCTGGCTGAAGACCTAGCACCCATAGTCTCATGTGAGTCATTTGACTGATTGTTTTTTTACCTGAAAATTGCTGTTCTGTCTTAAACAATTCCTGTTCTTCATTAGTAAATGTTTAGAGTTGTTTTAACTTGTCAGGTGATATATGGTATTTTGGGTAAAACCTATTTTTATTTTTGCTACTGTATTGTATGGTGGTTTGATAAGGTCTTAGTTTATGCTCTATTTTGTTCTAAAGAGGATTTTAAGAGTTTGTCACTATTGTTTTTAAAAGCAAGTAATTATTCTTTTTACATTTTTTTAAGAGATAGGCTCTTGCTATTGCCAAGGTTGGAGTATGGTGGTGCAGTCATAGCTCACTATAGCCTCAGACTCCTGGACTCAAGAGAGCCCCCTGCCTCAAGCCTTCTAGGTAGCTAAAACTAGAGGAATGCACCACTGTGCTTGGCTAATTAAAAAAAAAAAAAAATTGTAGCGACCAGGCGCAATGGCTCACGCTTGTAATCCTAGCACTTTGGGAGGCTGAGACGGGCGGATCACTTGAGGTCAGGAGTTTGAGACCAGCCTGGGCAACGTGGCAAAACCTCATCTCAACTGAAAATACAAAAATTAGCTAGGTGTGGTGGTGGATTCCTGTAATCTCAGGTACTTTGCTTGAACCTGGGAGGCGGATGTTGCAATGAGCTGAGATCGCGCCAGTGTACTCCAGCCTGGGCGACAGAGTGAGACCCTGTCTCAGATTTTTTCTTTTTGGCTCTTCTTTATTACTCCTTTCTACACTGAAGTTTGCCCATAAGTTTTTTGTTGTTGTTGTTTTTTGTTTTTTTTTTTTAAGAGAAGGGGTCTCGCTCTGTCACCCAGGCAGGTCTCAGACTCAGCCCCACAGGGTTCTCCTACCTTGCCACCTTGGTCTCCCAAAACACTAAAATTACAGGCATGAGCCTCTGAGCCTGGCCAAGTCTTTCATTTATTCAAAGAGTATTTATTATTAGACATGATTGAATATAAAACTGAAAATGTTGGGTACATGTGCATACAGTTGACTTGTTTCTTTTAAGAAAGTTAATTCACTCCTTTAGCAGCTAGAGTTTGAACTACTAAATTCATCTGACTGACTCACAAATGTTTGTCATATGTAACCACCTCTAGGAAACTACTCAAAGACCATCTCTGACGTTTGTCAGAACAACTTGCATTTATAAAAAGTGACATTTTGTTATTGACCAAATTAAATAAAATTATTATTTTAATTTGACATTTTGCTTTTAACTGATTTTTCTATGATGATTGTTGAAGGAATTGGATTGGTATGTTCAAAATGTTACAAAATAGGATATTTCAAGTCATTCACAAAGTAAAACTGATATCTTTGAAGCACAGTTTGCAGCTAATGAAAGTGTTCAAATGGACACTTTAAAAATTTTCTGGCCAGGGGCAGTGGCCCACGCCTGTAATCACAGCAGTTTTCGGGGTCAAAGTGGGCGAATCACTTGAGGCCAGGAGTTTGAGACCAGCCTGGCCAACATGGTGAAACCCCATCTGTATTAAAAATACAAACATTAGCCAGGTGTGGTGATGGGCACATGTAATCCCAGCTACTTGGGAGGCTGAGGCAGGAGAATCGCTTGAACCCAGGAGGCGGAGGTTGCAGTGAGTGGAGATGGCACCACTGTACTCCAGCCTGGGCAACAAAGTGAGACTCTGAGAAAAAAAAAAGAAAGAAAAAACTTTACTTGAAGTAAACATTTTTAGATGAACTATAATATATCTACAGCAGAGTGCTGATATCATAAGGGTACATCTCAGTGAATTGTCATCAGGATAGAATTATCACCCTCCCGTGTCACTTGCCCCTTAGGTCAACAAGTAGAACATTACCAGGGCCCTAGAAGTCTTCTTCTTGCTGCCCTTCTTTAATTACTACTGCTTTCCTGCCCCACAGAGGTAATACTGACTTGTAACACCACATATTAATTTTGTCACATGTAGGCACATTTTAGAGTTTTACATTTGAATTTTTTTGTATTCTTCCAGGTTATAAAATTAATGAATTATATTTTGAATGAGACTAGCACTTGTTATATATATTTAGTATTTAGTAGAAATTATTTAGTAATCAGCATAAAATATCAAATGAGGAAAACTTACTTTCCTATAGTCATTATTTTTCCATATAGTGAAAATGAAAGGACAGTGGATTCTTAGATTTGTTTCATGTTTTACTTTTTTAATTAGTTGATGCCTTTACTTATAGCTAAGATATGGAAAAAGGAATAAATTATTTAGAACTTTTGCTCACTGAATTTTATTGTCTTTAAAAGCATTTAAGAACAAAAACAATTAAAGTTATAGCAGTGACATTTCCTCCTTCTTCTGGAAAGTCATTCATCATGGGAGCAGATGAAGCCCTTGAAAGTGAACTGGGACTTGGAGAATTAGCAGGCCTTACAGTGGCCAATGAAGCAGACTCACTAACTTACGATGTAAGTAGTAGTTTTGTTTTGATGTTTTTACTTGGTTTTTAAAAATTAAAAATAGGGCCGGGCATGGTGGCTCACGCCTGTAATTCCAGCACTTTGGGAGGCTGAGGTGGACAGATCACTTCAGGTCAAGAGTTCAAGACCAGCCTGGCCAACATCGAGAAACCCTGTCCCTACTGAAAATACAAAAATTAGCCAGGCATGGTGGCGGGTGTCAGTAATTCCAGCTACTCAGGAGGCTGAGGCAGGAGAATTGATTGAGCCCAGGAGGTGGAGGTTGCATTGAGCCAAGATCGCACTGCTGCACTCTAGCCTGTGCAACAGAGCGAGACTCCATCTCCAAAAAGTAAAATAAAATAAAAAGTTAATTTTATAGAAAATGAAGGCAATGGTAAAACTACTTTACAAGTATAGAACTTGGTTCAGTTTTCATTGTAAACTTTGAAAGATACATAAAGAAAAACAAAATTTTTCTATAACCTAGAGATTAAGATTATAGGCTTTACCTAAATCCATAATTCAGTATAGTTTGTTTATTGGTTTTAGTTAGGGGAAATAATTCCTTTTCTGTTACCAAATTTGGGTTTTGTTTTATGCTTTAGGGCACCTGCAATTAGTTATAATTCATGCCTACCTAAACAGCAACATTTGTCTTGCTTCTTTAGTACATCAATTACTATCCTGTTGAGAAGTGATTTTAATTATTAGTAGGCATGGATGTATACAGTGTGCTTTTCAAATATTAAGGCTGACCCATCAGAGATTTGGACCAAAACTGAAATCTTTGTACCTTTGCACATGCATTTACTTAATTCCAAATGTAATTGTTTTATAAATGCATTTATAATTGCTCATCACAATAAATAATTTGTTAGAAAATTAGTTTCTTATGTCATAGGTAAAGTATTTATAACCCATCTTATCATTTCATTAAATTCCTCTCACTTTGGTAGTTTGTCACGTCTGTCGGAAAACACAGTGTATCCCTTGAGGCACATAGACCATACAGGGCATGCAGGATGGATGCCTAAGCAAACCATAGACATGGTAAAGAAGCACTCCAAAGAGGAACGCTTACTACCCACTTATCTTCACACAGATAAAAAACTCCCAACCTCTTTGCTAAGCCCATTAGTAAGTCTTTTGGGTTTTACATCCAAAAATAGTTGAAATCTGTATACTGTTTTTTACTTTCCATCCTGGTTCATTATTTTCTTAGCCAGAGCTACTACAATAACCATCTAATCTAAATGGGCTCCTTACATTTCATTCTCTACAAATATACAGATTTTTAAAAACATTTAAAATATATGTATATATTTTTTGAGGCAGGGTCTCACGGCTAGAGTGTAGTGCACCCTCCGCCCCCGGGCTCAAGTGATCCTCCCATCTCAGCCTCCAAAGTAGCTGGGACCATAGGCACACAGCATCACACCCAGCTACTTTCTTATATTTTTGGTAGAGACAGGCTTTTGCCTTATTGCTCAGGCTAGTCTCAAACTCCTAAGCTCAAGCAGTTCACCTGCCTCAGCCTCCCCACAAAATACTGGGATTATGGGTATGAACCACCATGTCCACTGATAAATATATATATATTTTTAATTGTACTTTAGTTTCTGGGGTACGTGTGCAGATCATGCAGGATTGTTGCATAGGTACATACGTGGCAATGTGGTTTGTTGCCTCCATCCCCCGCCCCGTCACCTATATCTGGCATTTCTCCCCATATTATCCCTCCCCAACCCTCCCACCTGCTGCTCTCCCTCCCCTCTCCCCCTCCAACAGACCCCAGTGTGTGATGCTTCCTCCTTGTGTTCTCATTGTTCAACACTCACCTGTGAGTGAGAACATGTGGTGTTTGATTTTCTGTTCTTGTGTCAGTTTGCTGAGAATGATGATTTCCAGCTTCATCCATGTCCCTACAAAGGACATGAACTCATCATTTTTTATGGCTGCATAGTATTCTGTGGTGTATACGTGCCACATTTTCCTTGTCCAGTCTATCATCGTGGGTGTTTGGATTGATTCCAGGTCTTTGCTGTTGTAAACAGTGCTGCAATGAACATATGTATGCATGTGTCTTTATAATAGAATGATTTATAATACTTTGGATATATACCCAGTAATAGGATTGCTGGGTCAAGTGGAATTTCTGTTTCTAGGTCCTTGATGAATATCGCCACACTGTCTTTCACAATGGTTTGAACTAATTTACACTCCCACCAACAGTGTAAAAGTGTTCCTATTTCTCCACATCCTCTCCAGCATCTGTTGTCTCCAGATTTTGTAATGATCGCCATTCTAACTGGCGTGAGATGGTATCTCAATGTGATTTTGATTTGCGTTTCTCTAATGACCAGTGATGATGAGCATTTTTTCATATGTTTGTTGGCCTCATATATGTCTTCTTTTGAAAAGTGTCTGTTCATATTCTGTGCCCACTTTTGAATGGGTTTGTTTGTTTTTTTCTTGTAAATCTATTTTAGTTCTTTGTAGATTGTGGATATTAGCCCTTTGTCAGATGGGTAGATTGCAAAAATTTTTTCCCATTCTTTTGGTTTCTGGTTCACTCTAATGATTGTTTCTTTTGCTGTACAGAAGCTCTGGAGTTTAATTAGATCCCATTTGTCTATTTTGGCTTTTGGTGTTTTAGTCATGAAGCCCTTGCCTATGCCTATGTCCTGAATGGTTTTGCCTAGGTTTTCTTCTAGAGTTTTTATGGATCTGGAGTTAATTTTAGTGTAAGGTGTCTGGAAGGGGTCCAGTTTCTGCTTTCTGCACGTGGCTAGCCAGTTTTCCCAATACTATTTATTAAACAGGGAATCCCTTCCCCATTGCTTGTTTTTGTCAGGTTTGTCAAAGATCAGATGGTTGTAGATGTGTGGCATTGCCTCTGAGGCCTCTGTTCTGTTCCATTGGTTTATATCTCTGTTTTGGTACCAGTACTATGCTGTTTTGACTACTGTAGACTTGTAGTATAGTATGAAGTCAGGTAGCATGATGCCTCCCACTTTGTTTTTTTTGTTTAGGATTGTCTTGGCTATGTGGGCTCTCTTGGTTCCATATGAAGCTTAAGGTGGTTTTTTGTTGTTGTTTTTTTTGCCAGTTCTGTGAAGAACGTCATTGGTAGCTTCAACAATCAGGCAAGAAAAAGAAATAAAGGGTATTCAATTAGGAAAGGGGGAAGTCAAATTGTCTCTATTTGCAGACGACATGATTGTATATTTAGAAGACCCCACCGTCTCAGCCCGAAATCTTAAACTGATAAGCAACTTCAGCAAAGTTTCAGGATACAAAATCTGTGCAGAAATCAGAAGCATTTCTATACACCAATAACAGACTAACAGAGAGCCAAATCAAGAGCAATCTGCCATTCACAATTGCTACAAAGAGAATAAAAAACCTAGGAATACAACTAACAAAGGATGTAAAGGACCTCTTCAAGGAGAACTACAAAACACGGCTCAAGAAATAAAAGAGAACACAAACAGATGGAAAAACATTCCATGCTCATGGTTAGGAAGAATCAATATCATGAAAATGACCATACTGCCCAAAGTAATTTATAATTCAACAGATTTTTTAAAAATCGTTTCTGTTTTTAATTTTTTTGTGTGTGGTCTTATATTTCACATTTGTCTTTTTAAAACACTGTTAAGTTGATTTTTGTGTCCCCCTCTCCCCTGGTAATCTTTGATAACCTTTACTTTATCTTTTAATTGAAGCATTCAATTCTTTTTTTTTTTTTTTTTTTTTTTCCCGGAGGCAGAGTCTCACTCTGCTGCCCAGGATAAAATGCAGTGGTGTGATCACAGCTCACTGTAGCCTTGACCTTCTGGACTTAAGCCATCCTCCTACCTCAGCCTCCCAAGTAGCTGAGACCAAAGGCGTGCACCACCATGCCTGGCTTTTTAATTTTTTGTATAAATGGGATCGTGCTATGATGCCTAGGCTGGTCTGGAACTACTGGCTCCAGCAATCTGCCCACCTCAGCCTCACAGAATGCTGGGATTATAGGTATGAGCCATCGTGCCTGGCTGGGGTAAATTATTTTTTATTCAACCTTCCACCTTTCTACTACTTGGAATTTCAACACTCTTTTGCTACTCTTTCTGTGACTACCCTAGAGATTATCACATACATCTTTATCAAAATTTTCTGTGCAGAGATCTTATCAATGCTTTTAATTTTTAACTCCCACCCTACTTAAATGTCATTCTTGTTACACATTTCTGAATATGTTTATCTTCTATAAGAAAATTATTAGGCCGGGCGCCGTGGCTCAAGCCTGTAATCCCAGCACTTTGGGAGGCCGAGGCGGGTGGATCACAAGGTCAAGAGATCGAGACCATCCTGGTCAACATGGTGAAACCCCGTCTCTACTAAAAATACAAAAAATTAGCTGGACATGGTGGTCCATGCCTGTAATCCCAGCTACTCAGGAGGCTGAGGCAGGAGAATTGCCTGAACCCAGGAGGCGGAGGTTGCGGTGAGCCGAGATCGCGCCATTGCACTCCAGCCTGGGTAACATGAGTGAAACTCCGTCTCAAAAAAAAAAAAAAAAAAAAAAGAAAATTATTGTTTCATATACTCTATATTCAGTTAGGATCATTTATTTTACGTTATCCTTTACACATTTTGCTTTATAAAATTCTTTTCTGCATGTCTGACTGTCCATCTGGGATCACTTTCCTTTCACCTGAGAACATTTAGTATTCCTCTTTCGTGAAGGTCTGTTGGTGTCCAGTTCTCTCTGTGTCTTGTTTTCTGTAATATCTTTGTAATTGACCTGAGCAGGTCAATCGTTATTGCATATTGAATTCTAGTTGACAGAGGTGTTTTTTGTTTTGTTTTTTTTCCCTCACTCCAAACATAGTAGTTTACTGTCTTTGTTTTTATGTTTTCTGCTAAGGTCAACTATCATTTCTGTTGTTGGTTGTTTAATGGTAGTCTGATTTTTTTCACTAATATTATCTGTGTCTTTGTTTTTAGCCGAGGTTTGGTTTCCTTTTTATTTAAGTTTCTTGAAGTTCTTAAATCTTTATGGCTTGATATATTTTCATCACTTTTGTGAAGTTCTCAGCCATTTCTCTTCAAGTACCACTTTTGCACCTCTGTCTCTCTTTCTCTTATTTTGGAATATAGTTATATGTGTGTTATACCTTCTTCCTGTGACCTGTGTCTCCTATTCTCTTTCTTTATTTGTTTATGACTCATCTTTCAGTTTACTAATTCTCTCTTCAGTAATATGTAGTTGGTAGTTAAGCCCATCTATTGAGGTCTTACAGTTTTTGCTTCTTGAATTCTTGTTTTAAAATTGTTTACAGATTTCCAAATTTTCAATCTTGTCTTTTATCTTCTTGAACATAATAAACATGATTTTTTTTTTTTAAGACAGAATCTTAGTCTGTTACCCAGGCTGGAGTGCAGTGGCATGATCTTGACTCACTGCAACTTCTGCCTCCCGGGCTCAGGCTTTCCTCCTATCTCAGCCTCTTGAGTAGCTGGGCTATTATAGACGTGCACCAGTACACCCAGCTAAAGCATGATTATTTAAAGTTGAATTGGAAACTCTAGTTCTTTTACTAATATGTGTTGTTTCTGCTCATTTTCATTTATATTGTCTTACATCCTTATATACATGATTATTTTTTAATTTCAAGAAACTATTATTTGCAAAATTGTCTGTAGAAGTAACTTCAGACCAAATGCTATAATTTAAGTTGCTTTTCTCAGATGTATGCAGCCACTGCATCTGGGATCTGGGATCACTTTACTCCATTTAAAATTTTTACAGTCCCTGCAAGGCCTTGGCTTCTTCTAGTTCACCCTTACGTGCAGGTTCATCAACTTGTATCCCCATGACACTTCAAAGCTGTCAAAAACACTGCTTAGCCTCTCAGCCATCTCCTCTGGAATCAGTAAACAGCGTATGGGGGAAAAACAGCCCAAATATTGTGCTTCCCTTTTAGGCCTCTTTTTTCCCCTGGATTTTGGCCTGGTTTTTCTAAAGTATTTTGTTCTCTGTTTTTTTGTATTCTGCTTTTCTACTTGTCCTTAGTGCAGAGGTAGTCCATAGTACCTGGTCCGTCATGGCTAGAAGCAGAAGTTCATTAGATACTTTTCTTCCCTCTGTTCTAGCCCCACAAAGAGTTTTTCCAGTACGTAATAGAACTTAGTTCTCTCTCCAGAGAAAGCTGATTTCTTTTTTCATAGCTTTTAATTGTTAGAAAACTTGGTGTTATGTCTGTCACCTGGTTTCCCAAAGTAATTCGTGGTTTCATAATTATACCAGTAATCTGTGGCTATGTAGCAAATTAGGCCAAAACTTAGCAGCTTAAAACAAAGAAACCTTTATTATCTCATAGTTTCTGTGGGTCAGGAATACAGAAGCAGTTTAGTCAGGTGATTCTGTCTTAGTGTCTCCAGTGTAGTTGCAGTCAAGATGTCGGCAAGAGCTGCAGTCTCACCTGAAGACTCAAATTGTGGTGGGGTGGGGATCTGCTTTCAAGCTCTTCCTGTGGTTATTGGGAGGCCTTGCTTGGTTCTTTGCTGGCTATTGGCAGAGACTTCAGTTCCTTACCACATAGGCCTTTCCATGGGTTTTTCATTGTGGAAGCTGGCTTTCCCCACTGTGAGTGCATGTGAAAAGCAAGAACACTCAAGATGGAAGATGTTATAACTTAATTTTGGAAGTCACTTGTTCTCACTTCTGCTGTATGCTATTGGTGACAGAGAGCAACCCCATAATGTGGGAGGGAATTATATAAGGTTTAACTCTAAGGAAGTGGGGCTGATTGGGGCCATCGTAGTGGCTGCCTACCACATTAAGACATTCAAAAGGAATCAGATTGCTTTTTCACATGAAAGCCTTCCAGGTGTTTAAAAAGAGCAGTTATGATTCAAGTCAGCTTTTTTTCTTCCAGAATAACCAGCCCCAGTACTTACAGTAGTTCCTTGCAGGATGTGTTTTATGTTCTCTTATTATCCTAATTTGACATATTCTATCCAGTTTTTTTCTGCAGGTTTTATATTGAGGGTTACTTCCACGTCCAGACTGCTTGGGTTTGAATCCAGGCCCTTCCTCTTACTAGCAGGGTTTTTTGGGCAAGGCACTTAACTTCTCTTTTCCTGTTGTGTCTAGTCTATAAAGTGGGGATAATGTTAATTCCTTCTTCAGAGAGTTATTTTGAGGATTAAGTGAGTGATGCATATGAAGTATTTCCAGTAATGGTTAAAATAATGAACAATGCCCAAAATAATAGCTGTTGTTAGTATTGCTGTATTTTTGTCATTTGTAAATAAGTAGTATTTCATCAGTCTTCTACCAGTACAATCATACATTGCTTAATGATGGGGATATATTCTGAGAAATGAACGTTATGAACATTAGGGGATTTCATTGTTGTACAAACATCCTAGAGTATACTTACAAGCCTAGATGGTAGAGGCTTTACAAACCTATATGGCATGTTACTGTATTGTAGGCAACTGGAACACAATGGTAAGTTTGTATCTAAACATGTCTAAACATAGAAAAGATGTAGTAAAAATACAGTGTATTTTTACTTTTATATGTATATACTTTTATAAAAGTATAGCTGTATAGGACACTTAATCACGAGTGGAGCTTGCAGGACTGAAAGTTGGTCTTAGAGAGTGAGTGAGTGATGGGTGAATGTGAAGGTCCAGGACATTACTATACACTGCTGTTGACTGTGTAAACACTGTACACCTAGGCTACGCAAAATTATATATAAAAGAAGTTTTCTTCAATAATAAATTTACCTTAGCTTACTGTAATTTTTTACTTTGTAAACTTAATTTTTAAAAACATTTTGGCTCTTTTGTAATACACAGCTTAAAACATAAACACATTGTATAGCTGTAGAAAAATATTGTCTTCCTTTTTATCCTTATTCTATAAGCTTTTTCCTATTTTTAAAATTTTTAATGTTTATTTTTACTTTTTAACTTTTTTGTTAAGAATGAATACACAAACATGCATATTAGCCTAGGCCTATACAAAGTCAGGATCATCAGTATCACTCTCTTCCGCCTTCATATCTTATCCCACTAGAAGGTCTGCAGGGGAAATCACAGTCAAGGAGCTGTCATCTTCTATGATAACAATGCCTTCTGGTAGAATACTCCTGAAGGACCTGTCTAAAGCTGTTTTACAGTTAACTTTTTAAAAATAAGTAAAAGAAATATACTCTAGAATAAAAATTATAATACGTAAACCAGTAACAATAGTTTATCATTATCCAGTATTGTGTTCTGTACATAATTATACATGCTAGACTGTAATACGGCTGGCAGCACAAATAGGTTTGTTTACACCAGCATAACCACAAACACATGAGTAATATATTGTGCTACAATATTAAAACAGCTATGATGTCATTATAGGAATTTTTCAGCTCCATTATAATTTTATGGGACCAGCATCATATATGTTGTCCATCGTTGACGAAAATGTAGCTATGTGGCACATTTATGTACTTTTGCTACTCTTATTTAAGCTTAGCCTGATTGCTAGCCTTGGAGTGTGAAGAATTCATATCTTAGGGTGCTAGTGTAAAGTCAAATATAATCTACCTCTTCAGCTTTTCTGTTATATAATGGGAATGAAAAAATAATGGTTTTTTTTTTTTTTCATTTTTGAAATTGAGTTACTGTGGAGGGAAAGAACATAATGTGTGTGTGTTACCAGTGGAATGCATTTTTTGTGTTGTCTCTTCCATTTTTAACATTTTATGTTTTCAGTTTATCAACTTTGCTTCCAGTTTGATGAAGAAAATTTAGCTATTAGTATTTAAAGTCTCAAAAGTATGATATTTTAAAATGTCAGCAGGTTTAAAGATAACTTAGTTTTTCAACTCTTACCCAAGATTATAATTGAATACTATAATTTGTGTTGAATTACTTGGTTTTATTTAGCATCATAGTAAAGATCTATTTTAGAAAATTTGATTCACTTTTTGTATTGAATTATGTTAACTTTTTTTGTAATACATCTTTAATGATTCTTCAAAGAAAACTAGTGTTGGGTTATTGCTAAGTTTGCTTCTTGGTTTGGTTATTTACATATAAAAATTATACTGTTTTAAAAATTACAAAGTGATGGTTTTGTGACAAATCAGCAAGAATTAATGTTGAAATGCAAGTTTTTCCCCCTATCCTGAACTAAGTGCGTAGGTATCTTTGTTTTGTTTCTTTAATAGATAGCAAACAATAAAGATGCATTGAGGAAGACATGGAACCCTAAGTTTACATTAAGAAGTCACTTTGATGGCATCCGAGCCCTTGCTTTCCATCCCATTGAGCCTGTTTTGATAACAGCATCAGAGGATCACACATTAAAAATGTGGAATTTGCAGAAAACAGCCCCAGCCAAAAAGTGAGAATATTCTACTTTAACATTATTTGAATGTTTTAACATTTTCAGCAGAAAACTACATATTTTATTATTTCTATTAAATTTCCCAAACATTTCTTCTAGTTCTTTCCTCCATGTCATGTAATTATATTGTGTTTTTCTGTTTATACAACTTAATGTTAGGTTAAAAAACTGATGCTTAGGAAGATACGGTATTATCTGATGGTTTCCCTAGGGTTTATGAGTACTGATTACAGTCCTCATACATAACAGTATTTTTAAATGGCTGCTATATTTGGGGAGCCCCTTATCTATACTGAAGGTTTTGACTGTTCTTATAAACAGGTATATGCATCTTTAAAACAATCAAATCTCCACGTCCACCTTGCCCTATTGTTTACTAGATTTAGACTTATGGGGTAGAGCAGAGAAAAGCCTTACTGGGATGGGTGGAGGGCCTCTCCTTGGTCTTATCTTTTGGCCTTGAGAGTTTAGGTACTTTCCATACCGACCAATATGTTTGGACTCAAGAGGCTAATTTAACTGCTAGTGCTTGCCTTGGCCCCTTAGTTCCTGTCTAAGCATGGATAGATGTGAGTTAGTATAAACCCTTTAAAAGTCACATAGCTAAACCTGATTGTAGTTGCTTGAGTCCTTATTGGAACTCTTCTCCTTCTTTGGGCCACATGTCAAAAAAAAAAAAAAAACAAAAACAAAAAACTCAGCATTTGCCAGCAAAGGCCCTTTTGCAGTGTCAGGCACTTTGTTATTATAAGAGTCATCACTAAACATCAAATAGAGGAGGTTACAAAAATTTTACTACCAATGGAGGAAACCTGTCGCCTGGTTTAAGAGAGATCAGTGTTATTCATGCTGTGTCATACATAGGGTAGATGAAATACTTGATTTATCAGCCTACTTCAGAAAGTTTGGCCACGTATTGCTAAAACCAGGTGGACCCTCATATAGATTAGGTGTTTTCAAAAGAGAAAAATGGTTTCCTGGTTATACATTGTGAGATAACATGTCTATAAATAATTGCAATATAATGTAGAAAACATGACTTTAAATCCAGTTTCCATCAAAGTCATAGCCAGTATTAGAGTATAGTATACCTGTAATAATGGTGTTGTGAGTAATGAATAAACTGATAATTTGGACAGTCTATACATTATGGAGGATAGACATATTAACCTTATTGGAAAGGCAAGGAAATAAAAGTACCATTTGTTGATATCCTGCTATGTGCATGATTGTGTCCTGTGGTGTTTTCTGAATTGTAGCATCCTACTCCTATTTTTCTGTTTGGTTTTAAACAGAGGAATCTGAAGTTCTGAAAGAGTAAATAATTTGTTTAAAGTTAGCCAATTAGTGACAGAACTGGAAATTGAGTTATTTATCTCCCCAAAGCCCATGTTGTTTCTCTTGAATGAAGCTATCTTTTCCGTTAGTCAAATAGATTTTGCCAGGGCTAAAAATACTGTAACAAGATACTATTACTAAACAAGAATCTTGCACTTGATACCATGAAAGTATAATTGGTATTAAATGAGCTTTCTTATGTACCTTGTAGTTAGGATGATATAATCCCATAATGTTTGTGTTTTTAAAAGCAGTTTTATGACATATTTAATTATACTGTTTACCACTGAAACTTAGAGTGGTAAAAGTCATCTCTCTTTGATTTAGGAGCACTTCTCTTGATGTAGAACCTATCTATACATTCAGAGCCCATAAGTAAGTATGTGCTTTTTCTTTATTTTAAACCAAAATTATTGTAAAACAGCATGATTAGGATATTTTATTTTCTTTCTCTTATTAGGTATTGTTTGTATTTGAGAGTGTTTTTTAAATGTACAAGAAACTGGCAGATAATATAATGTTAAAACTAAGTTCATCACTGCCAAATAGGGATTTGTGCTTAAATTAGATTTTATTTACATGATGTTTAAGTGAGTTTCATATTTATATCTTTAAACTAGAGGCAACTAGGTTTAAATATTAGAAATTCCAACTTTTTTTCCTTATATTATCTGAATTAAAATATTGCCTGTTTTGGCAGCACATACCCTAAAATTGGAAAGATACAGAGATTAGCGAGGCCTCAGTGCAAGGATGACACAGATTCATGAAGAGTTCCATATTTTTCTTTTCTTTCTTTCTTTCTTTTTTTTTTTTTTTTTTTTTTTTTTTAAGATGAAGTCTCATTCTGTTGCCCAGGCTGGAGTGCAGTGGCATGACCTAACAGAGTTTCTCACCCTGTTGGCCAGGCTGGTCCCAAACTCCTGGCTTGAGCTCTGACCTCAAGTGATCTGCCTGCCTTGGCTTCCCAAAGTGCTGGGATTACAGGCATGAACCACCACGCCTGGCCAAAGGGTTCCATATTTTTTCTAAATGTGGAAGCAAAAGAAATATTACCAGCCCTCACAAAAACGCAATTAGTTACATAAACTACTGACACGTTATAGCAACTACACAATGAAGTATGTGTAATAACAAGCTAACAACATGACAGGATCAAATGTGCATGTATCAATGTTAACCTTGAATGTAAAACGGCTAAATGCCCAATTAAAAGGCACATGTTGGCAAGTTGCATAAAGAAGCAAGACCCAACTATATACTGTCATTAAGAGACCCATCTCACATGCAGAGACCCATCTCACATGCAATAACACCCATAGGCTCAAAGAAGAGGGATGGAGAACGATTAATCAAGCAAATGGAAAACAGAAGAAAGCAGGATTTGCTATTTTAGACAAAACAGACTTTAAACCAACTAAGATGAGTAAAGACAAAGAAGGGCATTACATGATAGTAAAGGATTCAATTCAACAAAAGACTTAACTATCCTAAATATATATGCACCCAATACAGGAGCACCCAGATTTGTAAATTCTTAGAGACCGTCAAAGAGATTTAGATAACCATACAATAATAGTGGGAGACTTTAACAACACACTGGATGTATTAGATCATCGAGGTAGAAAACTAAGATATTCAGGACCTGAACTTGATGCTTGACTAAATGGACCTAATATATGTCTACAGAACTCTCTACCCCAAAATAGCAGAATATATAATCTTCTCATTTGCACATGGCACATACTCTAAAATCAACCACACTCCTGGCTATTAAACTCTTCTCAGCAAATTTAGAAAAACTGAAACCATATCAACCACACTCTCAAACCAAATACAATAAAAATAGAAATCAATGGCTGGGTGCAGGGGCTCACGCCTATAAATCCAGCACTTTGGGAAGCTGAGGTGAGTGGATTGCATGAGCTCTGAAGTTTTAGACCAGCCCTGGCAGTGTGATAGAACCCCATCTCTAAAAAAAATACAAAAATCAGCCATGAGTGGTGGTGTGCTCCTGTAGTCCCAGATCCCAGGGGGCTGAGGTGGGAGGATCACTTGAGCCTGGGAGGTGGAGTTTGCAGTAAGCCAAAGTCATGTCACTGCACTCCACCGTGAGCAAAAGAGCGATACTCTGTCTGAATTTAATAATAATAGAAATCAATACCAAGATCGCTCAAAACCATAGTTACATGGAAGTTAACCTGCTTCTGAATGACTTCTTGGTAAGTAATGAAATTAAGGGAGAAATCAAAAAATTATTTGAAACTAATGAAATGAAAGATACAACATACCAAAATCTCTAGGAGGCATCTAAAGCTATGTTGGAAGTTTATAGCGCTAAACACCCACATCAAAAAGTTAGATCTCAGATTAACAACTTAACATCACACACAAGAGAAAACCAACGCCAAAGCTAGCAGAAGACAAGAAATAACCAAACTCAGAGCTGAACTGAATGAAATTGAGACACACAAAAAAACCATGTAAAAAATCATTAAAACCAGAATTTGGTTTTTTTTTTAAACAATAAGTAAGATAGGTAGACCACTAGCTAAACTAATAAAGAAAAAAAGAGAAGATCCAAGTACAACAGAAATGATAAATGGAATATTACCACCAACCCCACAGAAATTTAAAAAAAAACAACAAAAAAAAACCAGAGGCCATTATGAACACCTCTGTTCACACACACAAACTAGAAAATGTAGAAGGATAAATTCCTGAAAACAACATCCCAGGACTAAACCAGGAAGAAATTCAAACTGTGAACACACCAATACTGAGTTCTGAAATTGAATCAGTAATAAAAAACTTACGAGGAAGTAAAAGCTCAGGTCCATATGGATCCACAATTGAATTTTACCAAGCGCATAAAGAAGAGCTGGCACCAGCCTGGCCAACATGGTAAAAACCCATCTCTACTAAAAATACAAAAAAATTAGCCAGGCGTGGTGGCAGGTACCTGTAATTCCAGCTACTCAGGAGGCTGAGGCAGGAGAATTGAACCTGGGAGGCAGAGGTTGAGTGAGCCGAGATCGCCATTGCATTCTAGCCTGGGTGACAAGAGTGAAACTCCACCCCCAAAAAAAAAAAAAAAATTGAGGCAGAGAGACCTCTTCTTAACTCATTCTATGAGGCCAGCATCATCCTGTTATCAAAACCTGGCAGATACACAACAAAAAAGGAAAACTTCAGGCCGATATCCTTGATGAACATAGATGCAAAAATCTTCAACCAAATACTAGCAGACCAAATCCAACAGCATATCAAAAAGCTAATCCACTGCAATCAAGTAGGCTTTATCCCTGGGTTGCAAGGTTAGTTCATCATACACAAATCAATGGTTCATCACATGAACAGAACTAAAAACAAAAATCACTTGATCATCTCAATAGATGCAGAAAAGGCTTTTGATAAAATTCAGCATCGCTTCATTTTTAAAACCCTCCACAAACTAGGCATTGAAGGATTGTACCCTGAAATATTAAGAGCCAGCTATGACAAGCTGACAGCCAACATCACACTGAACAGGCAAAACCTGGAAGCATTTCTCTTGAGACCTGGAAGAAGACAAGGATGTTTTGTAATTCTTGTTGTAGAGTTCTTTCACCTCCCTGGTTAGCTGTATTCCTAGGTATAAGAACCACTCCTATTCAATATAGTACTAGAAGTACTAGAAGTCCTAGCCGGAGCAGTCAGGCAAGAAAAAGAAAAGGCCTCCAAATAGGAACAAAGGCAGTCAAACTGTCTCTCTTTGCAGACTATATAATTTTATCCTAGAAAATGCCATAGTCTCTGCTCAAAAGCTCCTAAATCAGATAAACACCTTCAGCAAAGTTTTGGGAAATAAAATCAGTGTATGAAAATTGGTAGCATTTCTATATACAAATAATGCCCAAGCTGAGTACCAAATCAGGAATGCAGTCTCATTCACAGTAGCTGCAAAAAAAGATAAAATACCTAGGAATACAGGTAACCAGGGAGGCGAAAGATCTCTACAATGAGAAGTACAAAACACTGCTCAAAGAAATCAGAGATGACACAAAGAAATAGAAAAACATTCCATGTTCATGGATAGGAAGAATCAACACTGTTAAAATGGCCATACTGCCCAAAGCAATTTACAAATTCAGTGCCATTCCTATCAAACTACCAATAACATTCTTCACAGAATTAGAAAAAATGTTTAAAATTTATATGGAAACCAAAAAAGAGCCTGAATAGCCACGGCAATCCCAAGCAAAAAGAACAAAGATGGAGGCATCACCTTACCCGACTTCAAACTATACTACAGGGCTATAGTAAGCAAAACAGAATGGTACTGGTACAAAAATAGCCCAGAAATAAAGCTGCACACCTACAACCATCTGTTCTTCAACAAAGTTGACAAAAACAATGAGGAAAGGACTCCTTATTAAATAAATGATGCTGGGATAAATGGGTAGCCACATGCAGAAGACTGAAACTGGAACCCTTCCTTATACCAAATACAACAATCAACTTAAGGTGGATTGAAGACTTAAATTTAAAACCTAAAACTATAAAGACTCTTGAAGAAAACATAGGGAATACCATTCTAGACATAGACTCCAGCAAAGATTTCATAATGAAGACACCAAAAGCAATTGCAACAATGACAAAAAAAAATGACAGATGGGACCTAATTTAACTGAAGAACTTCTGCATAGAATAGAAGCTATCAACAGAGTAAATAGCCCATAGAATGGGAGAAAATATTTGCAAACTATGAATCCCGACAAAGGACTAATATCCAGAATCTATAAGTAACTTAAACAAATTAGCAAATAAAAACCAGCCTCATTAAAAAGTGAGCAAAGGATGTGAACAGTTAGTTTCCAAATAAGAGATACATGTGGCCAACAGAAACGAAATAATGCTGAACATCACCTATTACAGAAATGCAAATCAGTAAATAAAAACAACCCTTTTAAAAAGTGGGCAAATGATGTGAGCAGGTAGTTTCCAAAAGAAGAGATGTGGCCAACAGACACAGAAAAATGCTCAACATCACTCATTGTTACAGAAATGCAAATCAAGACCACAATGTAATACAAGTCAGAATGGCTATTATTAAAAAGTCAAAACATAACATGCTGGCAAGGCTGTGGAGAAAAAGGAACACTCATATGCTACTGGTAGGAGTGTAAATTCAGCCACTGTGGAAAGCAGTTTGGTGATTTCTCAAAGAAGTTAGAACTACCAGTCAACCCAGCATTATTAGGTATATACCCAAAGGAATATAAATCATTCTGCTGTAAAGACACATGTATGTGTGTTCATCATAACACTATTCATAGTAGTAAAGACATGGAATCAACCTAAATGCCCATCAGTGGCAAACTGGATAAAGAAACTGTGGTACATATATACCATGGAATACTATGCAGCCATAAAAAGTGAGATCATGTCCTTTGCAGGAACATTATGGAACTGAAGGCCATCATCCTAAGCAAACTGATGCAGGAACAGAAAACCAAACACTGCATGTTCTCACATATATGTGAGAACTAAACATTTAGTATACATGGACACAAGAAGGGAACAATAGACACTAGGGCCAACTTGACTCTGGAGGGTGGGAAGAGGGTGAGGATTGAAAAACCACCCATTGGGTACTATGTTTTTTTTTCCTGAGTGATGGAATAATATGTACACCAAACCGCCAAGGCATGTAATTTATCTATAGAACCAACCTGCATATGTACCCTTAAAACTAAAAGTTAAAAGGTTTTTTGAGAATTTTTTGTGTGTGTGATGATACATTGCATATATATTTTTTTCTGTTTCCATTTAAGGAATGCACCTTTTCTCTTGATTTAGCACAGAGATTGGCATACTTTTTATGTAAAGAGTCACATAATAAATACCTGACTTTAGACTGCTAGATTTTTAAAAATATTTTAGGATTTACTGGTCATATCGTTTCTGTTGCATATTCTTTTTGTTTTGTTTTACGACCCTTTAAAAATGTAAAGACCATTCTTAGCTTGAGGATTGTACAAAAACAGACCAGTGGTTGGATTTGACCTACAGACCATAATTTACCAACCTCTTAAACCAGAGGAAGAAAAATGAACAGTGCTTTGATAGTACCTGTGTTTTCATTTTTTCTAAAAAACAGAAAAATAGCCATTTGAGTAATTAAACATTCTTATTTTTAAGAAGTCATATTATTAGGTTGGTTTTTGAGAATAGCAATTTATTTCATTTTTTTAATCTCCCAGAGGTCCAGTGCTTTGTGTGGTAATGAGCAGCAATGGTGAGCAGTGTTACAGTGGTGGTACTGATGGACTGATCCAGGGCTGGAACACCACTAATCCCAACATCGACCCCTATGATTCTTATGGTAGGTGATTCCCCAGAGGTCGAAGGAATAAAATGAGTTTTTTAAACACTTTTTTTTATAGAATATAAAAGGAAAAGATAAGAGATTTTTGAAAATAAATAGGTGAAGAGAACCATGTCTTTATTTTGTTAAAAAGGATGTCTATATTTAGGAATTAATTTGATACATAAATGTTAAAAGAAGAAAAGAGAAAAACATTTTGAAAATACAGTTCTCACTTCTCCAAAGTCTTATTGATTGGAAATGCAGGCTTGATTGACAGTTGTTTTCTTATTTTAGGCATCTGTAGGGTTCTTGATACCATTATTACTAATCTGTAATAAAATTTCATCACTATTCTTGTCCAACAGCTTTTAAGAAAAATGAATGTTGGTGCCATTCCTTGGTCAGTTGCTGTAGAAGCTAATAATTTTTATAGTCCATGACACCAAAATATGTAAAAGGCCTCAAAAGTTAAGAAGTGCCCTTTAGTTTTGGGAACAGTATCATAAATCATAAATACATATTATAATCTATTAATAGATAATGCCATAAATTCACTTGTAAAAACTATTTAGGAATTGGCTATTTTTGTTGTCTCTTAAGTTCTAGACTAGTTTGAAGTATCATATGTGTCATAAAAACGTTTTAATTTCATCATCATTTTAGATTATATTTTTTTTTACCACCAAACCTGGGTAAAGATAAGAAATTCAATAAACAAAAATTTTTTCCAGCATTTATTTAATAAGCATTAATATTTTGTGAAAGGTAACCCCACTCTCCCCCAATTCTCTTATAAGTTATTTGTTCCATGCCTTTCCTTACTTCCTTTACCTCTCTGCCAGAGGATCAACTGTCCATTCTGTCTCAGGCCAGTCCTTCCCATTTTACTTAGTTTATTTTGGGACTGTACTCAAATCTCTCTCTGTCTCTTAGTGACTGCATTCTAATCTCTTGCTCTTGCTCTCTCATTGTCTTGAATCTTAATTAAGCCTTACCCTCTTTGCTGCCTTTCCGTGCCCTCAGCAAATAAGTGAATTTGGGTACCTCCTCTTCTGGACAAGGAGAAGCCTTTTCTTGACTCTGTTTCCCTGTCTGGCTTCTGTTTAGGCCCTCTCTTTTCCTCATCATCTGTTTCTTTGATGGTATTGTCTAGAAAACTTAATTACCAGTTACTAAATTCATGTCTTCTCTCCTTTATCCTTCTGCATTCTGGCTTCTGGCTACAACACTTGCATAAAACAAGATTATTGGTAACTAATTGCCTGATCCAAGAATATTTTATAGTCCTTATTTTACTGGATGTATTGGCTGCATCTGAGATTAACAACTCCATCTTTTTTGAAATCTTTTGAAATCTGTCCATTCTATTGGCTTTTTGACACTTTGTGATAATTTCTATTCCCTGTCCTTCATAACTGCCTTTGTTTTTCTTGCCTTAAATGTCGACATTTATCAAGACCCAGAACCTAACTTTTTGCACTGTACAAACATTCCTTGAGAGACTGAATCTGTTTCTATGCTTTTACCTACAGTTGACTCATAAATCTCTTCTTTAAGCTTCAGATTGACTACAGGAGTTTCAGGATGACTGTTTCATTGTCTGTAAATCCTAATAAGTTCTGTGTTTCTTCTCCTATATATTATTTTTTAGTTGGTGACACTACAAGAATCACCCAAACTAGAAGCCTAAGAATTATTCTTGATTCCCTATTCTGTCACACTGTCCCCACTTACTAATTACCTAGTTTTTTGGTAATGACTCCCTAAATATTTATTGAATTTACTTTTTCTGCTTTGGCCCTCTTACTACTTCCCCTCGCCTTAGATCTTTGTTATTATTTGTCTGCTGAAACAGCCCCTTGCCTTTGTCTTAATTCTGTCCAGTCTGTCTTCTATACAATCTATTTTCTATACTACTACCAAGATTACCTTTTGAAATATATATTTGATCCTACTGGGCTTGGAGACAGGTTTCTTGTTGCTTTCAGGATAATTTCCAAATTCCTTAATATGGAATAGAAATCACACTATAAACTAGCTGCCCTCATCCCATCTGCTTCCTAACTCAAAGTCCACACTCTAGTAATACTGAATTGCTTGTAAATTTCCTTGCATATCATGCTGTTTCTTTTTTCATATGGATTTGTAGATGCTGCCTCTTTGTCAAGCATGCTCTCCCTCTAACATCTGTAAATTCTAGGTGTCACTCTCCAAGTTTTCACTCATCCCAGTTACTCTCTGTGCTTACTGATGTCTGTCACTATTACTGTACTTTCATCATTGTCTGTTGAGGACTGGGATAGAATTGAGTCTTAATCATATATTTGACTCCATCATTGAGCATAGTGCCTGACACACACTGTGTCTTCAATAAATATTTTATGGTATGTGTGACAGGATATAAGACATACCATTGACATTTCCAGACTTAACATTTGTGGGTCATCTTGAAAGTACCACTTTATAGAATCATTGTGAAGATTAATAAAATTTCCAATTTGACTTTTATCATGAGACTGTGCTCAGTTAACCTCCCTACTTCCTCCCTCTTTCCCTGCATACATATCACCACATCTCAGTTACTGCTATTTGAGAATTTGGGGGTTCCTGTAAATGTCACTTCCTGTCCATTATGTCATATTTTCAGGAATAACTGCCATCCATCGTATAGTAAGATAAGTGGACAGAAGGAAGTGTAGCCAAAGTGTAAATGACTTCAGAGAGGGAGAGGACCTCTCTGTTCACTTCCTCAGGGCGTATGAGTTGTGATTTCTCCAAAGATGAATTAAATTCAAATGATTTGTATTAACATGCTTTAAAAATATTTAGACAAATGGAAGGACAGAAGAAAGGGGGAAGAAATATTCAGTTTTTTTAAGGAGAAAAATACGTGCTTTTTAATTTTAATTTAAAATTTTTAAACTTTATATTTGTGTATTTCCAAGCCTGTTTTGGTTTACTGTAGCATGTCAGAATAATAATAGAAACCAAGAGTCATATTTTATACTGTTATCAGGTGCTGTTGTTTATGTATTTTACTTTCTCTGAAATCTAATTACCTTTGGGGTTTTTTTTCTCTTCTGATTTTGCATTTTTGCTGTTTTGTATAGATCCTTCTGTTTTACGAGGCCCTCTCCTAGGCCACACGGATGCAGTCTGGGGTTTGGCTTATAGTGCAGCACATCAGCGTTTGTTGTCCTGTTCAGCAGATGGCACTCTGCGTTTATGGAATACAACGGAGGTTGCTCCAGCACTAAGTGTGTTTAATGATACTCAAGGTACATACTTCAAAAAATTATTTAGCTGAATTCTCTATAACAGTTTACTCTGAAAACAGGCAAGCAAATAAATGATTCTCTGAACTCTTTAAATATAATTTGAAAGTTTTTGAAGCAAGAAAAATGTATTTGAATTCCTTGCTCAGCCTCCTGAGTAGTTGAGATTACAGGAGCACACCACCACACCTGGCTAGTTCTTTTCTTGTATTTTTCTTTTTCTTTTTTTTTTTTTTTTAATTGTATGGTAGGTTCTGGGGTATAATTCTTGTATTTTTTTAAATAGAGACAGGGTTTTGCTATGTTGGCCAGGCTGGTCTCGAACTCCTGACCTCAAGTGATCCACCTGCCTTGGCTTCCCAAAGTGCTGGGATTACAGGCCTGAGCCACCACTTCTGGCCTGTAATTTTTAAAAGCATAGTTTTTGGTGAAAGAAGAACACACAGATTTAAAATTTTTAGGGCCGGGTGCAGTGGTTCATGCCTTTAATCCTAGCACTTTGGGAGGCCGAGGCAAGTGGATCACCTGAGGTCAGGAGTTCAAGATCAGCCTGGCCAGCATGATGAAACCAAAAATAGAAAAATAGAGCTGGCATGGTGACAGGCACATGTAATCTCAGCTACTCAGGAGGCTGAGGCAGGAGAATTGCTTGAACCTGGGCAGCAGAGGTTGCAGTGAGCTAAGATTGCACCATTTCATCCAGTCATCCAGCCTGGGTGAATGAGCGAAGCTCAATCTCAAAAAAAAAAGAAAATTAAAAATTACATATAATTTATAGTGAAAAACAGATATTAAGGATACATGTCAGTGAGTTTGATAAGTACACCCTTGTAAATCATACATCAAGATGTAGAGTCTGGGTGTAGTGGCTCACACCTGTAATCCTAGCACTTTGGGAGGCTGAGGTGGGAGGATCACTAGAGCCCAGGAGCCTGAGACCAGCCGGGCAACATAGTGAGGCCCTGTCTCTACATTTTCTTAAAAAAACAAAAAACAAACAAACAAAAAAACAATTTTCCCATTTTCATACTACCGTAAATACCTGAGACTGGGTAATTTGTTTGAAAAAAAGGTTTAATTTTGGCACACGGTTTTGTATAGGAAGCATAGAAGCTTCTGCTTGGCTTCTGGGAAGGCCTCAGGCAATGTACAATCATAGTGGAAGGCAAAGAGACAGGAGGTATGTCTTACAAAGCCAGAGCAGGAGGAAGAAGAGGGTGGCAGGTACCACGTACTTTTAAATAACCAGATCTCATGAGAACTCTATCATGAGAACAGCACCAAAGGGGAAAATCCACCCCATGATCCAGTCATCTCCCAACAGGCCCTGTCTCCCACATTGGGGATTACAGTTTGACAGGAGACTTGAGTGGGGACACAGATCCAAACCATATGAAAGACAGAATGTTTCCTTTATCTCCCGAAAGTTCCTTCCTGTCTTTCCAACTATTCCCAACCAGAGGTACCCACTGTTGTGATTTCTTTCATCATAGATTAATTTTATTTACTCAAACTTAATGTAAATGGAATAATACAGTATGTGTTCTTTGTGCTTTTACTCTATAATGTTTTTGAAATTCATTTGTGTTATATCAATTATTTTTTTTATTTGATAGTATTTCATTAAGCCATAATTTGTCTGTTCATGTACATCTTGATGGATATTTGAGTTGTTTCTAGTTTTTTGCTATTTTGAACAAAGCTGCTATGAACATTCATATATTTTCATTATAGGTGTGTAGAGACTTAGAATTGCTGGACTTTCAGGTGGATGCTTATTTCACTTTATATGAAATCACTAAATATTTTTCAAAAAATTTTGTGGTTATACCATTTTACACCATTGACAGCAGTGTATGAGAGTTCCAATTGCTCTACACCCTTACGGGCATTTGGTATTGTCAGTCTATCTATCTTTAGCCATTCTGGTGTATGCGTAGTAGTATTTCATCTTAGTTTGTTTGCATTTCTTTGATGGCTAATTATGTTGAGCATTTCTTTTGTTTGCTTGTTGGTTATTTGTATATCTTCTTCTGCAGTACACATATTTTTGAACTGTTAGCTTGCTGTAGTTAGATTTTGAGCCAAATGAAAAAATTCAGATTATTATATTCACTTTATACATTTCCTTCTATTTTTTATGTTTATAAATAAGCTCTAAGTTTTAATGTATTCTAGATGGTAAATAAAAATACCTTCCTTATTTTTGAGTTTTTATAACTTCTCTCCAGGCTTTGATGAGTTGTCTTCATATGATATTTGTATAACTCTAACAATAAGTAATAATTTTAAATTTTACTTTTAATTTCTCTATTTTTGATGAGCTAACATTCCTGATAAGAGATGGGTTTTTTTTTTTTTAATGAAAAATTCCCACTATGCCACTCCAAGCTCCAGGTTGGATGGAGCAGCAAAATTTGTAATTCATACATGTTTTCCATTTGCTTTCTGAATAAAGGCTTGCATTCCATGAATGTATCAGATGAGTAACAGGTAGAAGATCTGCTGAGCAGGTAAGGGTAGTAAATAGACTGGGGCTAAAAGTTACAAAGAAATAATCTCCAATGAATAGTTATGAGCTAATTCTTATTCTTATGGTAAGCCTTGTTTACTTCTTAAGGAAATCATGCCGTTATTTGTTTTGCTATATTTTAAGCACATTGTCAAGTAGATGGTTTAATTGCCATTCTATTTCAATATGTTCTCTTTTAGAATTGGGAATCCCTGCCTCTGTGGATCTAGTGAGCAGTGACCCGAGCCATATGGTAGCATCATTCAGCAAGGGATATACAAGCATCTTTAACATGGAAACACAACAACGCATTCTAACTTTAGAATCCAATGTAGATACAAGTATGCATACCAATTTTAAAAAGTCTGCGTTTATTTTTTTAACTTAATCAAGATTATAACTACTAGAATCAGCTGTGAAAAATGTTTGTCATTATAAAGCTTTCTGTCTCCTAAATCTCAGAAAACAGTTACTTAGAAGGATGTACTTATTTACATTTTAAGAATTTGGGTTAAGTTTATGTACATTTATAACTATACTGTTTGAAATAGCATTTGAGCTATTCCAAAGATGGGCCAAGTTTTATTTTATACTAAATGATTAATTTTCATTTCTATTTGAAGAAAGCCATATTTATTCTGAATAGAAAAAAATCTGTTTTTCATTTCTCATAATTTCATATTTTAAATCGATCAAATTTTATATTAATAGCATGATTTGATACAGCTCAGTACAGATCATATTGTGGCACTCACAATTCCAAATCTGAAGCTTCCTATTGGATGCAGGAAGTCAGGAAATAAATGCTTTTTCAGGTGATGAAGAAGATATTACAGTCTGTTTTTTGGTTTGTGGCTTTCTTAACAATCGCTTTTTGTCATTAGCCATAATCCAGTCACAGTTTAGATTGCAGTTGATGAAGAATACCACCTACATATAGCATTGTTTTAATCTGAGAACTAGCTTTAAAAGTGATTACATGTTGTATGTGTATGCATGTATATGTGAACACGTACATGCATATGTGTACATACGTTCTTGTGTTGTTCTCATTCTCTGTCTCATCTCTCAAAAGTTTCTTCATTCCATTGTGGTTTTCATCATTTTCCCTTCCTGATCTGTTGTTTGTTTTATTCTGATATGCTGAGACTTGTTTGGGGAAGTAAGCATGAATAGAACTTTGAGCTACTTGGATATAAACGAGAGAGATAAGGAAATAAAAACTGAGAAGATAGAATTGTAAAGGAGAACTTTTTCACCAAAAAACACAGGTTTTAGACTCTCAATAAATTTAAAATCACATTTAAATATATGACCCAAAGCTATCGTAGTAAAATAAAAAACTAATGTGAAATTAAAAATGATGAGAACATTTTTGTAATTACCTTCGGAGATTATATGACCAATTCTTAAACATCCCGAATGGAAATAGTGCTTCAAATGACTGCAGGTTAATAAGATGTCAAGTCTGGTGGATCAGATGGATAAAGAGAACTAGGCAAGTCCACACTTTCCCCCAAGAGATGTGACCCTAAATTAATAGGACTTTTTACCTGATACTGGAAACATTTTGAGAAGACTTCCAACAACGTTTTCAACAAAGGCAACCTTACTGGAATAAATGATAATTATTTTGAGTTGTAATATGTCTCAACATTTTCTAAGTTAACATTTTTTACTTTTAAGGTTGTATAAAGCAAACTTAAATTAGTCTTTTATTATTTTTTACTGTGAACTACCCCGTGCTATTTGTATTTGATTGTGTTGTGTTGTTTTGGAATTTAGCATTTTTTTTTTTTTTTTAATGAAAGTTAGGATCAAACAAGCTTCAAGGTGAAAGTGAATTTTATATAGAGTTTAAAGTGATGAAGGATGTTTGTTAGAATAGGAATTACCCTTCTTCTCAGTGACGTCAGTGGCTGTGGTATAGTCAATGACTGTGGTAAAGTCAAAGGTAGTTGAAGCAGATACGTCACAAGCCAGGTATGAGTAGTATTCTTTGCATCCTGCCTACTTCTCTGATTTATCCATCAAGTGGAGAAGCTTCCTTAAAAGTATTAACAAATAAGAACTTTCTTTTGCCTGCTTCCATGATTTGATTTCAATCTTACTTATTTTCTAGCTCTCAAAGTAATTGAGGCTATTCTGTAAAATGTCTCTCTCAGAATACGTGGGATACTTAAATTATTTCTTTTTTTGTTGTTACTGTTTTTCTCTTGCTGGGTTTTACAGAGGGTATTGCTCAATGGAGTATTATCTGTGGAGGAAATAACACATAGTCTGAATTTTGTAAATAAGCATGTCTTTGTTTAGGGTTGTCTAAATTAGGTGTAACTGACCAAGAACTTATTCCACGTGGTCAAGTGAGTTTTTTGTTTTATATTTATTCTTTTGAGATGGAGTCTCACTCTGTTGCACAGGCTGGAGTGCATTGGCATGATCTCAGCTTACTGCAACCTCCATCTCCTGGGTTCAAGTGATTCTCCTGCCTCAGCCTCCAGAGTAGTTGGGACCACAGGCGTGTGCCACCACGTCTGGCCCATTTTTGTATTTTTCGTAGAGACAGAGTTTCACCATGTTGGCCTCCACCTCCTGGGTTCAGGCAATTCTTCTGCCTCAGCCTCCTGAGTAGCCAAGATTACAGGCACACGCCACCGTGCCCAGCTGATTTTTTGTATTTTTTTTTTTTTTTAGTAGAGATGGGGTTTCACCATGTTGACCAGGATGGTCTCGATCTCTTGACCTCATGATCCACCTGCCTCGGCCTCCCAAAGTGCTGGGATTGCAGGTGTGAGCCACCGTGCCCGGCCCTAAATTACTGATTTCTTTTTGATAAAAGCCTTTCAGGAAGAACTTGTGATCATTTAGGAACCAATTTTGACAAGTTGTGTGATTTGCACGAACCGTCAGGTCGGGAGGGAGAAGTTAGAACAGGTACTGATTTTGTCACCTGATTGTGGAGGAGTCACAACTTTTTCTGAACCTTGATGTGTTCACTGTAATATGGGGTTAATAATCAATATGTGCTTGCCTGTCTCATTGTGCATATAGTTGAAGTTTCTTTGGAACCTAATAACACAAAAAATACAGTTAGGATGCTGACTTTTAGGATTCCAAACCTGGGCCAGGCGTGGTGGCTCGCCTGTAATCCCAGCACTCTGGGAGGCTGGGGCAGGCAGATCACAAGGTCAGGAGATCAAGACCATCCTGGGCAACATGGTGAAACCCCGCCTCTACTGAAAATACAAAAATTAGCTGGGTATGGTGACGTGTGCCTGTAGTCCCAGCTACTCTGGAGGCTGAGGCAGAATTGCTTGAACCCAGGAGGTGGAGGTTGCAGTGAACTCAGATTGCACAACTGCACCCCATCATGGCGACAGAGTGAGACTCCATTGTCAAATGATGACCATTTCTATTATGATGAGGAATAGTGAAAAGGGGACTTAAGGATTAAGAAGCTCTCTTTGTTTATCTTTAGATAATAACGATGTGATATAGAACTTTGTATGCAAAAAGATCTGAGATTTAAATTTGAGAATTATCTCCATGTAAGTGATGATGGAAGTTTATATTAAAAGTAGCAGAATCTCACAGAACATTGTAGAATGAACAATGTTAGTGGCTATAGACTAAGCCTTAGATGGTACCCACATATAGCAGGAAATTGTAATTTAGAAATACTTCCAGATTTATCAGTATAGCATGGTTCAGGCAGTTCTGCTTCCTAACATTGAAATTTTGAAAACAATCACAGAATAAATGAACTAAAGACAAGTAAAAGTCACATTATTTACTTTTTTTTTTTTTTTTTGAGATGGAGTCTCGCTCTGTCACCCAGGCTGGAATGCAGTGGCGTGATCTCAGCTCACTACAGCCTCTGTCTCCCAGGTTCAAGTGATTCTCCTGCCTCAGCCTCCTGAGGAGCTGGGACTACAGGCATGTGCCACCACACCTGGCTAATTTTTGTATTTTTAGTAGATATAAGGTTTCACCATGTTGGCCAGGATGGTTTCCATCTCCTGACCTCATAATCCACCCACCTTAGCCTCCCAGCCTCCCAAGTGCAGGGATTATAGGCATGAGCCACCACGCCCAGCCTACTTTTTCAATCTCTTAGGTAGATAATTTAATTCTCCTTTGTGTGAAAAATATATTTGACTAAATTGTGTTGCTTTTTAATTTTTTCTGTTTAGCAGCCAACTCTTCCTGCCAAATAAATAGAGTCATCAGTCATCCCACTCTTCCGATCAGCATCACTGCTCATGAAGACAGGCACATCAAATTCTATGATAACAATACAGGTAAGAATTTATTAAGAAATGGTTTTTATTAAAGCAAAAAGAAAAAACATTCCTACCACAAGTAGGCTAATTTTGGTGTCTGTTGGTGATTTCATAGTCAGGGAATAGGCACTGAAACACAAATGTTCTCCTGGCTCTGTTTCTCTTCATTCCATCCAAATCTACTAAGACTAGTCTTTATTATACAATACAGAATCATTTTGATTTATTTAATAGTGAGCAGATGCTATATTTAGGCCTTAGAGCCAAGTTTATCACTATGGACACCAGGAAAAATTTTCTCAAATACCAGTAAAAATGATCTGTTGCTATGATCTGTTGTAGTATTATATATTGGGGAAAAGTAGAAACATTGGAAGTAGAGGCATATGATGATTATATTTTGTTTAAAATGTTCAGTTATTGAATAGCCTTATTCAATATCCAGTTATTAAGTTACCAGATAGCCTTTTTTAGTGTTGCAGATGGAAAACCTCCAGGTCATTTTATTCATTTTCTATGAACTAATCTTATCTGTGTTATAAAACTGACTAGTTGGTTCTTATTGATTTGAATTGTGCATGGAGACTTGCCCAAGTTTTATTTTATTACATTTCACCAGTATAAAGGAAATCTACGAAGAGCTGTGTTAGAGGAAAGCACCCTATATTAGCTGCCATATTTACCTAAGTATCTGCCTTGTTAATTTGTTGACTTTTGCTGACTTTGTTTAGCTGCTGGTGATGAGTCATTTAATATTTTAAAATCTTTTCTATATGTTGTATCCACCACAGTTGTGGCCATGTTTTCTTTCCGTCCTCTTTCTTTGCCTCATTGTTTTCTCTCTGTGAATTTGAATTCTATATTTCCACAACTCAATTTGCCAGTAGCTAAAGGATGCAAAGTAGGTGATTAATAATGTCTAAGTTCTAATTAACAAATGTGGCTTAAGGGGTGTGTTTAGAAATTACTGACTTCCGTATTGTGGCTTAAAAGACAAAAGTATAATCTAAAATTTGAGCTTTTTTGTTTTTTGTATCACTGCCATGACTAGAGGCAAGAGGGAAACATGTTGTTTTAGTCAATGGAAAAGCCATTAATATATTAAGCACACAGAGAGGGATGACTGGAGAAACCAGCATACTGAAGATGAGGAACGGCAGTGGCATTAATAAGGAGTAACAATCTCTTTTTCCAAAGGCAAACTGATCCACTCGATGGTAGCCCACCTAGAAGCTGTTACAAGTTTAGCAGTTGATCCTAATGGCCTTTACTTGATGTCTGGCAGTAAGTACCTCAAGTATGGATTATTTATTTGTCCTTATCATTTTCATGTTAATGTAATTTTTCCTTTCAATTTTTTTTTTTTTTGGCATAGGTCATGACTGTTCAATACGTTTATGGAATCTAGAAAGCAAGACGTGTATCCAAGAATTCACAGCTCATCGAAAGAAGTTTGAAGAATCGATTCATGATGTAGCTTTCCACCCATCCAAATGCTATATAGCCAGTGCTGGAGCTGACGCACTGGCCAAAGTCTTTGTATGACGCAGTGCATCATCTTCGCCTTCTAGCTGTTTATAAGTAATCAACTGCACAAAAGAGATACAGAAGATGAGGGCAAGAATCAACTCATCCTGCCCTTTTGTTCTGCTGAAGGAGCACAGAGAACATTTGTTGAAGTATAGTTTTGCAATTCATATACTGTTTTCTAAAACTAAGGTTTGTTCAGGTTGCTGCAAGCTCAGCTGAATCTGTGAGCTGGAGGTCTGTTTCAAATTTCTCCCAATAGGCGCCTTTATTTCTGAGGTTCTAATTTGCTAGGCAGGCCTGAGCGAATAAAAGTTTAGCTTGTCCCTATTGAGTAAGTAGGGCATGCTGCAATGGATAGTTAAGAGGCTTGATAGCTGGGACTAAACAGAAGAAAAGCGGGAAACTTAGACCAAGTTCTCTTTTGAGAAATCTTGTTAAACACATTAAGTAGTCAAAATAGTAATCTTTATCATATCTGCCATACTAACCCTTTTGTGTATAATGACCAGGCAGTGTTAAACTGAGTTTTTAATTTGACTCTCCTTTCAGCTGTTCCCATAAAGCACCTGGCAAAGCATTTTACCTGCTAGGGGGAGAAAAATGCAATAATACGTTAAATATATTACTACTCAGAAATGCTAAACAAATACTTAGTTTGCAAGCAGATTTCTATATTGTATTACAGTTTTGAAAAATATATTTGGTATCATTCTAAAGTTTAACTATCAAGCACTCACCATTATGAAGAATAGTTGATGGACTCTGCTTTTACTAAAGGATTTAACTTATTCCGGTTTGAAATTCTGTTTATTTTTAAGGGTAAACAGGGCATATCTCTATAATAATTTCTGTTTTAAAATTCACTTTATTCATGTGGCATTTCTAGTACGAGTGATTATTTCATACCAATGAAATCTTACTTTTCAGTGACTGAAAAGATGGAAGTTATTTGCTAATACTTGTTTATCAATACCCATTTAATGATGCTTCAGATGATCTGTGCTCTTTCTTCTTTGTCTGTCACATTCGAGTTATCTGACATCTACCAAGAATAGTTCATAATTATTAAGAGTCCAAAGAATATGGTTAACTTCATGCAGCTACTTTTGCAGAAGTACTAATAAAAGCAAATGTTTTGTATCCCGGAAGTCCTCTATTAATCTCTCTAAGAATAATCTCCTGGAAATCTGAATGAAAGAGTTCATTGCCAAATATTGATTAAAAATTTCCGTCTTTCTCTCTCTCTATTCCTCCCCCATTGTTTAATTGAGATATACATGTTTTAATAGGCAGTGAATCAGTATTGTTTCTTGGGAAATCCATACCTTAAAAGGCCAGGCTTTCCCATCCCAACTTACCTGTGACCCACCTACATGTGGTCAGCTTTTGGAATTCCTAGGACACCACTATCTAGACCTAGTCCCCGGTCATACAGACCTTATTTCTAATGCTGTTATGGCTCACTTTATTCTCTTTCTTCTTTGTCCCAAATGACAGAGACTATTCTAGAAATTAGAAATAAATTATTAACGTCCAACTTGCCACCAAAAAAATATAAATAAGCTCTTAGATTTAAAAAAAATTAAATATATAAATATTTTAACCAATTAAAACAATTTCTACATATTCCATTCCCCACATTTTCCATCATCATAACAGTGACACTTCTCATGATATGTACATCTCCTTGAAAAAGTATTCTGGTGGTGATGTGGCTAATGATTGACAATATTTCTATAAAATTTGTGCTTGTTTGCCCTTAGAATTCTGCATTATACAGGCAAATTTTCTTTAAAGACGTGCTAAATTTGCCTGATTTTCATACAGATATGCCATAGTATTTTAACACAGCTACCTTTTCATTTCATCTTTGTACTTTGGTTACAAGCAGGCTTAAGAGACTCCTTTATGTAATTAAATGAATTGACCTAAACATGAACTATCAGGTAAATGCTTATATTTCCTTGCAGATACAGAATTCCATATTGTGTTCGGTAAATTTCTTTTGGTTCTTCATAGTGAAGAAAGAATGTTTCTAACCTAACATTTGTAGAAGGAGACTGGAAAATTCCTTCCAGGAGGGAAGGAAGGTGCCATTACTTAGTGTATTTATGATGGATTACCACAAAACTGTTGTTCTACCAGTTATTGTTTTAATTACCTTCTAAGATCTTCAGTACCTGCTTTACTAATGTCACTGAAATCCTGAAAACCAAGACGTTCTTCCCCTGTTCATTTTATGCTTCATGGTTGAAATTTTTCCGTTAGTAAGTGGAAAATAACCATGGGATACATAGACTATAGTGCAAATGGAACTGTTGAAAGTTCCATAGGAAGCCAGTGCAGTGCCTTTGGAGACTATAGAGTCTTCTCTACCAGCACTGCATGATCAGCCTAGAAATGAGCCAAAGCTGTCTTCCATCCAGAGTAGCATATACATGTGTCTGACTTTTCCCCTAGCCTGTTGAACATTCAATAAAACTTCACAGAATGAACAAATTCAGTATTTACACAGCCAGTGAAATGCTTTCGTAGAGCTTCATTTGTAAATATTTCGGATGAAATGTATTGGAATAGTATGAAAATCAGCAGGAGGTGTGAACCCCTGCCTTATTTTCATATGCTATGGATACATCTCTGGGAGCTTGCAGCACCCTTCTCAAAACTCAACTGTCATATAGAGCTCATTTGCTACTCAAACCATAGACGGATATTTAACATAAGTGATATAATGACCTTCAGTATTTTTCTAATGAACAAGTTTAGCAACTTTTGCCATTAAACAGATACTTAGTTATGCAAAATATTTAGCTTTTATAATCATTTTAGTTATGACCAAAAGGGGGGAGATTGAGCTGCATCACTGGTGATGAACTTTGTGAGAAATTTTTTTTTTAATCTGACTTTCATTCCTTCAGTATTCTTGCTATAAATTTCTTTTGGAAATAATGATGAAGATTTATTTGAAAATGTCTAAAATGTATGTATATTTTATAAATATATATTATATATATTGTAAGAATATATATAATATATAAACTATATATATACATATATATATATATATATATATATATATATATATATATATAGAACCATAGGTGCATTTTACTGTTTTGTATTTTCATTTTTGGAGGTAGTATACACAGCAGATGATGAGTATGATGAGTGTTGTGCTGTTTGCTTTTGCAGTATAATATATAGTTCTAAATGTTTAAATTACTGTATATACTATATTCATTATAGGCTAGCATGCTTATTTTAAAGACTGTCATTCTAGTGTATTAAAATCTGAATGTAAGAAAACCTGGCTATTCAAATGTGAATTGAAAAATATTTTATTCTCAGTTCTGAACTATTTCCATTGAACATTCAGGCTTTTTAACAAAAGCGAATATCAAGAAGGCAATAGCTAGAAAATGAGAGGTGCCTTTAAAAATATATATATAAATGCAGCCTTACAGTGAGGATGAAGATTGAGTTTGGGGCAGGGGTTGGGGGGGGTCAGAGAGAGAGGGAGAGAGAGTTAGTGTGTGTGTATGCGTGCGTGTGTGTGTGTGTGTGTGTGTGTGTGTGTTTACCAATCTGTGAAGGTCCTGATTTGTGACCATCAATGTATTTTTAATATATCTGCTCAACTTCTAGGACTTCAGGGGACATTTCATGCGCTTTGTGCTCTTTTGAGTACCATATATACTTTCCAAGAATTTTGAATGTGAATTCCTAGAAATTTCAGTAGAGAAAATATAGCTATTCTTTAATGGTAGTAAAGTTCAGGTAGAAGGAAAAATTATTGGTTCACCAAAATTATGGGATCTCATTAATGTTGGCTAAGTAAGTGTCATTTTTTAAAGGCTCACTTTTTAATACTTTCATGTATTTCCCTCTTACAAAACAGCATATCATGAAGTTCTTATGTGATAAAGATTTAACTAATAAATATTATTTTTAGGAATTACCTGAACTAGTTAAAAATTCCACCTAAGAATAGTCTTAAAATATTTAAATGGCATCTCTCATATCTACCTCTTTGTCATTGCTGCCATTTTAACTGAAGCAAATCTTTATGACATCTGAAATGATGGTTGGATGCAATTTAAAAAATCTATGTTGGTGCTTTTCTCAGGCTTTATCATTTAAGTTATATTAAGATGTCACAAATCAGATTGAAAGGCTTTGTTTTTCTTTAAAAGAATTGCTTAAAATTAACCATCAATGTGGTTAGTGAGTGGAGACAATGGATCTTTGGTTGGTATATGTCTGTGTGATGTTTTCAACCAATAGCCAAATTATTATTGAATTTACATGAAAAAGAGTTCTAACTATAATCTTATTCAGAATACTTTATTCTTTGAAAGTGATTTCAAGACTATTAAGTACATAATCATTCATTTTATTTACTCAGAAATTGCCTCTCCATTACTGTTACTTGTTTAGTTATTTATACAATTGCAGTACTTAAGTGTTTGACACTGGGATTCAGGTTGTACAAAGTAGGAGCTGACAAAAATATGTATTTTTTTGTGAAATGTATCAAATCCTAAAGTTCATTTTAGAGAAAGGCCCAAAAAACATGTTTTTGAAAACAAAGGACAGGTCATTCGTGAATAACTGGTATAATTTTTACTTTTGCCTTGTAATTGGCCATATCCATCATCCAACTGGATCTTCATGTCAGTGTAAGGGATGCCAAATTGACAAAGTATTTAATAGATTCTTTGCATCAGTTTTTTTTTTTTTTTTTTTTTTTAATTCTAATAAAAACCAAATGTTAGGCCAAACAGATCCCTAGATCCCACTCATTGATTATAGCAGTATTCCTGAAGTGGTGCTTAGGGGGTCAGAATTTTCTGGATCTTTGCTAATCCAAGCTTTAGATTTGATTTAACCGGGACCACATACTTGTCATCTCTCTGATGCAAATTTTCAAAATCATTTTAATTTGGATTAACTCTAATGTCTGCCTGGGTTTTTAACAGGCTGTGAACCAGTGAGTGCCTTGTTAATGTAGAATGATTTTTCCCCCCTCTGGGTGGGTGTTAGTTAGCTCCTCTCTGAAAATGTCTCAGAGAATGGTGTATTAATTGACTTGTAGAGAGCTGCTAAATTTGGTATTATCAGCAATCAGAAAGTCTTTGGTTTACCACGTCTCCCTCCCTGCTATCTATCTCCTCATTGTTTGGCTGAAGCTTGCCTCTTGTGAGAAAACAATACAATTCCCCTTCTCCACACTCTTTTTGTTTCCAGCCCGGATAAAGAGGTATCCCCTACTCCCATCCCAACTCTATGATCTAATACCTGTTTTTAGGAGGAACCACTTCTTTTATTTAATATTGAAATCTGCTGGTTATTTTATGTCTTCTCAAGTTCAGTTGACTAGAGCTAACCACAGGGTGTGTCATCAGTTCAGTTTCCTAAATAACCCTTTCTTTCCACACCCAGTCCTCCAGCTGGTGAGCCCTGGGCCAGATTGTTTGATCCTTAGGTATTTTAAATTTAGTTACATCAATTAATGTAAATTAATCCAAATGCTAATTTTTGTGGTGCCAGAAGTTTCTTTTGTAAATTCAGGGTATGGATAAGCTAATTAAGATATCCATCTTTGGTGGCTCTAAGTGTATTATTTGTTTTTAAATAAAGTGTACAAATATAGATAATGTGCTATAGGTGTCTCATGAATTGGAATGTTTGTCAGATTTGGAATCTAGCTGTGACTTTACAGTGAATCAGTTAAATTAACATAGTCTGATTTGGGGGATTTGGGGGTAGGAGTTGTAGAGGAGTACAGAGAAATATAAAAGGATATTAGATAAAGTTTATGTGAGTCCAAAATTAATGAACCAGTCTTAATTACTAATTGTGAGGAAGGAGGAGAAGTTTATCACTACAGAGAATTTGGACCGCTGAAAAGCCAGTCAAAATATTTTCTAGGATTGGATCAGTGATGCTTTCAGAGACACATGTTTAATGAATACGCTTTATGTTTTTCAAATGTTCAGTTTAAATGGCTTTTAAAATTTATGCACACATACGTAAATACAATGTTTTATTTTTTCTTTGTTTGGTTACTTAACAGACACACATAAGTCTTCCACTCTCCCTGCCCCTTCAAATCAACATTATTTTTCAAGGCCTTTGGCCTACCCAGAACTCAGTCTATTGTGTTCCAATCTGGATCCACAATACAATATGGAATTCCTTGAAACTATCCACCATTATTTGGTGTTCTGTATACTGGTATACTAATGAATATTATATCCTTTGGTGTGTACACACATTTTTCAGTAGTGTTGGAAACATCTCTTTTATCTTTTTAATGAGAGCTGAGACATAATTAGCTGGAGTCATTTTGGAGTAATCTATCTCAGGAGGTCATTAAAACTCCAAAAATTATTCATGGATTGATGAACCCCCTGGGGTCAGCTTAGGATTGCCAGGTAGCATCCTGACCTTCTCTGGGCTTCCCAAAATCACTGATGTTTTGTGGGGTCCCAGCATTGTCCTGGCTTATAAGGTATTCTCAGAACACCTGGGAGTTGAGCATACCTTTGATCTAAACAGTATAATCACGGAGCATCCTTTCACCTGTTATTTCTCTGGATGACCAGAACACTCCAGTTCTGTAAAGAAGCACTAACATACAGATCTGCAGCTCTGAAAATTGGAGTCCATTTTCTGAAACACAAATTTTAACTCAGTAAATTTTGTATATTTTCAAAAAATTCAAAATCTACCAAACATAAAATGACTCACTTCTGAGTATCACTCAAACCCTATAAAACCTTAACCTTTTTGTTATTCCTAATTGGAAGTCATTATTTGGGTGAGTGAAGTCTGCAGTAACCTACTGATAGGAAGGACCTATTTCATAGAAAAGTATCTTGTCCTTGGTGATTTAGCCATTCACCTTACATAAAGACTGGTCCAGATGCCAGCTCCACATTGACTTTTTCTGTGTGCCTCTTTAGATAATTAACCCAGTGATGTAAAGGAGAGCCCACAGTAAAACATCTGTTAAACAACGCTTGGAGTACTAGTTAGTGTTACTAATTTATGTGCTATAATTTCTTATGCCATAATAATATCTAGTGTATCAGATTCCCAATTCATTACTTCAAACAAAAGATTTTTTAAAATTATATAATAGCATCATCAAATTAAGGGTAATAGTAGAGAAACCCATCATCTGCAATTAAGAATGCCCGAATTGAAAACTTTAAGAAAAAAAGCACGTGAAAAGCAAAATTTTGCATTAATCATGAGTTGTAGACGTAAACAGCTTGTGGTTTATATGTATGTGCTGAAATGGGAAAGTATACTGGCACTCAACTACTTCTCTTTGGAAATGGGACCAAAATTTCCAAATTTTGGAAAATTACTGCATAAACAAAATTAACTTAGAGCAAAAGTAATTTTATCAGAAACAGTTTATTTTGGGCACTGGATAACTTGGGTGAGAGTGTGGGGAAAGAAGTACCTTACCAAAAAGGAGAAGCAGCTGGCCCTGTGGCCTGACCCACATTGTCTTCCATTTCAACTTCAATGGGCTGACATGAGATCACTTCTGACCCCAAAGAATAAGTGGTTCCGAGTCTGGCTTGTTTATCATTGCTTCTTGTTATCTAAATTAAATATTTTTGGGAAAGATATCAAAAGTATCCTAGAGCCCCCTGCAAAGCATCAGAGGGCATAGTTTTCATTATATTTGAGGGAGCTATAAAAACATAAACTCAGGTATTTTGTGTCATTGCATATGTCAGGATGAAAACCAGGCATGTGAGAAATGTCCTAAAGTGGCCAAGTGATAATCTCATGAAAAAATATGAGAATCATTTTTACGGAGTGAGTTGTCTTTTGAATGGCTTTGACTATGCTTTTAAAAACATTTTTTAAAATGTACTTACATCTTTTTCTATAGCCCACATATTTCAGAATATTCTCTGGATAGGATAATATCACTCAGTATGATTTTTAGAAAAAGAAAAACTCAGCAGTCTCATATCTTTTGACAGTTGTTTGTGAATAATATCCTCCCCAACAATCTTCCCAGTACTCAACCTCTATGTAAGAGTGCTTTCTTATGTGGTAAATGCCTCAGTATTTTGCTGCCTGGTATTTGTTTGGTTTCTTTATGTATCTCAGGGTCAGAAGGAATCAGGCTTTCTCCCAACTCTGAAACATTCAGACTTCCTTTCTTTTTTGGTCAGCCTTTTAACAAGCAGGGCAAGTAAGCTACTTCTGTCAGAATTGATTTGATTTAAAAAAAAAAAAAAAAAAAGACAATACACTCCTTATTTCTTCCTGCTGTAGAAGACTTAGGAATACACATCTACTAATTACAATGAAAAGATAAGAGAATCTTTAGAAACGTTATTGCTTTCTGGAGATAGAAATTATTTTACTTTTGGACTTGAAGGTTGTAGTTCCATGCAATTTTGTGCCCCTGATGTGTGCAATTGATAATATATCTTGCCTTTGCTAATAAATACACAAATATTTTATTTCCTGTGATTCTTCAGAAATTATTTTTGGAATACAAAGATTAATAGGGAATTATGTGATGTTTATCTCCTACATTATCTTTCAAAATCTTCTGGATTTTTTTTTTTTTTGAGGCATAGGGAGCAGGTAATGAGAATATCTTGATTCTGCCCCGTAACCCAGATTTGCATCTTACACATTGCTCATTTGTTACCTACAAAAATAAGGGTTAATGATTATATGTTTGCTTCTGTCAGTGTAAGCTCCTTAAGGCACAGACCGTGTTTGTTTTTCTTATATTCCTCTTAGCACTGTGACTGGTGCCTTGCCATATAAAAGGTACCCTGCAAATATTCGTTGGTTGAGTAATCAGAGAGCCCATTTCAAAATCCTAATCTATCCAAATCATCAAAGACCAAAAAACAAAAAAAAAAAAACAAAAATCTTTGACAGTTGATGCTCAAATCCATTGGTTCTGTGGAGCTTATCCTAAGATTGAGGTCTGCACCTTGACTGGGAAGGAATTTGGACTTCACCTCACAGGTGGCAACAAAACACCTGAGTAGCAACCTCTTTATACTGCACAGTTCCAGTCCTGCTTGCATGAAAACTGAGCAGAGCATGTTGGGGACAGGGAGGAGTCCCAAACCCTGTTGATGGCCTTCCTTCTGTCCCCACACCCTCAATCTTTTCCGCTCATTCCCTGTTCCGCACTGGCTTCTGATCAGTTGAAGGGGAGTTTCTCTTTTAGCCTGGAACTTGAGCCTGCCTTGATTGTTGTGGGCTCGGAACAGGTGCATTTCCACAATCTTTCCTTGCAACCCACAGATGGCCCTACTGACTGCTTTTGTCCAAGGAGAAAGAGGAACCTCCCAGTGGAAGCTTGTCAGGAAAGGCATCCCTCTGGGGAGCTTCCTTTCAAGATGAAGACTCTGGGACAAAGTTCCTCAGGATGCTCTCAGGCTGGTTTTTGCCTTGAAGATTTTATAGTAATTATACCAATGTTTATGAAACCTCCTAGGAACATCTCTGTCCTTGGTTTTCTGGCAGCCCTCCAGCAGGGCCCAGGTGTCTTGAGGGCTTTAGCTGAAGAGCTTAATTGTTTCAGGAAGTCAACAAGTTAGAGACCAACTATTTATATTTAATATTCAAATGACTTTAAATCATTAAAAGAATCAACACAGTAGCAAATTACATATGAAATATTCAGTGAATATCTCAATATATATCATGTAAGAACTATCTCATTAAAATTACAAAAAATATGATTCCTTTAAGATCAATTAAGCATGGAAGAAAGCAGGAATTTGGCCTGGACATAGGACATTTATTGTCTGTTAGACTTTAGACAAGCCAACTCTTCTAAATTGGCTTCTCATCTATGAAATGGGAATAATAGATCTGCCTAATTAGGTTGATTTGAGATAATGGATATAAAACACCTAATAAAATAAGCATCCAGCAAATAACTATTGTTCACTCTCTGAATCCATACTTCTGGTCATGTAGTTCTGTCACACTCCTGGTAGGAGAAATAGGCTAGAATGAACAGCAAGAGTAGCAGAAGACTACTTGGCTTAATATTTGAGTGCCGGCTATATGCCACACAGCTCTGGTTGCTGGCAGTCAGCAGTAAACAGACAAAGCTTTTACCTGATGCAGCACATTCCAGGTTGGGGAACAAGTAAAATATATGGAATATTAGTGATAAGTGCAGAGGAAAAAAAAGCAGGGAAGGGGGATGATTTGATATTTTTCAGGTTAAGAAAGTCATGAATTTAATGCAAAAAATTAACACAATAAATGTGTAAAGATGCATAATGGCAAAACTAATCATGTTCCATCATACCCCTTCATTCCTACCTCCCTGATATGTATCTTTCTAATTATTCATACAAGTATGTATACCCAGTTATTACATATGGGATTTTATTCTACATACTACACTGCACTTGCTTTTTCTAATGTAATGTGTATCATGAGCACCTTACAAATCTATAAAGATCTCTTAAATTTCTCAGTATACACATACAGTCTTACAAAAATGAGATTTTTTTGGTGGGCAGTTTGCTTTAAATAAATGGGATCATGTATGTTTTCCACATCTCACATTTCTCATTTAACAATATGTGATGAGAATTTCTCAAGTCTATCATAGCTCTTATTTCCTTTTTATTATTAAAATAAGCATTCCTGTGTATATGTTTGTCACTATGATGGTTTTACTTCTGTGGAATAGATTCCCTGGAGTAGGATTGCTGGATTGAGGAAAATGTATATTTAAATTTTTAAATAAATATTGACAGATTGTTTCCAAAAGTGACCGGAACAATTTGTATTTCCATCAGTAAATGTATAAAAATACTTTTCCCTTAATACTCATGGCAATAACTATTGTTAACATTAAAAAATACTTAGAAAAATCCTGGTGGATGTAGTGATTTTTTCAGTGTTACTTTAATTTCCATTTTCCTGACTACTATAAATGTGAATCTAATCTTTTCAAATGTTTGTTGGTCATTTGGATTGCACTCATAACTGAATTATCTATTAGTATCTCAAAGTTCTGTAGCTTAGAACTCCAAGTAAACTCAATTAGGCTCTCTGTTCAAGGTTCAGCGAGGCTGAAATGAAGGTATCTTCTAGGGTGTGTACTTAACTATGGCTCTGGGGAGGAATCCACTTCCAACCTCATTAAAGTCAGGATGGAAGGTCCTGTTTCCTACTTGGCTGTCAGTCCTATCCCCTAGAGTTTGCTCTGTGGTCTTTGAACGTGGTCCCTTCTGTCTTCAAAGCTTGCCAGGGTGCATCATATTATTTTGACTCTACTTCCACCAGCCAGAGAAAACTCTGCTTTTAAAGGGCTCTTGTGACTAGTTTAAGCACACCCAGATATGTTAAGGTCAACTGATTCATAGCTTTATGTAAACTGTTAAGGTCAACTGATTCGTAGCTTTAATTACATCTGCTAAGTCCCTTTGCCCTGCAGTGTGGCATCACCCATGGGAGTAACATGAGGAGCAGAGTTCATGGGGGCCATCTTAGAATTCTGCCTACCAGAGATACTCATATTTATACCTTTATATACATGTTTCATTTTTATTATTTTTGGTCCATGCTCTTGACCACATTCATAAGTACTTTTTCTTTTTCTTTTTTTTTTTTTTGAGATGGAGTTTCACTCTTGTTACCCAGGCTGGAGTGCAATGGCGCGATCTCGGCTCACCGCAACCTCCGCCTCCTGGGTTCAGGCAATTCTCCTGCCTCAGCCTCCTGAGTAGCCGGGATTACAGGCACGCACCACCATGCCCAGCTAATTTTTTGTATTTTTAGTAGAGACGGGGTTTCACCATGTTGACCAGGATGGTCTCGATCTCTTGACCTCGTGATCCACCCGCCTTGGCCTCCCACAGTGCTGGGATTACAGGCTTGAGCCACCGCGCCCGGCCATAAGTACTTTTTCTAAATAAAACTTCACCATTTGAATTTCACTTGAGTGAATTACATATTTGCATTTAAAATTTTTATTTTGTCATTCATTTTTATTAAAGTTTTGCCGTGTTTTCACTCTTTTTTAAATTTTGCAAGTGTTCTTTTTATACTAAATGTAGACCATTTTTCTTATTATTTGCAAGTGTTTTTCACCAAAACTATTATTTCTGTTGAACTTGTTTATAGTTTTTCTCACTTAAAACTTTCTATTGGCCGGGCGCAGTGGCTCACGCTTGTAATCCCAGCACTTTGGGAGGCCGAGGCGGGTGGATCACGAGGTCAAGAGATCGAGACCATCCTGGTCAACATGGTGAAACCCCGTCTCTACTAAAAATACAAAAAAAAATTAGCTGGGCATGGTGGCGCGTGCCTGTAATCCCAGCTACTCAGGAGGCTGAGGCAGGAGAATTGCCTGAACCCAGGAGGCGGAGGTTGCGGTGAGCCGAGATCGTGCCATTGCACTCCAGCCTGGGTAAAAAAAGCGAAACTCCCCCTCCCAAAAAAAAAAAAAAAAAAAAACTTTCTATTAGGGCTGGGCAGGGTAGATCACGCCTGTAATTTCAGCACTTTGGGAGACTGAGGCAGGAGTTACCTCTTGAGCCCAGGAGTTTGAGACTGGCCTGGGCAACATAGTGAGACCTCGTCTCTACATACAATATTTAAAAAATTAGCTGAACACAGTGGCACACATCCATAATCCCAGTTACCTGGAGGCTGAGGTAGGAGAATGGCTGGATCCCAGTAGGTGGAGCCAAGATCGCTCCACTGGACTCCAGCCTGGGCGACAGTGAGACTATATCCCCAAAAAACAAACAAAAAAGCAAAAACTTTATATTAGTATATCTTCAAGAATACTTATATATAAAATATGGACATTTGTGACTATAAAATTTTGGAAGTATTCTGTATTTATTAGGAAGGTTTCCATTCCTGGGTGACATGTATAGGCCACTAGAATGGCTTCTACATTTTTTGTTTTTTGGTTTTGGTTTTCTACTTTACGTCTTTATTCTGGTTTTTTTTGTTGTTGATTTTGTGGGTTTTTTTTTTTTTTTGTATAGAATGCGAACAGTCCAATTAAATTTTCTTCTAAGTGGGTTGTCAGTGCAGCACTCTTTATTAAATAAACTACCTTTTCCCAATGAATTGAAACACCAGCTTTGTCATATATTAAATTTGTATATTTAATGAGGTTTATTTCTCAATATGTAATGCTGTTTCACTTACAGCTGTCTTTTCATATGACAGTATTATATGGATTCAGTTACTGATGTCTTTATAATATGGTCAGGCAGAGCTTTTTCCCATCCCCACCCCTGCCCACTGTTCTTCTTACTGCCTTTCTTGGCTATTCTCAGCATTTGAAGTTTGTGATAATTTAATCCAATTAGGGGTGAAAATTACATTAAATTTACATATTAATTTGGGGAAGTTTGACTCATGATACTGTCTTCCCATCTAAGAACATCATATCATTTTCTGTTTGGATCTTATTTATATATTTAGTAAGGAAAGTTTTCTTTAAGTCCTGTGCCTTTTAAAAAATTTAAATATGTTCCTATTTTGGTCACTATTGTGACCATTTTCATTTGTAAAATCTTATTACAAAGAGAGGGGCCAGGTGCATGGATCACACCTGTAATCCCAGCACTTTGGGAGGCCAAGGTGGGAGGATTGCTTGAGCCCGAGAGTTTCAGAATCAGCCCCGGCAAAACAGCAAAATCCCATCTCTTAAAAAAAAAAAAAAAAATCAAGAAAATAAATGTTAAAATACACAAAGAAAATCTGTTTTTGTATGCTTATATACAACAAACATTGTATATGCCTACTAAACCTCATGAATTCTAACCGTTTTTCACTAGAGTCTTGAGATTTTTAGAAATACAATTGCGACATTCACAAAAATAATTTGATCTTGTCTTTTTTTTTTTTTTTTTTTGGGGGGGGGGGACGGAGTTTCGCTCTTGTTACCCAGGCTGGAGTGCAATGGCGCAATCTCGGCTCACCGCAACCTCCGCCTCCTGGGTTCAGGCAATTCTCCTGCCTCAGCCTCCTGAGTAGCTGGGATTACAGGCACACGCCACCATGCCCAGCTAATTTTTTGTATTTTTAGTAGAGACGGGGTTTCACCATGTTGATCTCGATCAACAGGATGGTCTCGATCTCTTGACCTCGTGATCCACCCGCCTCGGCCTCCCAAAGTGCTGGGATTACAGGCTTGAGCCAACGCGCCCGGCGATCTTGTCTTTTTCAATGTTTGGCAGATTCTTTTCTGAAGTGTTTGTTATCTGCAAACTTCAATATAGTGTTGAGTCATAATGTTGAAAGTAGGGCTCCCTGTTTGTTATGAACTTTAGTTGAAATGGTTTTGGTATTTATTTAGAATATTTTAGTTGCTATTTGGTAAATAATCTCTATTTTATTTAAATAGGTTATTTCCTGTTTTGCCAGGAGATCTTAGTAGGAATGGCTGCTGAATTTCATAAAAACCTTCTTAGCATTTTTGATGTGATCATGGGTTACTTCCCTTTAAGCTGTTGACTAACTGGTTTGTATGTATGAAGTTGACATTAAAACATGCTTGCCTCCTTGGAGTAAAGCCTATTTGTTCATAATATGTTGGTCTTTTCAGATAAGTCCTTGTTTCAATTGCTGATCTGTTATTTGGAGGTTTAGCATGCATATTCATAGTCTTATTTAAGCACCTATAATTTCAAGTCTTCTTTATCCCTTCATTTTAAATGTGTTTCCTATAAGCTGCCTATTTCTAGGTCTTGTTTTCTTAACTGGCTGGTAGTTTCTTTCAGTGAGTGAAGTCAGTGTTCACTGATTTTGTTATTATGTTCATTATTTTACTTCATTGTTTCTTCTTTTTATTTTTGTTGGTTTGATCAAGTTATTCATTTCCTGTCTTTCTCATGTTAATCTGGGATTTCTACTGTGCATTTCTTTCAAAATTATCTTCATTCATAATCAAATATTTTCCTGCTACTATATGAAAAAATGGAGTCACTCTAATCTTTCACTAACCCCCTACCAACCTGAAAAAAAAAGTGATTTTAAGAATATTTTCACTTCGTGTGCCTCCCTAAAATAAGTGATGCTTAAAGATGCTTTTACTTTCCCTATTTTCTGTCTGTGTCATAGGTTTTGCTGTTGTAATTTAATTTCTATACTTTCAGACTACTTAAATTTCCATTTCAGGGTCTTATATCAATCATGCTAATATTTTCCTCACATATTTTCAGATAGTCTGTCATTATTTTTATAGAAAACCAGTCATCTCAGCATTTTGGCATTCTGGGTGGGACAATTCTTTGTCATGTAGAACTGCCTCTCACACATTTCATGTCACGTAGAACTGTCTCCCTTCCTTACTCTGCTCCCTCCTCTTCCCCCCAGCAGATGAGAACTGCCTCCCCTCCTTCCCCGCCCCCTTCCCCCTTCCTCCTCCCTCCCCCCACCCCCACCAGATGAGGAGCTATCTGTAAGCCAGAAAGAGAGCCACACCAGAACTCAACCAAGGTGGCTCCTTGATCTTGGACTTCTAGCCTCCAGACTATGAGAAATAAAATTTGGTTATTTAAGTCACCCAGCCTATCATATTTTGTTATGGCAGCCCAAGCTGACTGTATACAAATGGCAAAGGAAGTCTTCCCAGAGGCCCTCCAGCAGACTTCCCTGCATATCCCATTGGCCAGAACATTGGCCGCCTCTGCATTTAAGGGATGTTGAGAAAAAGTACCTCACTCTTCTGCCTCTGTAGGAAATAACAAATGTTAGCCAACAAATTCTCTCTGCCACAACTCTCTTTAGTCATTCATTTCTATTTTGCAATTTCCCTGTTAATTAGGAGCCATTATGTTGAAACACCTTCAGCACCTTGGGTTCTTCTCAATGTAAACAGTAAAATGAAACTTAACCAGTCAGAAACTGCCAACTAACCTCAATTAGGGACCATCCACTTTAACCAAACGGTCTTCTTTGTCTTGCTTCCTTGAAGACTATTAGTCAGTGTTCTCTTAGAGGAACAGAACTAATAAGATATGTATAGCTTATTAGTGGCACATATACACCATATATATATATATATATATACACACACACACGTACTAAAACATTATACACCATATATGTATATATGCACATGTACTAAAACATATTTTACCTCATATATATATAAACAAGAGAGAGAGAAGATGTATATATAAAGGGGAATTTATTAAGTATTAACTTACACACTGACAAGGTCCTGCAATAGCCTGTCTGCAAGCTGAGGAGCAAGGAGAACCAGTCCAAGTCCCAAAACTGAAGAACTTGGAGTCTGATGTTTGATGGCAGGAAGCATCCAGCATGGGAGAAAGATGTAGGCTGGGAGCCTAGGCCAGTTTTGTTGCTTCATGGTTTTCTGCCTGTTTTATACTCACTGGCAGCTGATTAGATGGTGCCCACCCGATTAAGGGTGGGTCTGCCTTCCCCAGCCCACCGACTCAAATGTTAATCTCCTTTGGCAACACCCTTACAGACACGCCCAGGAACAATATTGCATCCTTCAATCAAGTAGACACTCAGTATTAACCATCACAAACACCTATACCCTTTTACCTCCTCAGTGGAGTGCAGAACTGATTTATGAATTGCTGAATGCTCAAACTCATTAAAATTTTAATGCACCTGCTTTTATTATTTCTTTTCCTCCCCCACCCTGGTTATAAAAAGTAATAAATGTAATTTGTATACCAAGTCCTAATACTCTGACCCTTAAAAACAGTGCTTCACCTACAAAACGGGAGAAAAATTTTCAATCTATACAGCCGAGGTTGCAGTGAGCAGAGATCGAGCCACTGCACTCCAGTCTGGGTGACAGAGTGAGACTCTGCCTCAAAACAAAAACAAAAACAAATAAAAACAGAGGTGTGGCCCTGGGACAAGTTATTTAACTCCTCTAAGTCTCTATTTTATCCTTTACGAAATGGTGCCTGGAATTATGCTATTAGGTGTATATTTAAAAGAAAAACAAATCAGTATGTCGAAGAGATGGTTGCACTCCTACGGTTATTGCAGCACTATGTACAATGGCCAAGTTATGGAATCAAACTCTGTCTGTCAACAAACGAATGAATAAAGAAAATGTGGTACATATACACAATGGGGTACTATTCAGCCATAGAAAAGAATAAGATACTGTCATTTGCGGCAACGTGGGTAAGCTTGTAGGACAGTATAGTAAATGAAATAAGCCAGGCACAGAAAGATAAATACTGCATGATCTCATTCATATGTAGAAGCTAAAGAAAATTAATCTCAGAAAAGTAGAACATAGAATAATGGTCACCAGAGGAAGAGAAGGAGCGGGGGCAAGACGGAAGAGCCAGAGATTGACTACTGGATATAAAACTATGTTAGCTATAGGTTTATTATAATTAACAACAGTTTGTTACATATTTTCAAATAGCTAGAAGAGTGGATTTTGAATATCCTCAACACAAAGAAACGATAAATGTTTGGAATGTTCTCAACACAAAGAAATGATAAATGAGAAGATGATTTGATCATTATGCATTATACACATGTACTAAAACATCATATTATACCTCATAAATATGTACAATTATTATGTGTCAGTTAAAAAAATAATAAAACAGTGCCTAGAAGTGTCATTATAGGAGTTAATTGGGATAACAGATGTGAAGGCAGCCAAGATGGTGCCAGGCACAGAAAAACTCCTCAGGAAGAAACCCACTCAATTCCCTCTCCCCCACCCCAACCCTCTGCAAACCTCTGGCAGCTGTTAACAGTGCCCAGCCTAAAGCAAGAAACTTTACTGTGAATAATTCTGGACTTGGTAACCAAATGCAACACATTACAAAGACCTCTTGGTTTAGAAACATACATAACCTGAATGTTTCCAGGTGACTTATTTAGAAACGTTCTTAGAAAAGGAATCAAACTAAAGGAAAACTAATTTTTTCCATTCCCAATTTTTTCCAACAAATAAAGAGATCTGTCCAAGAGAATTTATAGGCAATGCCACATTCAGGAAGAAAAGCAAAGAAAGCTCCCTTTTAATTCCCCAAATGTGCTTCTTCAAGGTGCTGTCTTGGTCCTTTAACCTTAAAGATGAGTAAATTAGCCAGGTATGGTGGCTCATGCCTATAATCCCAGCACTTTGGGAGGCTGAGGTGGGAGGATCACTTGAGCCCAGTGGTTCAAGACAAGCTTAGGCAATAAAATGAGACCATGTCCTTACAAAAAGTTTAAAAAAAAAAGCTTAGCATGGTGGGACAAGACTGTGGTCCCAGCCCTTGCTAGGCTGAGGTGGGAGGATCACTTGAGCCCAGGAGGTCAAGGCTGCAGTGACCTGTGATTGTGCCACTGCACTGTAGCCTGGGCAGCAAAGCGAGACCCTGTCTCGAAAAAAAAAAAGATTAGCAAATGCCAACTCTGAGAACGGACACTGTCATATCACTCTCCCATGACTGACATGGATAATTAATTTCAGCGTCTTTCTTCAAGAGAACATTAAAGACTCAGAATCTTTCTTCTTACAGCCCTTCAGGCAGTCATGATTTCTTGGCCTGCCAAGGCAAAGCCTTGTATCATCCCACCCCATGGGCTTTTAGGGAACCATCCCCAGTGTGGTGAAGGCAGTGTAATTGCAAACATTCATAGATCTGAAGAAAGAATTGTCTGTTCTGCACTTTGCTTCTTAGTGAGAAACAGTTCCCCAGTCACTGGCAGATGATTTGCAGCTGGGGGAGGAGTCAGCATTGTTATGGATGTGCAAGTGTGGGGGGTGTTCAGAAGCCTCTTGGGAGTCAACGTGGTATAGAGGGCATCTTCCTAGGGCCTCGCAGGAAACACCTGCTGTCAAGTGGTCGAGCAGCCCCTAAGAAACTGTGATTACTGCTGCAGTGGGCTTGCCACGCTGCCATAGGTTTGGCAAGTAAAGACAGGATAGGCCCAAATGTGTTCAGACAGTGAATTACTTACGTAGTCAGCAAAAGCAAGACCAAGATGATGTTAGCTCTCTTGTCCCACAGGACGGCACTAAAACAAGGGGCCAGGTGATGGACATCATATGTGGCGGGGTGCCAATTCTAGAGGGCAACAAATGATTTTTTTTTTTTTTTTTTGAGACAGGGCCTTGTTCTGTGGCTCAGGCTGGAGTGCACTGGCATGATCAGTGAACACATTTTAAAGCCTGTGGCTGGGGCAGGCCTGGTGGCTCATGCCTGTAATCCTAGCATTTTGGGAGACTGAGGTGGGTGGATTGTCTGAGCTCAGGAGTTCGAGATCAGCCTGGGCAACACGGTGAAACCCTGTCTCTACTAAAATACAAAAAATTAGCCAGGTGTAGAGGCGTGTGCCTGTAGTTTCAGCTACTCAGGAGGCTGAGGCAGGAGAATTGCTTGAATCCAGGGGGCAGAGGTTGCGGTGAGCTGAGATCGCGCCATTGCACTCCAGCCTCGGCAACAGAGTGAGACTCTGCCTCAAAAAAAAAAAAAAAAAAAAAGCCTGCAGCTGGACTCTAAAGAGGAGTGAATGAAGTGTAAAATCCCAGCCTTCACTGAAACTAGGAAAGCTAAAAAGAAAGTGCTTTGGAGAAACCTCCTAAAAGGTAGAAAGATGGATGACAGCGGCCTTGGGACAGCTCCTCACAAACTGCGTGTCTTGCCATGTTCCTGGGATGATCTCAGGGCATTCCAACAAGACTTGGGTCACACTGCAGTTGAGCCTGATCCACGTGGCCTACATGGAGGTGTGCAAGGTGGCCAGGGTACCAGGCTGGAGCCATTTCCCTAGAGCTGCCACCCAACCGTGCTTTCTGGAAGGAACTGGACATGGGCAAGGTTTTTACCATGGAGCCTGGATTGGAGGGTGCCTCATAGTCCTGCGCTGGCTTGCATCCAAGGAAACATCCTGAGATATTACTACAGTTTGCTCAATAAATATTTCTCAGATCAACTTGTTTTTTTTTTTTTTTTTTTTTTTTTTTGAAGAGGAGTTTCGCTCTTGTTACCCAGGCTGGAGTGCAATGGCGCGATCTCGGCTCACCGCAACCTCCGCCTCCTGGGTTCAGGCAATTCTCCTGCCTCAGCCTCCTGAGTAGCTGGGATTACAGGCACGCACCACCATGCCCAGCTGATTTTTTGTATTTTTAGTAGAGACGGGGTTTCACCATGTTGACCAGGACAGTCTCGATCTCTTGACCTCGTGATCCACCCGCCTCGGCCTCCCAAAGTGCTGGGATTACAGGCGTGAGCCACCGCGCCCGGCCTAGATCAACTTGTTTTTAAAATGCTTAATTTTTTTTTTCTTTGAGATGGAATCTCACTCTGTTGCCAGACTGGAGTGCAGTGGCATGATCTCAGCTCACTGCAACCTCCGCCTCCCAGGTTCGTGATTCTTCTGCCTCAGCCTCCCAAGCAGCTGGGACAATAGGTGCCCGCCACCATGCCCAGCTAATTGTTTTTTAGCTGAGACAGGGTTTTACCATGTTGGCCAGGACGGTCTCGATCTCTTGACCTCATGATCTGCCTGCCTCGGCCTCCCAAAGTGCTGGGATTACCAGTGTGAGTCACTGCACCTGGCCTAAAATGCTTAATTTTTATATATATTCAGGGTTCCTTGAAATTCAAAACAATTCATTAATGAATTGACTTTTTAAAAAAATGAAAAGTGAGGTTTCCACATTAAGGACTCCTGCCCTTACTTTTCACCCCTCAGCTGCCCAGACCATGCACAGTCTCTGCCCCTTATTCTGTCTGAAACCATTTTCAGAGCCTGGAGTAACTCCTGAGCTGGTGCACAATCCTTATGTAATGATTAGTGAAATGAGACAAGGGAGACGGAGGGCAAAAGGCAACTGACAACTTCTAAGTAACTTTCCAGTCTCATAGATCTGGGACTCCATGTTGGAGGGTGAAAAACAGAGTGCAAATATAGGCACGAAATGTGTGAAACAGAAAAGATGGTTCTTTATTATATGACTGGAAAGATGGCAGCTGGGGGGAGAGGGAAACAGGGCTGAGAGTGAAGTGGCTGATGAAACGAGGGAGGAAAAACCAGACAGGGCAAGGTGGCTATTCCATACCAAAGACGACACTGAATCTGGAGTCAGGAGACCAAGGTTCACGGCCCAGCTCTGCTTCTGACCTGCTGTGTGACCTTAGCCAACTCCTTAATCTGTGTCTCACTGTTCTCATTGGAAATTGAATAGGAACTGAGGATGTAATGAATTATGAAAATATTTTGGACACATGGCCAACTTCCCATTATGTTTGTCTTTCAAGACCAATCTCTCTCAAAAGAAGTATAGAAGGAGGGTTTTGAAATATGTATTTATTCAACAAAATGAACTTTGTGTGTCTTCATCAGCAAAGTGTATAAACTTGTTAGTTCAGTTTATGGCACATTGGGACTTCATAACTGAGATCAATGATTGGTTTTACTATTGTCACCAAAGCTTCCCTAGGCCTTTCAGCTTGTCCGTCTGTGCAAAGAAAGTTACATGGGTAATAACTACCCAGTGGTGTTATCTTGTCTTCACTGGCACAGTGCAGGACAAAGTATTTAGGGTGTTCTCTGAGGGCTGCTCCAAATCTGCTCATGAATAAGCCTGTAGGCCCCTCTGGGACAGTCTTGGCTGCTGTCTGTGTGGGCAAATCCCAGCTGAGTTTGGCACGACTCCACTGGTATTTGGCTTCCAGAGATCTTTGCCAACTGTCCAGGATTAGAAAGTCTCCAGGATGGGAGGTTGATTTTCCACTTTAGGAGAATGCCCCGTGTCTGAAGGTAGAACAGGCACGCGGGTGTTCCAGGCCTTGCATTTAGGTCATAGAGCTGGAAAGGTCCTCTGCAGTTTCCACATTGCAGTTGTCACCCCGTTCAATGAGAGTGCTTTCTTAGAAGAAAACAAATTACACTGACACTTTGCCCTTTAGAGATCTCCGTCTGCTCATTTGTTTTGCTTGGTGTGTACCTTAGACAGCCATTTCCACAGCGGTTTGCAACCTTTCAACTTGTCCCTGTTCCCTCTTTGGCTTTAAAATGCTGCACAGCCCTCCTATTGAGATTGGAAAGAAGCTCCCTTTTACTGCGATTTCAGGGATAACTTGTGGCGTTATTAACATCATTGAAAACAAAATCATTATCATGTTATCAGGGTACAGGTTTAAGGATGCCTTGGGGATGCAGCCCAACCACAATTCCACTGGTCTTGGGTCTTGTGCTGGTGTTTGCGCAGTTTCTTTGGCTCCCGGACCCTCCTTCGGTGCCCTGGACAGCCATGTATGGGCTCTTTGTTGAGAACCCAGATTCCAGTTTGCCATGAACCTGAATACACCCTGCTCACCTCAACCCAGTGTGAGGCTGGAGTGGTCGCAGAAAGGGGCTATTCACTGGGGATTGTATTTTTTATAGCAGGATCTCCGCTGCCAAGCTGGGTAGAGTATTTGCTTACTTGGGCAGCTTATTGCCCGCAGGATCTGTTTGTGTAAGAGAGATGGCAGGGATAAAGTTCAGCTCAGTATTTTTCAATTAAAGGACATGAAACAAAAAGCAAAGACTTTCTTGAAACTGAGGTCTTTGAACCTTCTTGGTTTTCCATGTGGATGGTTGTTTATATAGGACATTTCTCCTCAGTTAGGCCTTTATACTAGAAACAGAAGTGGATCCCAGAACATCACATGTGCCACGCTGACAGTCTGAAAAGCTCTTCAGCAGTTAATGGTGTATAACAAGTAACATCTTGTAGTCATTGCAGGCAAGAGAAGTGAAAGGGAGCCTTAGGTGGTCCTTGGCTTTCTCTGGTAAAGCTAGGCAAAACAGAGGATGGCTGTAGAGCTAGAGGACCATCACTCAGCCTGCATTTGGCCTTCCAGACTCAGGAGCTTGAGGACACGCATTCACTGGTGTTCAAAGCAACCTGATGCTTCAAGGAACTTCAAAAGGTTGTAGGCGATCAGATGGAAGAATGTGGATGCTCAGCTCCTTTCAGCCACGTCGGCTTGGATAGCTGGGTGGCCCTACTGAAGGGCCCACGTCGTGGGGTCAGCCCCTAACGGGAGGGAAGTTTCACCCTGTTCCTTCCCTCCAGAGTTGTTCACCTGTTTCCAGATGAAGACCACTCTGGAGGAGGTTACTGGCTCTCCTGTCCTGCTCCTGTGCCTCGTCCTGTTCCCGAGGCTCTGCTGTCTTCCTGATCCTGCAGTTCATCAGTTACTCCAGTTATCTTCAAACAGTTGCCTTTTTGCCTGAGCTACTACAAATTGAGTTTCTGTTCCTTGCAACCCAGAGAACCTTAACCAACACAGCCTTAGGTGGCCTGGCTCCTGCCCCTTGCCTGAAGTTCCACACTGTCATTCTCTGTGCCTGACCCTGTTTCATGCCTCCTTGCCTCTATCATTCGCCCTGCTGGACCACATTTTCCACTTTTCTTTGCCTGGTAGAAATGGACTCTTCCCAGAAAACCCAGCCCAGGAAGCTTTCCCAAGCATGCTTGTCACCTGCCACCGGTCACATTATCTATTTATTTGCATTTCTCTCACAATAGCCTATAGGGTCTTCGGGTAGGAGCAAGTGTTACTCCTTTTCGTGCCTCAGTGTCCACCTCAATGACTGACACATAATGGACAGCTAAAACATGTTTATCAAATAAAACTCAGAAAGGTAAACAGGAAAAAAAAAAGGGGGTTGCGTTTCTGGCTGGGCATGGTGGCTCATGCCTGTAATCTCAGCACTTTGGGAGGCTGAGGTGGGTGGATCACTTGAGGTCAGGAGTTTGAGATTAGCCTGGCCAACCCCGTGTCTACTAAAAAAAAAAAAAAAAAAAAAAATTAGCCGCGTATGGTGGTGCACACCTGTAACCCCAGCTACTCGGGAGGCTGAGGCACAAGAATTACTTGAACCCGAGAGGCAGAGGTTGCAGTGAGCTGAGATCATGCCATTGCACTCCAGCCTGTGTGACAGAGTAAAACTGTGTATCAAAAAAAAAAAAAGGGTTTGCATTTCTGCAGGAGAAATGAGAACAAATGGTAAGGAGCAGAGTTACCCCATGGGTAGATACCCAAAAAGGATTCTGGTCCTAGAAAAACCGTGATTGTAGCATACAATAATTAGAAGGGCATTGGGAAGGGTAGTGTAGTCTGGATGGAATCTCTTTCTCTTGCATCATCTTCTGTTTCTTTCTTCCTGAAATGTCTGCCTCACATTCTACCAGTACCAATGTGTCTGGGGTTGGTGCCATCAGGTGACTTAAGGTCAAAGTTTTCATTTTCCTGATTCCATGTCCTTAATGACGTGTGTAGGTTGTGTCCCCTCATGAGAAGGGACCAAGTCTCTGGAGAATAGGTGGGCCAGGATTCTGTATCCAGAGAGCCTAAGTCTATTTGGAGCCAGGGAAGGCCCCAGAAAGGAAGTAGCAATTTGACTGAGGCTTAAAGAATGAGCAGGAGTTGTTGAAGCTCATAGGGAAGCCCAAAGACTTCAATCATCTGCAGGGACTGTGGACTTGAGCTGAAAAGCACCCACTTGATCTTTTTTTTTTTCATTTTGAAATAAAATCCTTTATGGAATCACCCACTTTAAATGAGGGCAGGTTGGCTGTCCAGAGAATCAGGATGAGTAATGGGAGAAATAGAGTTTGCATTGAATATTTAACGGTCTCTGTTCATGTTGTACATTTAATAGAACTTGGGAGTACATCTGGTGGAATTATATGTATATTTTAAGTTGAGACACTTGATAGAGGACTCCCTATGCAGCCACTTTGGTATTTTTGGGGTCACTGTTGTAAGGAGCCAAGTGGCTGAGTATAGGGAGCCTGGAGTCAGGTTGCCTGAGCTTACTTTTCAGATCTGCCTCATATCAGTGATATGACCTTGGGTGAGTTACTGTCATCTCCATGCCTCAGTTGAAGGATGTGTACAATGAGAAGAAGAATAGTGCCTCTGCTATGGTTTGAATGTGTCCCCCAAAGTTTACGTGCAGAAAACTTAATTCCCAGTGCAACTGTGTTGAGAAGTAAGATCTTTGAGAGGTGCTTAGGTCACGAGGGCACTGCTCTCATGAATGGATGAATGACATTATCACAGGAGCAGGTTTGTTAGGGCAGGAGCAGATTCCTGATAAAAGGATGAATTCAGCCTCCTTTCTCTCACCATCCTAGTCTTAGGTATTCTGTTATACCAGGATAAAATGGATTAAGGCATTATTTCTCAGCAAATCATAGGGATAAGTGAGTTAATATATATGAAGCCCTTAGAACAGCACCCAGCATATGACAAATGCTGTCAGGGATTATTCCAACTTTATTTCTCATGAGATTGTTGGCAATCGCCAGTCATGCACTTTGTGCATAATACCAGGATAGCAGCTGTATGATTTTAATTATTCATTTGTGTGTGGTTTCTCACTGGGCTGTGAATTCCTCAAAGGCATGACTTGCATAAATGTCTCTTTTCAAGGTAATTGAATTCGTGCTTTCAAGCATATTTCCTGCTTACTACATTTATATATTGGTGATCTAAGAGAAGATCTTCTCTTAGGATTTTGATTGGAAAACATTGTTGTTTGGAAATTCCTTTTCTAAGCCAGAATATCCTTGGACACAGAAGCATTATCTTGTCTGTAAACCCATGCTGGCCCCTGGAGACTGCTGCTGGGAAGCTTGCTTTATGGGGGTTTTGTCCTGTTCAAAAGGTTTAAAGAGCCCAGAGAAACAAGAAACCTCTGAACACTGTCAGTTTGGCTAGAAAGTTTTTAACAGAGCCTTGTTGCAAAACTTTGAGCCTCAGCAAAGAAAAGTCTGCCAAAGGGCCTTAACTGCTGAGAAATGGGAACATGAAGTCAAGTGAAGTTGAGACATCATACACACATGGAAGCTGGCCCAGTGGCCCTTGCATGCTTGTGCTGGTTGAATTTGAGGGGAAAGGGCATGGAAGAGATTTTTCTTTCTTCTTTTCTTTTCTTTCTTTCTTTCTTCTTTCTTTCTTTCTTTTTCTTTCTTTCTTCTCTTTTTTCTTTCTTTCTTCATTCTTTCTCCTTTTTCTTTTCTTTTTTTTTTTTTTGAGACGGAGTTTCACTCATGTTACCCAGGCTGGAGTGCAATGGTGCGATCTCGACTCACTGCAACCTCCGCCTCCTGGGTTCAGGCAATTCTCCTGCCTCAGCCTCCTGAGTAGCTGGGATTACAGGCACGCGCCACCATGCCCAGATAATTTTTTGTATTTTTAGTAGAGACGGGGTTTCACCATGTTGACCAGGATGGTCTTGATCTCTTGACCTTGTGATCCACCCGCCTCGGCCTCCCAAAGTGCTGGGATTACAGGCTTGAGCCACCGCGCCCGGCCCTCTCTTTCTTTTTCTTTCCTTCTTTCCTTCTTCTTTCTTTCCTTCCCTCCCTCCTTCCCCTCCCCTCCCCTCCCGTCCCCTCCCGTCCCCTCTTTTCTGAGACAGAGTTTCGCTTTTGTTGCCCACACTGAAGTGCAATCGCATGATCTCGGCTCACTGCAACCTCCACCTCCTGGGTTCAAGCGATTTTCCTGCCTCAGCCTTCCGAGTAGCTGGGATTACAGGCATGTGCCACCACTCCTGGCTAATTTTGTATTTTTAGGGGGTTTTTCCATTTTGCTGACGGTGGTCTTGAACTCCTGACCTCAGGTGATCTGCCCGCCTTAGCCTCCCAAAGTGCTGGGATTACAGGCCTGAGCCACCACTCCCAGCTGGAAGAGATTTTTCTATTTTTTTTTTTTTAAATGTTTCAATAGCAGTAATGTCAGAGATTTTTCTGTTGAGGCCACGGAATGAAAGATGGAATTGTCTTAGGAGACTGGATCCGGAGTCTGCAGGAATGAAGACTGGGTGCAAATCGCTCTGCAAGGCCAGACCACAGCCCGGGAGCAGGCAGAACCAAGGCGGGTGGGGATGGGGAGGGGCTGGGGTCACAAGAGCCAATAGGTGAGCAGGCAGATCTAAATTCTGGTTCTGTACCTCCGTATCTGTACAGCCTTCTTGTGGCCTGGCTTTCCTCTTCTGCAGTTTGAGGGATTGACATGGATTGTCTCTAAGGCTCTGTTTCTAGTGTTAAGATCTTAGCCCTGCTTCAGCAACATTAGGCACAGTTTAGGTTGTGGGAGGTGACAGTCATATCCAAGCCTCTCACTCACCCAGCATCCCCAGAACTTATACCTCCAAACTGCTCTGTGCAAACTCTGATTCGACCTCACCCCACTCTCCACCCTGCCTCCCCCGTGGGACTCAGGGAGCTCCTCTCTGGTGTCAGCAAGCTCCTGGAAGCCTCAGCCCCTTCAGCTTCCTGCCCTGCTGACTTGAAACCAGGTTGTCTCTGGCAAACTCCCAAGTGGAGGCTGTTGGTTTTCTCTCACCCCATGTCTTCTGGGTCTGGAATGGGGACAGGTCTGCCCTTTGCTCCACTGCCCCTTCCTCTGTGTTGCCTTCTTTCCTCCTTCGAAGTCCCAGCTCCTTTGAAGATCTCGCCTCAGACTGTATTCAGCACCTCAAGCCCATCACTGCTGCCTCCTACCAATCTCTGGATCACTTCCTCTCATTTGCTGAAGGTGCCAGAGCCTGGTTATATTCTCTCCATCCCCACTCCTGTCACTGTCCTTGTTGACTCAAACATCCATGCAGACGATTCTGATGACACCATAGCCCATGCAGACAATTTTTTTTTTTTTTTTTTGAGACGTAGTTTCATTCTTGTTGCCCAGGCTGGAGCGCAGTGGTACGCTCTCGGCTCACTGCAACCTTTGCCCCCTGGATTCAAGGGGTTCTCTTGCCTCAGCCTCCCAAGTAGCTGGGATTACAGGTGCCCGCCACCACGCTCGGTTAATTTTTGTATTTTTACAGAGACAGGGTTTCACCATGTTGGCCAGGCTGGTCTCGAATTCCTGATTTCAGGTGATCTACCCTCCTCGGCCTCCCAAAGTGCTAGGATTATAGGCATGAGCCACTGCACCCAGCAGCCCATGCAGACAATTCTGATAATACCATAGCCTTTGAGTGTCTCGGCCATCTCACTCCCTCTGATCCCTTCCTCCCCACTTCCCACAGCACACATACAATATTTGTTGACAATGCGTAGACAATGGACTCCTTGGAAGAGGCTCCAGTTGTCTTCAAAATTATAATGGCTATAACTAGGGTGACCGCATCATTTATTTTCCAAACTGGGACAGGTTTGTGAGTGAAAGAGGACACCGAAATAATTAAAATTATATTACTTTTGGAAATATTTACTTATTGATGACAAATTGGTTTTTATATTAAGGCCCCTACAAAATAACTAGATTCAAAAACCATTTTCCAAAATAAAATATTTCTTTAAAAAATCAAACTAACTTATATGTGTACATGGAAGCAATGTTGAAAAACTCCTTTATGGGGTTTATCTTCACATGCAAAAACATAGGCAGAATAATTGTTCCTAGTCCTTAAGTTTTTAAGTTAGCTTCTTTTTTTTTTTTTTTTTGAGACGGAGTTTCGCTCTTGTTACCCAGGCTGGAGAGTGCAATGGCACGATCTCGGCTCACCGCAACCTCCGCCTCCTGGGTTCAGGCAATTCTCCTGCCTCAGCCTCCTGAGTAGCTGGGACTACAGACACACGCCACCATGCCCAGCTAATTTTTTTGTAGTTTTAGTAGAGACGGGGTTTCACCATGTTGACCAGGATGGTCTGGATCTCTTGACCTCATGATCCACCCGCCTCGGCCTCCCAAAGTACTGGGATTACAGGCGTGAGCCACCGTGCCCGGCCCTTTTTTTTTTTTTTTAATGAGATGGGAGTCTCAAACTCACTCTGCCCCCTAGACTGGAGTGCAGTGGCACCAACTCGGCTCATGCAACCTCTGCCTCTCGGGTTCAAGCGCGTCTCCTGCCTCAGCCTTGCAAGTGGCTGGGACTACAGGCATGCACCACCGTGCCCAGCTAATTTTGTGTTTTGAGTAGACATGGGGTGTCACTATGTTGGTCAGCCTGGTCTTGAACTCCTGACCTTAGGTGATCCACCTGCCTCGGCCTCCCAAAGTGCTGGAATTATAGGCGTGAGCCACTGTGCCCAGCCTAAATTAGCTTCTTAGCTGAGTCTGGCATGAATAGAGTGCCACTGGTATCTTTCTGAAGAATTTCCTTTTAAAAAACAGATTTATATTTTGAAGTTTTTGGACAAAATTGTAATTGCATTCAAAGTAAATTTTATGGCAAATAAATCTGAAATTGTTGACACCTTTAATTGATTTTTCTCTGTAGATCACAGTATTTTCAATGGACAATATATTCTCTTCAGGTATTAAGAAATTTGGTGAGCTCAATGCAAATTCTGCTAACTGAATGACATCCTTGGTTCTAATTTTTAATGTAAATATTTTGTCCCCTGTATTGACACAATTCCTTTGTTTCTGCCCCATTCAGAGTAGTATTCATCAAAACATATTTTTATAAAACATAACCTATCAATTAAACCATCTCCATTTATGATTCTTTTGAACATTTCCCTATTACACATGTATTTCACATGCTGATAGGGGAGTCTTTGGAGAAGCTGGAAGTAAAAAGTGAAGTGCAAGCAAACTCATCCCAGGTTATTTTAATGCAGCTATCAATAATAGTTGGTTAACAAATGAAAAATCTGGCCAGGCTCGGTGGCTCACACCTGTAATCCCAGCACTTTGGGAGGCCGAGGCGGGCGGATCATGAGGTCAGGAGTTTGAGACCAGCCTGACCAATATAGTGAAACCCTGTCTCTACTAAAAAAAAAAAAAAAAATAGAAAAATTAGCAGGGCATGGTGGTGCACACCTGTAATCCCAGCTACTCAGGAGGCTGAGGCAGGAGAATCACTGGAACTCAGGAGGCCGAGGTATCTTGCAGTGAGCCAAGATCCTGCCACTGCACTCCAGCCTGGGCAACAGAGTAAAACTCTGTCTAAAAAAAAAAAAAGAAAGAAAGAAAGAAAAAGAAAAAAAGAAAAATCCAAGAGAAATGTTGAACTGGATGGACCCAGGGCAGCAGGCAAAAATGGGGCCTTTTTGAGGAAATGTAACACTAACTCCTCAGGGGTAGCTCAGTGCTTCTAGGTCATGGCAGCAGATACAAATCACCTGAGAGCTCTTAAAACATGCCAATGTTCAAGCTCCAATCCCAGGTACTCAGATTTCACCGGTACTGGGTGGGGCCTGGGAACCAGCACTGCAGCCTCCTGATTCCAATGTGCAGCCTACTGCACCACTTTTTTTTTTTTTTTTTGACAGTCTTGCTCTGTCATCCAGGCTGGAGTGCAGTGGCACAATCTAGGCTCAGTGCAACCTTCGCCTCCCAGGTTGAAGCGATTCTCCTGTTTTAGCCTCCTGAGTAGCCGAGACTACAGGCTCGAGCCACCATGCACAGCTAATTTTTGTATTTTTAGTAAAGACGGGGTTTCGCCATTTGGCCAGGCTGGTCTTGAACTCCTGATCTCAGGTGATCCACCTGCCTCAGCCTCCCAAAGTGCTGGGTTTATAGGCATGAGCTCCCATGCCTGGCGTACTGCTCCACTTTTAGGCAAGATCGGCTTGGTCCTCCAGAGCTGGCTGCTCTTAAAGCATCATGTGGCAAGTATTCATTGGCTCAGACCTCAGTGAGGGAGGCACATCAGGAGAAGCAAAGCCACTGCCCATGATCTCTGCACCTCTGCAGGTGCGCTGTCACATCAGGCCGGGCGTGAGCCCACAGAAGGTGCTCTGCGAACTGAGGAAAGCAAATGGTGGCTCCGCCATGAACCCTGCGTACACATGACACAGTCAGAAAGATTGCATGTCATCCTTTTAAACATTTAATTAAGTAATTCCTACATCGTCATGACAAAAATGAAACTTGCTGAGAGTTACAGAGTTCTACTGAGAAACAAAAACTTAAAAATCTCAGAAAAGCTCTATGTGAGCCTGTCATAAGGGCTACACTGTATTCTGAACATTTATTTAGAAAACAATTGTCAAAATGTAAAATCCCCAGTGCCCTCAACATGATGTAGCATTTTGGCTCATTCTATAAATTTGTGATCTTCTTCGTCACTCCAAGTTTTGGAGTATGAAAAAGCCTGATGGCAAAGAATAACAACAGGGGATCTGTTTCCCCAAGCCCTTTCCATGCCTGGATGCCCTGTGCGTGCCCCCATCAAGTGCTGGGGTTGCCCAAAGAGTCAGTCAGTAAAGCAGCACTCGTTGGCGCTCTGCCTACTCTGAATTCAGTTCCGAGGCTGTGAGTTGAACTCTGTACAAATGTTCTGGATGACCCTGGAGACATATTGGTAGAGGTTGTCAAACTCATCCACAAAGAAGGAGTGGTCCCTGGCGGGGTGAGTGGCAATGACTTCTAGCTCTTCCTGTGCGGCCCAAGCAACGCCTATTGCATAGGTGATCACTCCTGTGGGGACAAAGATTAGATGAATGAATGTCCCCAAGAAAAGGAACTGCCAAAGAATCTCTTCTTTGTTGTTGCTCTGTTGGCACAGGCAAATCCAAAATCAGAAACGTGCCTAAACCAAACCAAACCAAACCAAAAAACTCCTGCAGACCTCTAGGTTTCCAGAATTAAGATTAAGTATGGCCACTCATTCCTTCACTCAATAACTGCTTTTGAGCAAACACTATATGCTAACAGTAACAATATTTATATAGTCGTTATCTCAGGAGTTTATAGTCTTTTAGGAAAAAAAAATGAACAAAATGGAGTAAATCACATGGTAAGAATTTTGTGTTCAGGAATAAAAGAGGGGAAGATATTTTGGGACAAGTGAAAGTTTTGGGGCCATGCAGACACGTAACACACGCCTGCTACCAGTGTGGAGAGCCTTAAATGCATCAAAAGCTGGTTCAAGATTTTTTTTTTTTTTAGATGGAGTTTTGTTCTTGTTGCCTAGGCTGGAGTGCAATAGCGTGATCTTGGCTCACCACAACCTCTGCCTCCTGGGTTCAAGCGATTCTCCTGCTTCAGCCTCCCAAGTAGCTGGGATTACAGGCATGAGCCACCATGCCCAGCTAACTTTGTATTTTTAGTAGAGACAGGGTTTCTCCATGTTGGTCAGGCTGGTCTCGAACTCCCAACCTCAGGTAATCCACCCTCCTTAGCTTCCTAAAGTGCTGGGATTATAGATGTGATCCACCGTGCCTGGCCAGTTCAAGATCTTTTACACTAAAACAGGCAACGGCATCACTTTAGGCTTGAGGGTGACTTTACAAACCATTGAATCCAACCTCATTTCCAATGTAGGAACCCTTGCCCAAGGTGCTAGAGAGATGGTCCCCAGCATCTGCTCCATCACTGTCATGAAGAAAGGCTTCCAAGATAAAGAAGGGGGTGCCCAACACTGCTGGGTGTTGCAGGGTGGTCATGTAAGATGAACATGAAAAAGTGCTCAATGGGTTTTCGTTTGCTTCGAGACAGAGTATCACTCTGTGGCCCAGGCTGGAATGCAGTGGTGTGATCTCCACTCACTGCAACCTCCACTTCCTGAATTCAAGTAATTCTCCTGCCTCAGCCTCTCGAGTAGCTAGGATTACAGGTGTGCACCACCACACCTGGCTGAGTTTTGTATTTTTAGTAGAGACAGGGTTTCACCATGTTGGCCAGGCTGGTCTCGAACTCTTGACCTCAAGTGATCCTCCTGCCTCAGCCTCCCAAAGTGCTGGGATTGCAGGCATGAGCCACCATGCCTGGCCTCACTGGGATTTAAAGAAAGCAAAAAGAAAACAAGACATTGGCAGTTTGTTAAGAACAGTCTCACGGGAGAAGATGCCAAAGAAACCAAATGAACTACTGTTGAGTCGAGAGTGAGAAAGAAGTGAACATGTGGGTCAGCGCACACAGCTCCTTTCCTGAGGTTTGGCTGTGAAAGGGAGTCGGTAGGTGGTAACTGGAGCAGAACATGGAGTCACAGAGAATGTTTTATTTATAGTGAGGGAGGAACTTGAGCCCATCTAGGTGCAAATGGGAAGGAGTATAATAAGACTGAAGGTGTTAGATTGCAGTGAGGAGAAGTTACCCAGGGAAGAGAGGACAGGATTCAGAGACAAGGCTTAGTGGGAAAGCTGGGAGGCTGCCTGGGGTGATGGGTCTTGATTTGGGTTGTGGGCAGCTGGTCAGCAGGTGCGTGACCTTACTCTACCATAGCCTATTCCCACACCACCTTCAGGCTGGTCTGAGTGGGGTGAGCAAAATGGCCATGAAACAGAGGGTGGAGCCTGGATGTGGCCTTCCTGCCCTGGCATCTCCCCCTGGGGCCCCCACAGTGGCGTCACTATCTCTAGCATCTTCTGGGTGCCTGGGAGAGCCATGCCTACCTCACGTGGCTCTGACCTAAGCTGCTCTTTGATTGTGGTCCATTAAGTTGCATTTCAGTTGCCAGTCCCTTTTCTCACCCCTCCAGTTTCTTTTCTCTGAGTATTGTCTAGATTGGAAGGAGCGAGCTTTGGACTTTTAAGTGCTGCCAGGTGTCAGTGAGAGCAGCTTTGCTGCAGAGCTGGGCTCACACAGACTAAGCCCTCCTTCCTGCTCAAAGATGGAGGGCTTGTCCTTAAATAAAAACTATGCAAACAGTACTAGAAATTTAGCTCTCCAGGCCGGGTGCAGTGGCTCACACCTGCAATCCCAGCACTTTGGGAGGCTGAGGCGGGTGAATCACCTGAGGTCAGGAGTTCAAGGCCAGCCTGGCCAACATGACGAAACCCTATCTCTACTAAAAGTACAAAATTAGCGGGGCGTGGTGGCACATGCCTGTAATCCCAGCTACTTGGGAGGCTGAGGCAGGAGAATTGCTTGAACCTGGGAGGTGGAGGTTGCAATGAGCCAAGATTGCTCCCTTGCACTCCACCCTGGGGAACGAGAGGGAAACTCTGTCTCAAAAAAAAAAAAAGAAAGAAATTTAGCTTTCCAGATTCCAAGTCCACTCTTGTAGAGAATCTCCTACTGGCAATTCTAACAGATGGTCACCCAGCCTTGACTTGGATACTCCCAGGAACACAATGCTCACTACATTTTCAGACCGATCTCAGCATTAGGCTGAGTAAGAACCTGCCTAGGTAATTTGCATCTTTTGGTCCTAGTTCATTAAAGCTGCCCTGAGAGCACCCAGGCCATTTCCCTCAGTGTTCATTTTTCCTGATGAGTAGGCCAAGGATACCCTCTGGATGAGGCCCGAAAGAGGTACATCTAGAAAAATAAGTGATGGTGAAGCTGAGCACAAACGGGTGACAGATGTTTGGAGAAAGTAGGAGAGCCTTGGGCTTGTTGTCAAAAGCTGGCCCACCTGGCTCTGCCCATGCAATCTGGGAGTTCGGGCCAGTTGCTTCTGAGCCTTAATCCATCCTCACTCTGCTGATAGGAGTCTGGTGGACCTTGTGATCGTCGGCATGCAAGCACCCCGCCATAAAAAGTAAATCACCAGGAAGACTCTGCCTGAACCCAGTGTCTGATTACTTTGGATTCCAAAAACCAGGACTGTTTCTTCATTAAGCCTTGTTTTTAGGAAGAACTAAAAGCAGCTTTCAATCATTCAGAAAATCCTGCAAAATAACTGAAGTTACGTGTAGGTACAGAAGCCAGGTGCAGTGGCTCATGCCTATGATCCCAGCACTTTGGGAGGTTGAGGTAGGTGGATCGCTACAGGTCAGGAGTTCAAGACCAGCCTGGCCAACACGGTGAAATCCCATCTCTACTAAAAATACAAAAATTAGCTGGGCGTGGTGGCAGGCACCTATAATCCCAGCTACTCGGGAGGCTGAGGCAGGAGAATTACTTGAACCTGGGAGGCGGAGGTTGCAGTGAGCAGAGATTGTGCTGTTGCACTGCAGCCTGGGTGACAGAGCAAGACTCCACCTCAAAAAAAAAAAAATGTAGGCACAGAAGAAGAAATAACAACCACAGCAGTGAGTTGTGTACACTCATATTTATCTACAGGGCATTGGTTTACTTATGACTACTAGGTTTACTGTTATTATTATTACTGTTATTATTATCACTTGCGGTTTTCTCCAGGCTGTTTATATTCTTGATAACTTATGACACTTTTCGGAACAGTGATTATACATAAATTCTGCAATAAAGGCATAAGTGTTACTGATTTTCTAAACATTTACAGATATATTTTGCTCATTTTTCATATCTTAAAACTTCTGTTGCTCTCATAGAAATTTTTATGTGGAAATAGCTCTTTGAACATTTTTTTTTCTTTTTTTTTTTTTGAGACAGGATCTTGCTCTGTTGCCCAGGCTGGAGTGTGGTGGTGTAATCATAGATCACTGCAGCCTTCAACTCCAGAGCTCAAGTAATCTTCTCACCTCGGCTTCCCGAGTAGCTGGGATAATAGGCATGCACCACCATGCCTGGCCTCTTTAAATATCTGAATTAAAATTCCTTTCAGGTTTCCCTGAAGCCCCCCGAATCTGGTTAACAGTTGCTTACAGAAAGAGTACTTGTCTTTAAATACATTATTATTCCTTAAAAAGTACTAACACATGGCCAGGCATGGTGACTCATGTCCGTAATTCCAGCACTTTGAGAGGCCAAGACGGAAGGATCACCCGAGGTCAGGAGTTCAAGGCCAGCCTGGCCAACATGGTGAAACCCCATCTCTACTAAAAATACAAAAATTAGCCGGGTGTGGTGGTGCACTTCTGTAATGCCAGCTACTTGGGAGGCTGAGGCAGGAAAATCACTTGAACCCGGGAGGCAGAGGTTGCAGTGATCAGAGATCACACCACTGCACTCCAGCCTGGGCAACAAAGCGAGATTCTGTCTCTCAATAAATAAATAAATACATACATACGGACATACATAAAGAAAGAAATAAAAGTTACTAACACAATTTAGTGGTCTAGGTGCAATTTGACATATTCAATAGAGACAGAGGTTTGGTGTTTTTAATAGAGGTAAAGTGATGAGTCAAATTCCCTTTTAATGTATCACACCCTTGTGGAAAATGCCTCAGGGTGCAGGATGTAAAGGAAAGGGTTAATGTGCCCAGTCATCCACAGGCCATGGGTTGTAATGCCACTTAGGACACCTTGCTGCCCTGTCCTTTTCCTCTCCCTGCTCAGAGGGGCTTGCAGTGTTTCTACCCCTAATGCCCTCCCTGAAGCTTTGTACATTTTTATTAAGTTGTAGAAAAAGTCAATGCATAAAAAGACAATAGTTTCCTTGTCCCACTGGCCCACCAAGCTCCAGAAAGATGCCTCAGCCCCAGGCTGCTTGGCAAGCCCAGCTTACCCTTCAGATGGGCAGCCATGGCTGGGATCCGCACATCGTCATAGGACCTCCCGTCGGTGATGAGGATCATTAACTTTCTCTTGTTGGGCTTGGACTTCATGAAGAGCTGCTCCAGGGCGAAGTTGATGGCAGCTCCCGTGCTGGTGCCACCACTCCAGTAGCCCACCCTCTTGATGGCGTTGAGGATGTCGGGCTTGCTGCTGTATTTGTCAAACCCAAACTCCAGCCGCTGCTCATAGGTGTACTGCACGGCCCCAATGCGCGTGTCCGTGTCGGAAATCTCAAACTCTTTGCTGATGTTGGTCACAAACTGGAGAACGGTGCGGAAGTTGCCCGTCCCCACGCTGCTGGAGCCGTCGATGACGAAGCCAATGTCGGCCGAGTTCAAGCAGGTCTTGCTGCAGGCCAGGCGGTCCATGTCACAGACCCGTTTCACCAGGGGCTGCAGGGTCTTGTGGAGGCCAAACCAGCTCTGCACGTGCAGTGAGTAGAAGCCGTTGGTTCTGCACACGGCCTAGAAGACAGAGGGGAGGGACCCGCGCCAGGTCAGGGTCAGATCCTCCAGTGTCAACGTTAGGCTTGATCCCCAGGGCAGATGAAGAAGCAAGCAGACCCTTGATTTCTGCTTTAGTTCTCCTTTCACGTTTTTCCACCTCGGTTCACCCAGCGGGCACCCACTGAGGCAAAGCCCCTGGATTATCTCTGGACTCAGTCCCATTCCCTCAATTTCAGCTGGATCCCTGCCTGCATTAGTGGAAAGCTGTCTGCTAAGCAAATTCACAGGGAGACATTAAATCTCTGGAATCAGCTTCACATGTATGCTTCTCCAGGCCCCTCCTTTGTGCTGGCAGCCAGCCATAAGATTGGCATTGGTGGGCACCATGGCATGAGAGGACTAAAGAAAGTTTTTATTCCGATTGGGAAAAGAGATGACATACACAATAAATCACTACAGAAATGTTTCCAGAGCAGCCCGTCACCAGGTGGGAAGGGATCCCACAGTTGCTGAATGACCACATGTTGGGGGTCCCGTCAGATGCTCTTGGAATGATTCTCTCATTCAACCCCCACCCTCACCCTGTAGAATTGTAATGCCCTGCCACAAAGAAACAGAGCTATGAAGGGACTTCCTGAGTCCATGAGATTGGAACACAATCTATCCACCTTCAGAGGCAGACAACCCTGCCTCCAGGCAAATGAATATTTAATTACCAGTGCCTAACAAGTAGGCTGCAAATACACCTTGAGCAAACTGGTTGTTGAGCTCCTGGAAGTGGCAGGCATAGTGTTCACCAGGTGTGGTGTTTCTTCCTTACCCCTACCTCTGGGTCACAGAAAGAGTCAGACCAGATGACTACTGATGGCCTTGGTTAATTAAAAGGTTATTTTAGAACAAGAGATGGCTTCAAACTTTCCTGGGAAATATTTTTCTTAAATTGATTTGTAAAAACCTAAATGGACTCATGACTGTAATCCCAGCACTTTGGGAGGCTGAGGCAGGCAGATCTTGAGATCAGGAGATCGAAACCATCCTGGCCAACATGGTGAAACCCGTCTCTACTAAAATACAAAAAATTAGCTGGGCATGTGGCACGGGCATGTGGTGCATGCCTGTGGTCCCAGATACTGGGGAGGCTGAAACAGGAGAATCGCTTGAACCCAGGAGGCGGAGGTTGCAGTGAGCCAAGATCACGCCACTGCACTCCAGCCTGGTGACAGAGCAAGACACCGTCTCAAAACAGAAACAAACAAAAAATCCACCTAAATGGGGTAACAAAACTTTCCATGGAGCTGGTGACATGTGAGATAAGTGCTGAGCCTGAGCTGAATTCTGGCCAACAGATGGAGGGAGGGATTCCCACCAGGCAGCGAAGTCACAGCAGGAGACAGTGGCGGTGCTGGGTGTGGGTGGGAGACCAGTTGACTGGAACTCAGGGCTGTGGGAGGTCATAATGGATGATAGATGGGCCAGGAGAGTGGGTGGGACTGCACCCCAGAAGGCCTTGAGAGCAATGGGTAGCAATGAAGGATTTGGAGCAAGGACATCACAGGGCTGGCATCAGAAACGTAAGTTGGGCTTCACTGTGAAATCTAAGCGAACCTGGGTTGAGCATGAGCAGGGAGAAGGACCAGATGCAGGGTACCAGCTTGAACTGGGAAGGGGGCATCATGCGTGGGAAAGAGGAGACAGAGAGAGAGAGAGATCTGTGATGTGGGAGCTGCTGAGGAGTTCTGCAATGACACTGCCCTCTGGGATGGGTACGTGGTCATTCGTGTGAAGTCCAGAGGAGGAAACACTTTTGTGTGAACATGATGAACTTGGCTTGTCACAGGTGGATTTTAAGGTTCTAAGAGGTCATCAGGTAGAGAAAATTCAGTCAGCTGGAAATGGATGGCTAAGAGCTCAAGAGATGAGGGCAGAAGCTGTGACCCTGGGAGGGATTCTGCAGGGACAGGGCCTCTTAAACAGGAGGGTGCAGACCAGGGGAGGTCCACATTGAGGGCAGAAAAAAGGTAAGAGGTCATGAAATAAGAGCCATGCCGCGTCCTGGAAGTCCAGGAGAAGGACATTTCAAGGAGCAGGAAGTGGCCATCGGTTTGAGATGCTGCAGGAGGTTGAGCCCTGCTGGCTCTGAACACGTAGAATATAAAGCCGGAAGGGCCTCAAAGACAAACCTGTCCAAGGCTTTCTTTCTGTTTTAAAGCTGGAGCCTCTTCTTTGAAGGAAGGTTTATGTGGTCTTCCACTTTACCAGACACACAAAAGCTGAGCAGCTTTGGAGTGAGTGAGGGAGGCCTCGATCACATCTCTTGCTAGGCATCTCCAAAGAACCCAGAAGCATCTGAAAATGCCATCTCACTGCTGTGGTTCAGCGCTTCCCTTCTATCGTTCATCAGGTTCATTAATTGGCAATGTGTATATACAGAAGAAAGTGTGTGTGTGTGTGTGTGTGTGTGTGTAAGAGAGAGAGAGAGGAGAGAGGGCATATGCTCGCTTGCATGAGTGTGAAGGCTCCCTGGGCTGCCTGGGTGAGACTCCCCTGGGGCTATGGGAGGAGCAAGGAAGAACCTAGCTGGAATTCCGGGGCACTGCCCCTTTACTCTCCTCCAAAGCTGCTGGCCTTGAGGGGATGTGGGGTTTTGCTCTGAGAGGGTAATTGCAGGTTCCAGATCGACCAGTCCCTCCCTGGAGGCCTTACTGCCTAGAAATGAGCTTCACGCACATTTAAAGGCATGGGAAACCCACTCCAATGGCATTATAACTTTTCAGAGTGCAGAAAAGTCTTATGCTGGGTGGGTCTCTGGGCATCTACCTTGTTTGCAAAGTTGGGCTCCACCACATACTGCTTCTCATTTTCAACAGCACCTTCAATGGTGATGAAGAAAATGTTGACTCCTGACTCTCTCGCAAGTCTCGAAGCCTCCTCCACTTTGTCCGTGGGCCAGCCATCCACCATCACCACCACCACGTTGGGAGCACCACTTCTGTTTCCATTGGCTTTGGAAAAGAAGTTCTTGGTCACAAAGGAGATGGCCCGGCCTGGAAGAAAAGGAAAACTCATGATTGGAGCGATCGTGCTGATTATAAATACAGGAAGAGATCACAGTAGCACAACAAGGTTCAGAAAAACGAAAAACATACTCATTGCTTCCTTATTTTTTTTAAGACAGGGTCTCACTCTGTCACCTGCACTCAGGTCTCACTGCACTCAGGCTGGAGTGCAGTGGTGTGATCATGGCTCACTATAGCTTCAACCTCCTGAACTTAATCAATCCTCCCACCTCAGCCTCCTGAGTAGATGGGACTATAGGCGTGCACTACTGTACCTGGTTATTTCGTATTTTTTTTGTAGAGATGGGTTTCGCTATGCTGCCTAGGCTGGTCTCAAACTCCTGGGCTCAGGTGATCTGCCCACCTCAGCTTCCCAAAGTGCTGAGATTACAGGCATGAGCCACTGCACCCAACCTGTTTCTTTTTAAAAGACACCTCAACTATTTTCAGGTGTAGAATTCAGTGTCATTAAGTACACTCACAATGTGCAGCCATGACCACTATCCATTCTGGTTTCATTTCAAGCCTTTAACTTCTAATTGTCTCTGCTTTGAAGAAAGTTTTAGAGACAGCAAGCCGGTGAGACAGACTTTCATGAGAATAAAAGTGATCCTTCTCTGCTGGACTCACACTAAGCCCCTAAGCCAGCCCCATGTTGTCTCCGGGAACACAGGGTGGGAGGAGTTGACTGGGAGTGACGGCAGCCTCTTCTTGGCCCTCTGCGGCCTGGGGTGAGCCTGGACTCCTGCTGGCTGTGCAGAGCTGTGTTCTGGGGTCAGCAGTGTTCTCCCTCCAGTTGCAGGCCAGGGGTACAGGTCTGGCTGGGCAGGGAAGGGTTGCACCTACTAGGAACTGAGAGACTGTGTTCTAGTCCTGGCTGTGCTACTTGCTAGCTGTGTGGCCCTGACTAGGTCACCATACGTCTGTGGGCCTAGATTTCCATGACAGCAATCTACTTCAACTGAGTGCAGCAGTCATGAAGTGCTACAAAGCCTTCTGCCATGACTTTTCCAAGAGCATATTTCACACTGAGAAGGGCTTTGGGAAATTTTCAGAGTCAACTAGACAATGACCAATTGACTCAGTTTGCCAGGTCTTTCCCAGTTTTAGCACTGAAAGGCCCAAGTTCTCCTGGGAAAACTGGGACAACTGTTCACCCTAGAGTCAGCATGGTTGTATTTAGTAGGCAGAGCTCTTAACCTGGACTTTGTGAACTCCAGGGCGCTTGAAATTATACATAGTATTTTGTGTATATACGTATCTGTCTGGATAGAAGGGCCAAAGTTTTCACGAGATTCTCAAAGAAGTCCTCAATCTCCATAAAAGTTAAGAAGCTCCTTCTTTAGACTTCAGGATTAGTAATATTATACTCAATGCATTTCTGATTTTGGCCAGCATCCTGTCTCCACTAGCTGGTATTATCTTACATGTCAAATGAAAGCATCAAATGGTTACACATAGAGATGCTGGAGAAATGTCTTGAACATGTGAACTGGCTGCACAGAACCTAGTTGCTACGGAAAAACCTTGGCTGCTGAGAACTGCTTTTAAGCCAAAGGACAATTTTTCTCAGGGCCCAAAGTACCCAGAAGTCCTCTCTGGCCTAATATTAGGCACCTGTAGGCAGAGCACCAGATGCCATGAGCAGATCCCCTCAACCCTGCCTAACCTTCAGTCTGGAGGCCGTGATGTATTAGTGCTCAACACACATTCCATCCACCTCCCAGTGGTCTTGAAAATAGAGGCTGGAAATCAGAAAACTACATTTTCCAGACTCCCTTGCAGCTAAGGCTTTAGCTTTGTTTTAGTTCCATGAATTGATGTACTTGCATGAGACTTAGAAGATAAAAGTGAGACAGAGGCTGTAGTTTGTTTATATTTTTGCTGACAAACATCTGTAGTGTCTGACTTCTCTGGGAGACTGTCACCAGAGGTGCTTGGGCTTGGTTGCTAGCTTCAATGGTGTGGGGTGACAGGGTTTGGAGATCCACGTTGTGGGTGTGAATGGGGCAGGGAGGGCATGGTTCTGCAGCTGGCAGCTCTAGTGGAAGCTTCCTGATCATGCTGGCTTCCTGGACAAAGCAGGTTTCTGAAGAGGCTGCCATGGCAGAATTCAGAAAGTGATTTCCTGATCTTGGAAGAAGGAGCAGCTCCCTTGGAGGTCCTGTTTTGGAAGGACCTTCCTGCTTTGCAGGAAGCCTTCAGACATCAACTCTTAAAGCTCAGTCTGAAGTCTGCTTCTTCAGTTCTTTTCGGTGATTCTCAAAACTGCTTAATACCCTGAAATAAATCCCTTTTAGTTGGAATAAGCTGAATGGATTCTGTTCTCAGAACCCAAACTCTGGACAACACAGAGGCAGAGTTGGAACACATCATTCACTGAAAAAGGCACGCTGATTGGATTGAGACACATCACTAATATCATCAAGGAACAAGAGTGCCTTCTGACATCTGTCTCTACTGGAATTTTACTGATGTAAGCATTAAGTTAGAAACAAATCAGAAATCAACTCTGTCATGTTTGTGATGAAGGTAATACTGCTTTGGGGGCATGGAGAGTGACTTGGCTAGTGTTTATTTAGCATTGCTCAAAGGTGAAAAGCTCCGTATGTGCTAGATACTAATGTTTTGGCCACTACAGAGACATACACTGAAGTGGGAAGGGAAACTATTCATCAGATTTACTGTAACTCAGAGGATGTTCCCTTAAAGACAGTTCGATTCCAGCGTGTGCTCTAAGCCAAGCAACTGTGGCTCACATCTCCATTTCTTTGGATTTTGATGACAGGAACAGTTCCCTGAGAAGTGGACAGTCTCCCCTCCAGCACCCCCAAAGCCAGTCCTCCATTGACAAATGAATACACTGGCATGGGATCTTTCACAGTTTTTGAGCTTGGTTAGTGTGAAATTGTTTCCTAATGCCCAATAACCTCTGGATAAACATAAAATAGAATTTCTGGACATGTCCCACTGAGGACGAGACCTTGGATTTCTGGTGCACCCCCAAAGACTCAGATATCACAGGAGTCTCAGCTTGAAATAGAGAATATGTTTCTCTTTGCACAATCATCACTACAGCAGTAGTTGATTAGAACAAGATTCTCAAGGGGCACTGAGGAGCTTCCTTAACTGGTCACAAAATTCAGTGAAACAGATGATGACTTGTAGGCCCACCAAAAAACAGTCAGGACAGCAGTCTTTCTTGCCCTGAAGAATGCTACTCATTCCCACAAACCAAGCATGCTGGAACTGTGCAGTGTATGTGTTTCACAGATGCTTGTCCTCTGGAGCCAGCATAATACTTTAGAAAAGATACAGATGTCGCAGGAGTCATTTCTTTTTCTTGTTTTTTTTTTCTTTCTTTTTCTTTGTTTTTGAGATGGAGTCTCACTCTGTCACCCAGGCTGGAGTGCAGTGGCGCCATCTTGGCTCACTGTAACCCCTGCCTCTTCAAGTGATTCTCCCACTTCAGCCTCCCAAGTGGCTGTGGGATTATAGGCAACTGCCACCACAACCAGCTAATTTTTGTACTTTTAGTAGAGACAGGGTTTCACCATGTTGGCCAGGCTGATCTTGAGCTCCTGACCTTATGTGATCTGCTAGCTTCAGCCTCCCAAAGTGCTGGAATAATAGGTGTGAATCACCACGCCTGACCAGAAGTTATTTCTTGATGGATTAGTATTATTTTTTCCTCCTTATATATACAATGTTAGAAGGCAATCACATAGGAAGAGAATAATGGTTACAAGATAGAATAATTTGAATCCGGATCACATACCTACATTAGAAAGCCCTCCTCTCTGGGGAATTTTCTCTATGGCTGTCTTCAGATCTTGAGAATTCATGTGTGTCTTGAGGTTAAAGTGGGTAGCAGGGTTGTCTCTGAAGAGTCAGAACAAGAAATACAAATTAGCTGGAAAGTTATTACCTTTGGAGGGAGGCAGAGATCACGGTTGATTCTTTAATATACAAATAGAAGAGAAGCTGCTTTGAAGCCTTCTGCTATGGTTTGTAAAACGTCCCATCGTGGACCGGTGTGTGTAGAGAAAAGCAGGCTATTTCAAGGCTCAGAAGGCGTGTGTTGACGGTGCCATTTCCTAGCTGTGTGATCTTGAGGAGACAACTTCTCTGGGCTTTGGATTGCTCATGTAGATGAAAACATCATTATAACACCCATATTGCTAATGAACAGGACCGTTGTCAAGTGGGATTTTGCAAATGTAAGGATCCCATCTGTGGCATGCTCAGTGTTCTCAGCCTACTCCAGACCCTCCTCGCCAGGAAGAGAATCTCAGCTGTCAGCCACTCCCTGGGTTACCCTTAGTACTGGAATTGCATGTGAACAGTGGTACCAAGGAGACCTCTCTTTCTTTCTCACCCTGCAACGGGGTGATACTACTTAAACTCACCTAGAAGGTCAACATCGATTTTACTGAAGACTGAAAAAGATTAACTGGGGAGGAGGTGGAGTGAATTCAGTGGAGAAACACAATGAGAATCCCTCTCTAGAAATGAATCTCCATGAAGTGGCTGAGCGGAGGGTGTGGAGGCGTGCCGGAGGGTGGGTGTGTGTGCATCGCACCCAAGATGAAGTGTGAGATCACATCTCACAAAGCGCTGACACTCAGCCACAGGCAGTGCTGACTTTGTGGGCACGAGACCTGTGCAGTCACAGGGCTCCATGCTCCAGAAGAGCCTCAGGCAGAAAGGCCCACGCTTGGTACAATGCTCTGCTGCTGCCGTCTTGAAATTCTTCTTCATTTTTCAATGAGCTGCCCTGCACAGCATGAAGTCAGTCCAGGCTAGAGGATACTACGTTTTCTTTTTTAGACAGAGTCTGGCTCTGTCTCCCAGGCTGGAGTGCCCTGGTGCAATCTTGCCTCACTGCAACCTCCGCCTCCCTGGTTCAAGCAATTCTCCTGCCTCAGCCTCCCAAGTAGCTGGGACTACAGTTTTGTGCCACCACGCCCAGCTAATTTTTGTATTTTTAGTAGAGATGGGGTGTTGCCATGTTGGCCAGGCTGGTCTCAAACTCCTGACCTCAGGTGATCCATCCACCTCGGCCTCCCAAAGTGTTGGGAGTTATGGTGTGAGCCCACCACGCCTGGCTGTAGAGATTACTAAGTTTTCAAGAAGGAGAAGGCATTTTTTTTCCCCAGAGACAGGGTTTTGTTCTGTTGCTCAGCCTGGAGTGCAGTGGCCCCATCTTGGCTCACTGTAGCCTCAACTTCCTGGGCTGAAGCGATCCTGCCACCTTAGCCTCCCAAGTAGCTGGGACCACAGGTGCAAGCCACCATACCCAGCTAATTTTTTCATTTTTTGGTAAAGACTGCTATGTTCCCCTGACTAGTCTTAAACTTGTGGACTCAGCAGCTTATTTTCCTGTTTTGGCCTTCCACAGTGCCAAGATTATAGGTGTGAGCCACCATGCCTGACCAAGGAAACTTTTTAGAGTAGGCTTTCTACAAACACCAGAAGTGGATCCAGGAAGAAGCAGTTGTGGGCAGTTTCAGGTGGGAGCCTCACGGTGGCTGACCACGGGTGGATTCTTAGTGACTCCTTGGGGACCGGGACAAGTGGTGCAGTCAGCAGGAAACCAGTGACCGGGACCTGGGAGAGAAGAGAAAGTGTCTGCTTCCCTCTTTCCTTTCCTCTATCCCTATTCTCCAAACTCCTATTTCAGAATGATATATGTTATACCCAGAAGGCGGTTTATCTAAAAGACAAGAGATGAAAAACAGAGCAGCCACCTTCAGGGAAAACAGGAAATTTCACAAACAAGTTTAACCAAAGTTGGGCACAGGGGCAAAGCCCGAACAGATGAAATTTCACCAGAAGAAAACCAAGTTCTATGGTTGGGACTAAACAGGAACAAACAACAACACAGCAATCAGCAGAATGGGGAAATGTGGGCGCTAAGCTGGGCGTGATCTTCCTATTAACCTAGTGTGAAATGTCTTGATCTGAGGCTGCAGCCACACATTTATCGAGGAGGAGTCACACAGAGAAGGAACACTGTGGCTTTTACTCTGTATTCTTTCTCTTGGGTTCTAGGGCTTATGGTTTTTTTTTTATATTTTATTAATTGATTGATTGATTGATGGAGTCTTGCTCTGCCGCCCATGCTGGAGGGCAATGGGACGATCTTGGCTCACTGCAACCTCTGCGTCCTGGGTTTAGGCAATTCTCCTGCCTCAGCCTCCAGAGTAGCTGGGAATATAGGCACCCGTCACCATGCCTGGCTAATTGTTTTTTTGTATTTTTAGTAGAGACAGGGTTTCACCATGTTGGCTAGGCTGGTCTCAAACTCCTTGTGATCCGTCTGCCTTGGCCTCCTAAAGTGCTGGGATTACAGGCATGAGGCGCTGTGCCTGGCCGGGCTAAGCAATTTCAGTAAATGCTACATACGCTTTTACTTATCCAGCCCATCAGCCCCCATTCCTCAGGTCCTGGCCATTCCTCTGTATACACTCATTCCCTCCCCTGTATGTCTGCTGTGACACCCCGAGTCCTGGCTCCCTAGCTTCTGGCTGCCCTGAACCATTCCTGTGTTAGTCTCTGCAGTGCCAATTGTGTGGCTGTCTGCTAGAGGACACTTCCTCATGGTCAGTCTCAGTTCTGCCTGCAAAATTCCCCTGCTTGGAAATCATCAGAAGTTCTCATTGCTACACTTGATATTTTGGCTTTCAAAGCATCCATAATTGAATTTCCAACTATCATGTTAAGGCTGGTCTCTTTCTTATTCTCTCTTTCCCTCTCTTTTTCAGAATATTCCATATTCTAATCAAAATGAACTGCTCCCCCTTTCCCAGCTTTCTAGCTCTGTGCTTTTGCTCACTTCTTCCCTCATCTGGAAAGCCCCAATCATGCCCACCCTCCAAGCTCAGCCACCTGTCTCCCTCACCCCCAGCCCCAGCTGACAATCTCTCTGCCTGACTCAGCTTTCTCTAACCCACATCTTGCATAATATATGGCGCCTACAGGTACTCAATTAACAGCATTAACATTTCTTTGTTCTATTTCTGTGCACCTCTAAACCTCTAAACTTTGGTGTTCCCTAGGGTGCTAGCCCCACCATGCATCACTTCTCAGCATATGCACGTCCCTGGGAGATTTCATCAACTCTCAGGGCTCAGAGACCATTCATGTGCCAAACCTGTCTGTGCACTGGTCGGTCCCCTTTCTTGAACCTTACATATACATAAAATGGCTTCCATACAGCTTCCTCTGGAAGGCACCTCAGGTTAGATATTTCCAAACTGAAGTCGTCTCTCTTCCAAGCCTGATGCACCCAACCACCCATCTCCCCATCTGCCTTCCTCTCTGACTCACTCAGTCATTCAGCAGTGTGCATTCCTGACACGCTCCTCATCAAATACCACGTCCTGTCAGACCTACCTCTAAATATCTCTCTTATTTCTCCCATCCTTTCCATCCCCAAGTTTGGGCTTTCATCTCTTTCCTGAATATTGCCAGAGTTTCCTACCCTGGTCTTCCTTTACCCAGGGCAGCTTCTGCAGTGGATATTTTATCCAATTGATTGTGTTTCACAGAAGCAGATTAACTAAGAAGTTGTAATGCCTCTTCCAAGAGGTCTAATTTTGTACAGTATTTGTCATTTTGTAATCTTCATCTTAAGAGGGCCCCAAACTGTATAAGCTTCAGTATCCTTAAATCTGGATCCTCCCCTAGCGACCAAGGATTATGAACTTTTTCAGAGCCAAAAAAAAAAAAACGAGTTGAAAAAGTATTGGCTATAAAATGAAAAATTGCAAACCCGACACTGACAATAATAAATATGTAAATGTCCATCAAACATAATGTTATTTGTAAATTTTTTACATTAATTGTAATGTAACTCATTAACTGTAAAATTTTTAATTTATAAAAACTGAATTATATTTGAAAATGATTTGTAAAAAAAGATACAAAAAATATACAAAAAAATGATTTGTGTGCTAGATTTTCTCACTTTGCACAATTTCCTGTGTGTCTGATGATTGTCAAGAAACCATAGCCAATCATAAATTAAATGTTGCTTATCAACAAATAATTTAAAGAGCAAAAATATAAAGGTTCCTTTCAAACGTTTTTATAGGCCAGACATGGTGGCTCATGCCTGTAATCCTAGCACTTTGAGAGGCCAAGATAGGAGGATCCCTTAAGCCTAGGAGTGTGAGACCCACCTGAGGAACATAGAGAGACCTTGTCTCTTATCAAAAACAAACAAACAAAAAAACTAAAACTAAACTAAAATAAAATAAAAATAAAAAGTTTGTACAGAAAAAACATATTTAATGTGAAACCTATTCATTTAGTCATTTTCATGATATTTTTAATATTGATGTTAAGGTGTTGTCTTGATGTTGATCACTTTGTAGAGCAATTGTCTATTCCTTGTCTCTTTCCTATGCCACATACACAGCTGAGTCTTGTTATTCTTGGCAGTCATGTTCTATAAAGTTGTAGTTGCCATGAGCACTGAATTAGCAAGTACTGAGCCATTGCTTCCAATAGAAATACAAGGTTTGGTTCCTGTGAGCCTCTGGTCACAACATTTGCATCAACAGAACAATATGTAACTTTGTTTTACATATGTTTTTCTTTGAAGACATCAAATTTAAAATATGCTTCTTATAAATAATATATGCAGTATATCTTTATAATAAGATATTAGCTGAGAAGGATATACTGTTTTCCTGAATTTGGATAACATGACCATAAATTTCTTTTACTGTTAGCCTTACAACAATGCTGTCCACTATGCTTTTTTTTTTTTTAATTAGTCATCATCTCATTAATTCATAGGTTTAGCCTCTTTTCCATAGCTTCATCACACTCTTTAGATGTTATTTCAGTACTTTCTGGAGTAGACTCATATACAGACTCGCAAATTTCCTCTTCTTGTTCTGAATGTACTAAATTATGGATTCATTAACATTGAGCTCACAGCCAATGGCATTGTCACTCACGTTGGAACTAAGCTAATTGAGCACACCTGTGTTTTCCGCAAGCCACAACCCAGCCTTCTTGCACTTAAGAAAACTAGCATTTCAGCACTACATTTGGAGGCCATTTTAAATAGCAAAATTACCAAAGACAAGCACAAAAATGCAAAAAAAATGTGGCACTCAAAAGATTGCAAAAGGGACACCTGAAGAGAATTGAAACAAGAAGACAGAGTGTTGCCTTGTTTGACCTTAGCTGGAAGATGTGCATCAGGTGACTCCATTTTTTTCCATCTCTATACATGTCCAAAAAATGACTGCAAAAGTCCCTGGAGTTAAAAATTTGAGATTACAAATAAATTTAAATTTTAAGGAGTAGGCATATTTGCAAATACAGAATCCAGAAATCATGAGGATCAACTGTAACCTACTTGAGATCAGGTACTTTCTCCTAGTTTCCAATCCCTAGTGCTTAGCATCCAGGAGGTAATAAATAGGTAATTGTGGAATAAACAAATGGAAGAAAGGAAGCTTAAATGTCCTCTCTTCTCTCAGTTCATCCCAGTGGAGGTGAACACCTACCTCTGGGCTCCACACTGACCACCTTTGCTTCTATTACATCACAGATGGTGACTCCATCTTCAGAGGCACACAGATGAGCTATTCATATAATGAATGAATAGCTGCTTCTAATTTTTTTAATAGTATTTTTAAAAAAATTTGCCTCCCTTGGTGGATTGTGAGGTTCTAAAGAACAGAATCTCTGTCACATTTGTTTATTTAAATGGATTGAAAGGTTGGATCAGAGGACCTCTGAAACCCTTTCTGATTACTAAAATTATAATTAGGGGCAAAGGCATGGAACCCATCCACCAAGGGAATTAAAGGCAAATGTAATCAAATGACTTAGATGAATTTTTCATTAGATCCCCCACAAATGACTGAGGGCTCAGTACTTGGCAAACACTTAATAAATATCTGTTAAATCGCACTCTAATTTAATCATAATAATGAATCATAAATCATTAATCTGAAGTCTGTGGCAGGTCTCAGGGCCAGAACATACGTGTCCTTTTCCTAGATATATAGGCTGATGACCTGATTAACTCTAGCCTGGTTACTCTTCAGACTTGGAGACTATTTTAAAAGTTTAAAGGATATGCCACTAACTTTTCATGCCAGCAATCTTTTAATTTGTAATTTTATTACAGGTTCTTATTAAATGCACACACACATTTTTTTTTTCCTAGGGAATATCAAAGATTTCCTCTGAAAATCCGAGAAGAAAACATAGAGGTTGATAACTCAAGGAGAAACTTTACATTGTTCTGTGTTTGGAGAAAGAGTGAGGACTAATGGAGGGGAATGACAGGGAGTCAGAAGTTGGCTATTCCTAGAAAGAGAGAACTTGTGTAATAGTAAATGGCGACCCTGCAAGGGTTTAAGAAGCAAGACAAACATCTGTCAGAAATAGGCACAGGTGTTTGATTTCTAGGAAGTCTTGAGGGCTGGGGACAGGGAAATTGGATGGATCACCAGACCAGATCTACCTGATGATAAAACTCACCTAAGGCACTCATTTAACTATATAGGTTACCAGGCCTCTCCTTGAAAGAAAATCCATGGGCTGGGAGATCCAGGTAATTCTTATCCTCAGGAAAGTTTGGGAAGCTCTGGATTTTACAGGCCTTCTGAGGCCCTTTCAATCGTAAAGCACCCATTCTGTTTAAGCCCCAGGGTCTACTGGTTTACCCATGTCATTCTGAGTCACATGGAATGAACCTCTCAAATGGATTTTTATGCCAGTAGAGAAATATTAACTAATCATAATTCCCTCCAACAAGAACTTTTCCAAACTGTTTTCTCAAACTAGGCATCAACTTAAGGTTACAATCAAATAACATAACAATTTAGCCTTTTAATTGTTTTACTAATGCGTGATGCTTTATGGACTTGGTGAGACGAACCATGCCTGTAAGATCAGGAGGATGCTTCAGGTCACATGCCAGTAGCTGCAGGGTGGGTGGCAGACTTGTCCCTTGAGGGTATTACCTTGCTCAGATGCAAAATCATTCTGCCACGATCCCCTCAGACAGCAGTGAGCTCTGCTAGAGCAGCTATGGCCAGCCCAGGGCGCAGCAGCCTGGCTCAATCTGTTAAGGGACTTTGCACAACTAGCCCTCGATGAATGGGAACTGGTCTTTTCCACATTTCCCAGCATCAGAGAACGGGGAGCAGGGTCTTATCAAATTTCATTTTTTGGCTGGGTGGGGTGGCTCATGCCTATAATCCCAGCACTTTCGGAGGCCAAGGTGGGCAGATCAAGAGCTCAAAAGATCGACACCATCCTGGCCAACACAGTGAAACACTGTCATTACTAAAAATACAAAAAGTAGCTGGGTGTGGTGGCGTACACCTGTAGTCCCAGCTACTTGGGAGGCTGAGGCAGGAGAGTCGCTTGCACCCAGGAGGCGGAGGTTGCAGTGAGCTGAGATCGCGCCACTGCACTCCAGCCTGGCTACAGAGTGACACTCTGTATTAAAAAAAAAAATTCATTTTTAAGTGAGTGGTTTTTTTTTTTTGCAATAACTACTGAGAATTCCACTCATCTACCAAAAAGGGGAGGAAATTGAGCTGCATGAACCTCTTCCTGCTGGAGGAAATGTGAATCACATGCAATCTGCTGATCTGGGAGCCACTCCTGAACAAACTGGCTCTCCAGCTGCTAATCTGCAACCGCCTCACAGGGCCCAGTGAGTGCTGGGGAAGTGGAGCATCTTGGCAACAGAGCTTCTCAAGCACAGATGTGTATCTGATCACCTGGGGATCTTGTTAAAATGTAGAGTCTGACTCTGTAGGACCCAAGTGAGGTCTGAGATTCTGCAGGTCTAAGAGCCTCCCAGATGATACTGTGGATCATACTTTGAGTAGCAATGTCTTAGAGGATGCTTTAACAACAGTAATAATAAAATCAGCAACAGGGCTTCCAGTGATAAGAGGAGGGGAGGAAAATAAACAAGAAGTCTACAGAAGGGAAATGAAAGGCAGAGAAAGGGAGGAGGGTGAAGCTCCTGCAGCCCTCTAGACTGGTCACCTGGGGGGATCAAGGGGCTCTGGGGACATGGACTTCACCGGAGGACAGCACAGGACTGTGGGAATATTCTGACCTTCACTCTGGTTACACCACAGAATCACGTGGGGAACTCTAAAAAATAATGATCCCTGGGCACCACACTGAGAAATTCTGATTTAACTGATGTGAAGTTTGGTCTGGGCATCTGGAGTTTTGGGAGCTCCTCAGGTGGTTCTACTGGGCACTGGGGTGGCCATCTGCTTCTCTGGAGGAAGACTGATCTCAGGGACCCCAGAGAAACCCAGTGGATGTGTGAAGAGAGCTGAAAGGGAAGGGGTGGAAGTCAAGTGCAGTCGTTTTGTACGTACTTCCAGGAGCCCTGCATGATAGGGAATAAAAAAGCATAGGAGGAAGGAGAAAAACCTCCGAATCTTATGATTCTTGGGCAAATTGCATTCACAGCTCACTTGGCCTTGAGACCCTGTGTTCCTGAGGGGCGAGGCTTGTGGGCCTCACCTGCCTGCCAGACAGCCCCTTCCTGCCCTGAAGTCAGAGGGCGGGTGCTGTGACTCACCTCTGCCAGACCCCTCCCAGCTGCATTTCATGCACTAGCCCCTCACGCTCCCTTTTTCTTGGTTGCAGACTCAGAGAATGAGACAGAGTGGTCCTCGTCGCCAGCTGTGTTAGCTTCCTATTGTAACAAATGATCACAAACTTGGCTTAAACAATACACACTTAGTTGAGAGTTTCCCAATGGGCTGAAACCAAGGTGGGGACAGAGCTGTGCCCCTCTCTAGAGGCTCCGGGGAGAATCTGTTTCCTGGTGTTTCCCAGTTTCTAGAGGACGCCCACACTTCTTGCTCATTGCCCCTTCCTCCATCTTCAAACCCAGCAATGTCACACCTCTCTGACGATTCTTCCACCGGCCCACCTCCCTTTGACTGACAGTAGCTGGAAAAGACTCTCCACGTCAAAGGACTTGTGTGGCCACATTGCAATACCCGCAGAATCCAGGAGAATGCCTCCACCTCAGTGTTAACTTTAATCACAGCTGCAGAGTCCCTTCTGCTTTGAAAGGTAAAACACTCCTGGGTTCCAGGGATTCGGACAGTGATAATTTTGGGGTCACTATTTTGCCTGACATACCGGACACGGCATTTGCTTCTTCCCCTCAACTCTGACTGTCCTGCACTGGTGGCTCAGACGACCTACAGAAGCTGCTCTGCCCAGCTGAATGCATGACTGCGAGTCTTCAGTCCAGGTGCGGAGGGTGGGTGGGCTGAGAAGTGGGAAGATTAAGGAGATATGGCCAACTCATAGCCACTCGCGAAACCACAGGACAGCTATTACAGACCCACCAGCAAGGAAAGGTCTGTTTGATTTTCAAATGAAGAAAAAAAAACAAAACAGTTCCCTTTATCCCACAACTGTTTCCAATTTTGATATCCTAAGATTGATTACAAAGAATGTGTGCAATTATGTTCCGTGTGTACTGAGATGGAGGCCTAAAACGGAAGTGTATGGGAAGTCTGGAGGACGTTTAGCACCTGTGGGTCCGGGCTGCAGCTCAAATGCAAGGCGTTTGGCCGCATTACTAGAGTTCACCTAATAGCTTGCCCTGGCTGTTCTTTCATTTACTCTCTCAGTGTTCCTGTTGGCATTAGGTGCAATGATAAGCCTTTCGGGTGTATAATTTTAACTTAGAATTCATGTGCAAGACAGGGGCTTGATCCTTGGCCTCTTGCTCACACACACAGTCTCAGTCTTCAGGAGGTGACAAGTATCGATTATAAGACTCTTTCCTGGCAGATGAGCGAAATCTTTGCTTTGAAGACAATTTTGTGTGACATTTTAGGGATTAACCCAAGGCTAATATTTGTCCTCTGCTCCAGTCATGCATTTGGCTGTGTGGTCTTGGGAAAGTCACGTAACCTCTCTGACTCCGTCTCAAAAGCTGCCTCTATTCCTGGCGGCATGTGATGAGAGTGGTAGGCACGCTGTGGTTGCTGCAGATGAACGTGATTGTAGGTGATGGGCCCTGCAGGTGGGGGATGGGAGAGGGTGCTTGCCCAGTTCCATGGTGGTTGAGACTTCTGTTGGGCCTGGACCAGAGGTAGGAACTCAGCCAGTGCAAAGCGAAGTTATGGAGGAGCAGAAACCAAGAGGCTGGCAGAGGATGCTGGTCTGCTGAGAGATCAGAATGGCCAGGCAGACAGGCGTAGAGATGCAGGCGGGGGAGGGGATGGCCAACGACTGGTCAGTCCTGTGAACACTCTCCTTTCCATATATCTCCCTTCACCTGGGCTACCTTGAGTGGTTTTCTGTTCCTTGTACCCAAAATGTCTTTGGGTAGGAGATTGAGGAGTCAAGATGTGTTGCATTTTGTAAATCAGACCATTTTTATATGTCTTATATTTTTATTTCTTTAACTTTTTTTTCGGTTAATATTAGAAGTTAAAAGACTTCTAAATTTGTCTTTCAAGTTCTGAATGTAAAAGTCTAAATTCTGACTCGGCTCTCCTAAGTTAAACCAAGGGAAAGAATCTTCCAGGAAGCTGTGTGGACCAGGGGCAGTGGTAATGGAGGGGAGAAGGGAGGGAAGGAGCAGTTCGGAGCTCCGGAGCCCTCCTCCCTTGGCAGGTCCTTCTGAACCTGAGTCTCTTTTTCCAGTGCTAGTTCTTGATGGGCGGGTCATTTCTTCGTAGGGCCTCATTTCCTCACTACAACACACAGAGATGGAATCAGGTGCTCTCTAAGGCCTCAGGCTGTGATTCCACAAGTGCAGGGATGATTTTAAGGGGGAGCAAAAAGAGTGTTAGAATCTGGTGAGAACCCAAATCACCAGGATGCCCTACTGCCTCCCTCTGTATGTACTCATGCATATGGCGGGGATTGAAGAGGACCTTCCAGGAGAGGAAGCTGGGCAAGTGAAACCAACAGCAGTTTCTGCTGGACACGTGTCTCCCCTTCAGCCTCATCACACCCTTCTCAGGCCGCCCTCTCATTTGCTTTGTTTCCCACGTTCCACGGATGGATGTATCACCTCTGTGCAACGCCTCAATCCATCATTGATCACCTTACCTCCTTGCGACCCCAAGGCTGGAAGCAAGGGAGAGGCAGCTATCTGGCCTGTTAGTCCCACATTCATTTACTGAATGTCTTCTGAATACAGAGCCGGTCACTGAATTACAGGACGCCAGGGCTGGCAGAGCCCTAATAAATCATCTGGACTGACCCTTGTGCTACACAGATGGCAGCACTCACAAGGAGAGGTTAAGTGACTGGCTTAAGATCACGCAGAGGAGCTAAGGCCCGAATTCAGATCACCTGTCAGCGCTTCATTGTGCTTTCCACTCCACCCTGTTGCTGGGGGAGGGTGAAGATGATGGATTGGTTTATGTGAGCATAAACCAGTGGAAAACACACACATTTCCCTAAGTGCTCCAAATTAATAAGAACCCTGGGAAAAAGGCAGACAGCAAGGGATTTTTTAGAAAGCGAGACTGAAAAGCACGGGGGTAAACTCTTGCTCATGAATGGCGATCACATTAGGAATATGTGGGGGAGAATGTTTTGGGGGAAGGCGTCTTTATTTTTCCTCTTTCCCTGCTACACTGTTCTGTAATCCATGTTCTCATCAGCAACACTATTCTCATGCCATTTTTCTTTTCCCTGACATATTTGTCACCTTATTTTTATATTATACTGTAAATCCTGGTATATACAAGCTTTTAAAGCAGCTATTTTTAATGCAAGATAACACACCAAGCTTTGAGTCCCCCAGTACAATTGACTAAGGACATTTAGCCATAAAACACATTTCCTCCCTAGCAAAACCTGCCATCCATCGGCTGTCTGTAAAAAGTAATACAGGAACGAAAATGGGTTGGCATTTTGAAACCAGGAATATCCCCCAAAATCCCACTTTTCTTATTTCAACTCAAAAACTTCAGGATAGATCACCTGACATTGAGAGGTGACGTCTGCAGCAACCAGTTATTTTTATGTAATTGAATCTGACTACATACAAATGCCAGTTAACTCATCTACTAATTTTCCCTGACAGGAATAGAAGGTAGTGCTAAATGTGTTATTGGAGTTAAATTCTAAAAATACAAATGTTGTAGGTTCTCGTGAAAATAAAGCATTTTTATTTATTTCTCTTGACAACTCAAAAATAACAATTCTAGTGTCTCTGATAGAACAACGCTGGTTAAAATGCTGCCTTTGGGAAAGCTGTGACGGCGCTGGAGACCCCGCGGGTGTTGCCAGGTATGAATCGTTTTACTTTTCAGGAGGGTGAGTGAGCTGTGACCACAGCTTCTGAGCGACAGGCACCAAAGTTTATGATGGTTTCCATCTCCATCACCCCTCCACACCCAGTGGTCCTTTGTAGAAGCTGTGACAGCCATCCTGCCCTCAATGATTCTTGATCAAAAGACCACCTATTTAAGATGTATGTATAGGGCCGGGCATGGTGGCTCACGCCTGTAATCACAGCACTTTGTGAGGCTGAGACGGGCGGATCACCTGAGGTCAGGGGTTCGAGACCAGCCTGGCCAACATGGTGAAACCCCGTCTCTACTAAAAATAAAAAATTAGCCAGGTGTGGTGGTGCATGCTGTAATCTCAGCTTCTCAGGGGGCTGACACAGAAGAATTGCTCGAACCTGGGAGGCAGAGGTTGCAGTGAGCCAAGATTGTGCCATTGCACTCCAGCCTGGGCAACAGAGTGAGACTTTGTCTCAAAAAAAAAAAAGATGTATGCATAAATGTAAGATTACGCACGCTTGTTCTTTTGATTGTTTATTATCAATTTCTGTATATCTGTTTCAGTGAGAAACCTATTCACATCTGAAATAAGAGTGATACATTACTGCCAAATAAGAGAAAAGATTGAGGCTGGATGTCAGCATGAGACTTCGATTTCTACCCTAAGTCAGATAATAGAACAGGTTGGGAAAAGTCACGTAGGTGCTCAGCTGACTGATGAGGGCCCTCACTCTTCCTACTCATTCTTCCTCATTATTTTGTGAGTTTTTCCAGCACCAGTGCAGGGTCCTGAGGTTATATGGAGAAAAGAGAAAATACAACCTAGAGCACCACGTTTTCTAGGCGTCTAACCTCTAGGTGGATAGGTTGTAGCACAGGGTGCAGTCCCGCAAACAAATGCCCTAATAGTTAGGGTTGAAAGGAGGTCCAACCTTCTTGATCTACAGGTGAGGAAACTGATGATCAGAGAGGTGAAGGTCTGGCCCAAGGCCACACAGCTTGTTAGTAGCTAAGTTAGCACTCGTGCCCATCTCTCCTATTTTCCAGACAAATAAATACTCTTGAGTACAAATGCCATCTACTTACAAGTGTTTTTTAATCTGTCCTTTCCTTCAGGAAGTCTCAGATTTCTTAAATGACATCTGGGTTGCTTCAGTTTTTTTCATTTACATTTGCATTAGGGAAGAGAACAAATCTGTGCTCAAGGACGCACTGGTAATATTTCTGGCATAAAATTAAGCACACGGCATGACTTCCTTTCTGGATTCAGAACATTAACTGCACTTACCCGTACTGGACAACACCCATCAGTGGACCGGCAGGGCCAACGTCAAGAGCTTGGGCAACATCAGCCAGGAATTGCTTCTGGATTCGGAATCGCCGTTTACCAATGCTGGCACTCCCATCGATTAAAAATGACAAGTCAACTTTGCAGTCTGCAGAATGGAAAAAGACTTTATTATTCTGATGCTCTCTCATTGCATTTACCTGGGCACCCACTTGTTCCTCTGTCTCCAGTAGAGCCCCCCTGAGAAATGAAAAGAAAGTGAAAAAGAGGTAGTAAGATACAGGGTATATTTATTTATTTATGTCCCAGAGGGGTTTCCCTGAGCACCAAGGACCTGGAGACTTGGGCTAGTCCTTACTTCCATAACTGTTTAAAACTCTATGTATCCACCACAATTATGGGTTTCAGAAGCAGTGATGTCCCAGCCAAGCTTGGGGAGGCTGTCAAAGGTTTCCTAGGCTCAGATTTTGTAAGTGCAGACTTTCGGTTGTGAGAATTCACTAAGACTAAGTCTCAAGAGCTTGTGGCTTTTTACTTTCATCCCAATTCTTTATAAATAAGTGTTGGATTTTTATTAGATGTGAAAGATCTGCAAGGCCAGCACTGAAGGGAGGGTAGGAATTGTAGAATAAGAAATTGATATCAATCTTCTCCTTCATTTCCCTGGGCGAGGCAACCGAAGAAATTGTCCACATGTACCTATAGGATGTCAGCCCTTGTTCATAGCTATCTTAGATTTTTTTCCTTTTAGTTGTGATGAAGACTAGGATAGTTATTCTGACTTAGGATCTCTGGATCTCTGTGGATATATGAAGGTTATAAGAGAGGTAAAGGGATGGACAGGCTGTAAGCTCTTTTCACCCTCTCAAAACACCAAAAGAAACTAGCGAAAAGCCACACAGGCGAATAGAAATCAGTGTTTTCTTTGCTGTAGACAGGAATATCATCTCAGTATGATAAAACTGACTATTCAATGCTCATCAGAGGTTCTTATTGGGAGCTTTAGATCCCTTTGATTAGTACAAAGTGAAAATAAATTATTTAACAGTTGCAATTTAGAAGACAAACATATTTCAAAATAGAGTTCCATAGAGAAAAAAAAAAAGACAGTGAAGTTGGAAATTTCTAGGCTGGTGTATCCAAGAGGACACTGGGGCCAGCACTGCCCATTGTAGGTAAGGGGCAGTGGCCAGACAGGCCTGCACCTCTCTAATCTGCACACGACCACCCACGTCCTCTACGGTGCATTGTTGCCACGGACTGGAGTCTTTCCATTCTTCAGGAGGAGAAGCTCTGTAGGTGGAGAGGGTTGCTGTCGGTTAAAAAAAAAAGTTTAAAAATGAAAGCAATAAATGAACATGACTTGATCAAGTTTTGGGCAGAAAAACTGATGAGAAGTATTTATTGCCGAGTGCTACTGCAGAATTGTGATGAGGAGAAAAGTGATACCCGAGAATGTGTTTTATTATCATGCAGTGTTGCACTGGCAATCAAAACCAGGGAAGTAGGAGACGAGAGGGACCCGTCTGGGACTGGCTGACTTCGCTCCATCTAGAATCAGGATGTACCTTGGCTCAGCAGCAAATCTCAAAAGAAAAGCTTTACCTCCTCTCTGCCTGGGCGTTCAGTACCTACCAATTCATCCCTTTCAACTGGCTTCCTTTGTCCTTTGCTGCCCCAAACTGCCCATACCCAAGCATGATCTTGAGATGAAGACTGAAAGAGGCAAATAAAATCCAGAAGCAGAGTTTAAAGATGCCACTAAAACCTGGGGTAAAGCAGAGGAGAAGCAGAACTGCTGCACAGCTTGTCATGTTGATCCCCAAGCAAGGCCAGCTTATCTTTTTCCTGACTGGGCTTGCAGTGTGAATTGTTGCCAGCAGGTGGCAGTGGAGTTCTTTAGGGCTTGCCGCCCACTGGCACCTATGGTTTGCTCTCAGGCTCCACCCAAACCTATAGAATCAGATCTGCATTTTAACAAGATCCCCAGGTGATTCCTGTGCCAGTAACGTTTGAGAAGTACTCCTGAGGCGGGGTCTCCCTTCCAGATGTCAGCAGATTAGTTCAATATGCCTTTTGGAGTAAAAGTCTTTTTGGGGAACAACTGTTAATTAGAGTAAGGGCCAAAGGGGATTTTCTTTTAACATGAATAAAATACATGGATATTGTAGCATCTATTTTGGTTCCTCACAGGCCGTTTTTCCTCCTTGTTTTTTACATCTTGAACTGTGTTCAGGATTAACAGGTTCATCTCATAGTTAGGTCTTAAAAAGGTGAGCTGTTTCTCTATTTGCTTAATTCTTTTTACTCACTAGCTTGATGGCTGATACCAGGATACCCTTGCTCCTCTTTTAAATGACAATGGTTGCAGCTCAGGGCATGTTTCAAGGCATGTTTTAACTGAGACCTGTGGCCTTCTCATATGGAGATGAAAACATTCTGATCTGAAGATGCCAACATCAACGCCAACAGGTATAATTGGGTTATGCAACATTCAGCCTGAGCAATTTATTATGGATACAGAAGAGGTCAGAGGTTGAAAGACAAGAGAAAGTAAGATATGGTATCTATGGGAATCAATCTACCAATTTATTTAATTGCTCTAGTTTCCTTCAACATGGTACAATTTTATAGATTAATGCTTTGTGTTGTCCAATACATCAGGCCAGTGTTTCTTAACCCTGGATACATATCAGAGAAATATACATAACTCAGTTGCTTATGCAGCTTCAACAAAGACTCCTGGGATTCACTCTGGACAGTGCTTCTCAAGGGTAAATGTGTAAAGGAATCAATCATTTGCAGGTATCACATGTAGAACCACCAGGTCTGGGGTGGAGCCTGAGATTCTGCATTTCTAACAAGCTCCCTGGTGATGCTGATGCTGCTGGTCTCCAGACCACACTTTGGGTAGCAAGGTCTAGGGAGAACCTGATACAGTAGGTATGAGGCAGCAAGATATGCATCTTTAATTTTAAAAGTGTCCTCAGGTGATTCTCATATGAAGCAAGGTTGAGCCTCACTGTCCGTTGGTGGCTGACTAGCAGTAACTTCCTAGAGGAATTTGCAGGTGCTTTCTTTCCTTGCAGGCTGCTACTATACCTTTCCCATTTTCCTTGTTTTTTCTCTGGTACCTCCTTTCTGATATCCTCAGGTGGTTTCTCCTCCACCTAGTGTGGTTCTTCAGGTTTAAGTCTTCTAATTTTTTTGACTGTCTCTCCCTAAGTCACATTATCTGTTCTCACAGCCTTGGCTTCAAACCATAGCTCATCGTCTTACAACTCTCAATTTCTGACTGGGCTGTTCCTTCTGAATGTCAGATCTGGGTAGTCTTCTCTCTACCAAATCAAATGTCTTGAAGAAGATGACAGACATAAACCTGCTCCATCCCCAGTGTTCCTCACTGTAGTATCATTTACCTAGTTGCTCAACTCACCTTCAACTCCTCCCTTTCTCTCGCCTCCACCTTCAATCCTATAGATCTTTCCTTCTCTGCATCTCTTGAATCTGCCCATTTATCTTCATTTCCACTTCAAACTCCGAGCTCTGGACACCATCATTTACACTAAACCCTTGACCCTACCGACCTGCCCATCTCCTCCTTTCATCCCTCCTTGTCTTTCCATTCCATCCCATTCTTCACCCTGTTGCCATAGTGATGTTAAAAATGTTTGATCCTCTCCCCCTCATGGATATAGACAGTTTATATCCTTCAAAAGCTTCCATTTCCCCTTAGAACAAGGTGTCAGAAGAGAGGAAATAAATAGATCCATGGTAAGAGAGAGGCAGGTTTGAGTGGGAGTGAGTGGGAAGAGAGGAGTTCAGATGTCAAAGACACCGTGGGTTTCTAGTTGTCAATTAACTTACTTGGATCTCCCAGGGATACTGGCTCCGAAGACTGTGTGCTCAATTCTTCTTTTGGAACAAATCCTGGAAACAGCAGTAAAACTTTTGGTGACTTACAAGCACAGGAAGCAGCTGGCCTTACCCCAGGGAAGGAGACATAAAGGATATTCACACCCAGCTTGGGGGCTTGGCTTAAAGCTAACTGTGCTCTTGCTTACATTACCCCTATCCTGAGAAATATAATAAATTAATATTTACTTACAGCCTATTAAAACCATAGTACTCTGCTAGGGGATTTGAAATCAGGAGACTTGAGTTCGGCTCCGTTAATTTATTATTTATTCTGAGCCTTTGTTTTCTTATCTGAAAGCGTTAAGCACTTTGCCATCGTCAATTATGCCTCCGTAAAATTCTGAAAATCTTGAGGCCACAGGATGCTTCTTGCTCGAATAAACCCCTTAACTGTGCCAAGGTCCTGCAGGTCCTCAGTCAACATTTGGTGATTGAGACAATGAAGGAAGATGAGTAAGGCACAAGGAGGACAAGCTAATGAGGACCGGATATGGACTGGAGGAAGATCGCTTTTTTAAAAGTAACTCAAATAAGAGGGCTTAAAATGCAACTCCTCCCTTCCAGCTGTTTGAGACTAGAAGTAGAGGCACAAAAACGCTTCGTGCTCTCAGAAGCTGTCTGTGTGAGTTGCGTTTCAGCCTTAGGGAAGGGGGTGTCTTTAGAGCCATTTACATGGGAGGCAAGTTCATAAATATACCATTTAAAGAAATAAAGACAGTAAAAGCGAATCCCCTTAGGCCTGGAGAGACCAACGGTCTTCCTAGGCAGAGCGCACTTGCAGCGCCGGAAGTGAGTCTCCCTATTTTTAAGGCGCCCGGAAGTTCCGGCATTCCCCGGGAGTGGAGGAAGGTGCTGGGGTCTTTGCTTGTGCTTGGCTGCGGTAAGTTTTCTCCTGGCTTGTTATTTTTTCCAGTTTGCAAAGCACATGATTTCATTCTTCCATTAAAGGTCAGCTAGCTCATCCCACTTCCTCACACCATTTTAAACGTTCGCTTTGGGTGTCTAACAGCGTTTCTCAGCCAGGAGCCTGTCCCGGAAACGCCCCAAGGCTCTGCGTTGTAGGAAGGGGAGAAATACGAGTCCAGAGGCGGAGTCCTCTCCTTCACCTCCTTCCCCTACCAGTAAAACCTTCCCTCCCACGAAGAGCTGGAAGGTCGTGTTTGTTGGAGTTTCAGGCATTTAATGCAGCAGACAGCGAACAACGCTCATTCTTGTGAAGGGAAAAGCTGGGCGCCATTTTGCAAAAAAGGAAGTGGAGATGGAGGAAGTTAAAAGTGTGCTGCCAGATGGAGCGAGGGTCCAAAAGCCATTCTGAGGGTGGGAAACTAGCTCCTTTCTGGCTTTTTGTCTTCACGTTTCCTCTCTCCCTGTTGTTATCCAGTGTTGCTCCTTACCCTGGCCTCCCTAGGGAGGGAGTTTCAATGTGCCCTTTGCAGGACCCTTAAGTCAGAGGCGGGAGCCGTTAGAAATCCTAGGCTAGCCCAGCTTGGCCACTCTGCCACCAGCTGGATTATTAGACTCTCAGTTCTGTTATCCTGTGCATCTTAATCCAGGCATGGCCAAGAGGTTGGGCTGTATAATTACCTTCATCTAAAAGGACCGATCCAGGTTTCAGTAAGTCCATTTCTCCTGATTTTCAAAATTGAAAAGAAACAAACTTGTTACTTAAACCAAACCAGAAACTCTCGAGTGAATTGCCGGGATGATAGGTTTCCCAATTGTGTCCAAAAGTTCAATAAAGGAACAGAGGGCCAGAATTTTGGATGCAGCAACCTGAAATCTGTATTATTTTTTTAAAATCCGAAGCTCTTAAAGTCAAAGGCATAAACATCTTTACCAGTTTCTCTTTCATTATGCACCAAGAATCTTGGAATAATAGGAATCCTGGGATTCAAAAGGAACTAAAAGTTCATCCATTCCCAACCACCTCCCAGCCTGTTTTTACAACATCCCTGCCTGTGAGTGGCTGGCTAGTGCTTGAGTACCTCCAGAGAAAGAGGATCCTTACATATTTAACCAAAGTACAGGTAGTAGTTTCCTTCTTGCACTATTGAGACTGAATCTTTTGCCCTAAATCCTTTCCCATCCATCCATATATCCACACTTATTAAGCACTCACTATGTGCTTAATATCGTTCTAGGTACATCTGTCCCACCTGCTTGAATTCTATTCCTTGGACTACACAGAACAAATATGGCCCCTTCCGGGAACAGGAAATCCACTTATTTACTGAGATTCTGCTTCTCACTGTGTGACTCATGCAGAATAAAGGAAAGTAGCACCTGGATCTGTATGTAGTTAGATGTTTAATGGCCTTCACCACAAACCGGTGCTGATAAAGTAGAAGGGGTAGAGGGGAGGGGGAGAATCTTACCCAGTAATCTCTGATCTTTTTGGGAAAATCATGGCTGAGAGGGGCTCAGGGGCAGCACAGATGTGTCAGGAAGCCTCATAACACAGAAATGGCTGCTTCCCTTTCTTTCTGCCTCTCTCCCTCCTCCCCTCTTTTCCATGTCTCCCCTCCTCTTCCTCCCTCCCTCCCTCCCTCTGTTTCTTCCTTCTTCATCTTAGCTCAGAAGGTTGAGAGCATGATCAACTGTTTTATATCTTAAAGACTCTCAGCTTCTCTGCCAGCTGAAATTACTAACACACTGAAAAAAGGTGATATTTTTCTTTACGTGATAAAGATGGCAGGCAGTGTTGAAAGGCATTCCGTCCTTGCACATTCTGGTTTAATGGTGAGACCTGAGTTTAATCTAGTTCATTCGTTAACCAGATGTGTGACCTTGAGCTAGTCACATACCCTTTGTGAACCTTAATTTCTTTGTAAGTAACAGAAGCAGATTGGGCAAGATAGTCACCACTTTCAAAATATTTATGACAGGCTTAAACATTCTGCTTAAGAACGTTCTGCTTCTTTAGCCCTATTACTTTATCGCCACCTGCTGGTGAAAATATGCACTTTACCCTTTTCCTAAAAAAAATGTGCTGGTGGTTTCTCTCCCTTTTTGCCCAAGGCTTTCTTTTCTTTTTTCTTTTTCCGATGCACCCTTGAATGTCAGGAAGATTAGAATACTGGGTGCTCTATTACTTTATCAGGAGATAAACAGTCCTCCAACATCAGGGATTTCCAAGCCTCTTGCTCCTGTCCTAGAAGCCTGTCCTTCTGTTAATGCCACTTTTATTTTGTTTGGGACAAGTTTGAACCAAATTACATGCATCCAAAAGCCGAAGGCTGAAAAATATTTGGACAGCTGAGACTTGGTGTGTTTTGGACTCAGTAGTACTGAGAAGTAAATTTGTGAGAACATTTGTATTCTGGCATCAAGGAGGAACAGGGTGGCATCAGGAAAAAGGACGCCAGGAGCCTATCCTGGGTCTACCAAAGACCAGCTGGGGGCCTGGGGAGGGCTCACTTGCCGCCTTTCCAGTTTGCCTCCAGTTTTTCCCAGTGTAGGGCTGAGGTCAAAAAGACCTTCCCTGCACTGACAAATGGAGGAGACTCGAAGGAGGTAAACGTGTTCAGAAGCTCTCTGAAAAGTGTAAGTCACTCTTAGAAAACCAGGGAATTATTTTTATGTTTCTGTGACAATTCTTGCTTGGCCATCTCATAGATCCAGTCATGTCTAAAGGAAGTGTTGTTTCTGATACCGCATATTGTCACTTACAAGTGGGAACTGAATGATGAGAACACACGGACACATGGTGGGGAACAGCACACACTGGGGCCTGTTGGAGGGTTGGGAGGTGGGGGGAGGGAGAGCATCAGGAAGAATAGCTAATGGATGCTGGGTTTAATACCTAGGTGATTGGTTGATCTGTGCGGCAAACCATCATGGCACACATTTACTTAATGTAACAAACTTGCACATTTGGCACCTGTATTCTGAACTTAAAATACAAGTTGGAAATTAAAAAAAAAAAAAGATAGGCCGGGCGCGGTGGCTCAAACCTGTAATCGCAGCACTTTGGGAGGCCGAGGTGGGTGGATCACGAGGTCAAGAGATCGTGACCATCCTGGTCAACATGGTGAAACCCCGTCTCTACTAAAAAACTACAAAAAATTAGCTGGGCATGGTGGTGCGTGCCTGTAATCCCAGCTACTCAGGAGGCTGAGGCAGGAGAATTGCCTGAACCCAGGAGGCGGAGGTTGCGGTGAGCCGAGATCGCGCCATTGCACTCCAGCCTGGGTAACAAGAGCAAAACTCCGTCTCAAAAAAAAAAAAAAAAAAAAAGATGTATTAGTTCTGAACGATTTCTGGGGTAAAAATATAGAAGCCATTGGTGTTTATGGAGAGCTTGCTTAGTGTCAGGCACTGAGTGAGCACTTCCTACCTATTAAGTCACAGTCATCCTGTGAGTTAGGTGCGACTATGATCTCGTTTTACAGGTGAGGAAACTCATGCACATGGAATGGCAGAACAGAACTTTAAGCCTAGGCAGGCAGGCTCCAAAGCCTATACCTAACCACCATCTGTTTATCACACACCAGGAGGAGTCATCATCGCATTAGCATCTCAGGGTGCTTGGTTAGGCCACTGAAGAGCTTGGCCTGACCCAGCTACCTGCAACTCATGTTAATGTATTCAAGTCTTCCAAAGGGCCCAGAAGCATGGAATGATCTTGGTGCTGGTTCCAGCTCCTTCTATACACCTAGAAGTCACCAACACAGGAGCCAAGCAGGAGCTGCAACACATGGCACTTAGGGCGCTCACTTTTTATTAGACAGAAGCCCAAGTGGCCCTTCAGCTCCCTGGTTTCTTCCCAGTGACTCCCCTGGGGTGTAGGTTTTAGGAGGAAGTGGCTCTGAAAGGCAGCAGGCCTCTGGAGCCAGCAGAATCTCTAGGCTTCCCTTCCCTTCACCTGGCTTCATGTCCCAAGGGCTGCACTTTCCCTGGAGAGCTGCTTCTTGCTGTACTGAAGTCAGGGGCACTAAGAGGGTGGGGTGCAGCAGCTGTACCCAGGGTGTCGCCATGCTGGCAGCACACTGCCCAAGGACTCTCAGAGAAGGCTGAGGACAGTCTGGGGTCCTGGGCATAAGCCATCATGCCAACGAAGCATTGACAGTCCCAGGTTTAGAAATGGGTTACCATCTAAGCCTTTTCTCTTGGAAACAACTTTAACTCCATGGTTCAGTTTCCAGACCAGTGAAACTTCTTTGACTCAAACATAGCTCATGGTACCATGAAGACAACCAGCATAAGGATGGTTCCAAGGAAAAGCTACCGGGTTTTAACTTGACTTATCAGGAGCCCGCCTCCCCTGCCTCCTCTAAGAATACAGCAGGAGTGGCCTGCCCCAACTCCGAGAACCCTGGTAGGAAGGGTAAGGGCTGGCCATGGGGGACCCAGTGTGTAGGAGGCAGTGGCGTTGCTGATGACTCTGCAGGGGGAGAGTGTGGGACCTGGGAAGGCAAAAGCCCTAGCAGCATAATTCTAGAATTTGAAAATATTTGATTCCTGCTTGTAGTTCTAATGCATAGCACAGTGTCTGACCTATAGTAGGCTCGATAAATTAAAAAAAAATTAAACAGCAGGTCCCTTTTAGTGAGAGCTTCAGCTTAAATTGGGGGTATGTGAATTTACATCTGTGGCAGAAGGCATAGTGGGAGAGGGTGGCAGGAATCACTCATGGGTCGTACACCTGGTGTCCTGTAGAAAGGAGGATGACAGCATCGTCAGGTCCACATGTAGCTGCTTACGTCTGGGTTGATCTAAACACAAAGGAGGTGTTCAGTGGCAATCGCAGGATTTGGATGCCCCGTGTGATATGTTTTTATCAGTAACGGGAATGGAGATAGGTGGCGTGTTTATCCATTCTGTAGATGACACAAAGACTAGAAGGATGTTAACACATTAAATGACAGAATTAATACTCAGGAAGATTGCAGCTGGCTAAACAAAGGAAGGATTTAATAGAGATATGTGATTTTCCAACTTGAGCTTCAAAAACTCACTTGTTCCTAGATGGGATTTGGTGACCTGCTTCTACAGAGGTGTATGATAAAAAATCCTAGCGACTTTAGGTAGTGCAAGCTCAGTAGATGAGCCAGCGGTGAGACAAGGCTTACTGCAGATGGAACTTGGGATGTTTTAGTGGGAGCAGAGTATTTAGGACTAGAGAGGCAATTGACTGGCACACGCCTCTGGCAGCATCGTGTTCTGCGCGGGGTGCCCTGGTGTATGAATTAGTAATGGTCTATAGTGTCGTTAGAGGGTGTGCTGCCAGGTCAATGAAACACCTGTTGGAGGGATGAAAGAAATATCCTGGGAAAGATGAGATATAAAAAATAACATGAAGTCTCACTGCATGTATTTGAAAGGCTCTCAAATTGGAGATATTCCCAAAGATTCTCAGCTGCTTTATGCTCTCAAAAATTGTTAAAGACCCCAAAGACCTTCAGTTTGTATGAGTTATACCTATTAATGCTTATCATTTACAGATTACAACTGTGCATTTTCTCATTTGAAACAGAATACTAACTGGCAATTTATTTAACTATTTATTTTTACTTTTAAATTAAATGGTTTTTTTTTTTTTTTTTTTCCTTTAGACAGAGTCTCTTTCTGTCACCAGGCTGGAGTGCAGTGGCATGATCTCAGCTCACTGCAACCTCTGCCTTCTGGGTTCAAGCAGTTCTCCTGCCTCAGCCTCCCGAGTAGCTCGGACTACAGGTGCACATCACCGTGCCCAGCTACTTTTTGTATTTTTAGTAGAGACAGGGTTTCACCATGTTGGCCAGGATAGTCTTGATCTCTTGACCTTGTGATCTGCCTGCCTTGGCCTCCCAAAGTGCTGGGATTACAGGTGTGAGCCACCGTTCCCGGCCAAAATAACTGTTTTCTAAAACCAGGAGTTGCGTGAGAAGAGTGGCAGATGTCTCCAATGTCTATCATAAAAGAAGATGGGGGGAATCTGTCATCAGCTCCTGCAGTCAGTTGTGATATGTTGTTTTGTCGAAATACATGGAGAAAATCTGTCCTCACAAAGACATGTAGTCAGAGAAGGGAAGACATCACAGAATCCCTGAAAGCACGGTCTTTGGACCACACTTTGAGAACCACTGGTTTAGACGTTAGGGACAAGGAGCTGAAGTTCTGGACAGTTACATCTAACAGTGCCACCCACCAAATGAAGGGGCTGGGAATTCCCTGCCACTTGAAGTTATTCGATCTAGGGTAAAAGCCTCTGTCTGGCACACCACAAGTGATTCATTTTTAGGTGAGAAGTTAGACCAGATGTACTTTATACAATTCTTTCCAATTCCATAATCTGACGATTTTATAGCTGAGGAACTGGGCAGCCTGCCTGGTATACATCACTGCATCTGAGATGAGAGCTGGTGGAAGGATGTCTGAGACCTCCAGATGCTCTTACCTGCCTTCACTCAGGGTGTGCAAATGGCTCCCTCCCCCTGCAGGAGCCATAGTGGGGCTTCATATTTAGTCTAGGTCTGAGCACCTAGGGGGTGCTAGGAGAGTCCTGTACGTCAGGAGCACACTGAGAGTTCAGGGGAGGCTCTGAGGCACTCAGAGCAAAGCTGCAGGGATGATGGTGAGGAGAGAAGCAGCAGAAATTGGGTAGGATTTGAAGGTAAAAAGGAAGCTAGGGGCCAGGCACAGTGACTCACGCCTGTAATCCCCGGGCACACTGACTCACTTTGGGAGGCCAAGGCAGGTAGATCACCAGCTCAAGGGATGGAGACCATCCTGGCCAACATGGTGAAACCCTGTCTCTACTAAAAAATACAAAAATTAGCCGGGTATGGTGGTGCATGCCTGTAGTCCCAGCTACTCGGGAGGCTGAGGCAGGAGAATTGCTTGAATCCAGGAAGCAGAGGTTGCAGTGAGCTGAGATCATGCCACTGCACGCACTCCAGCCTCGAGACAGAGTGAGACTCTTGTCTAAAAAGAAAAGAAAAAAAGAGGCTAGGAACATCTGTGTGGGTCAAGATAGAGTGGAATTATTGGGAACATGAAGAAGAATGGAGAAGAAACAGAAAGTCCCAGAGCTATATAGAACTGGAAGACGGTAACCTTAGAAAAAAGGGAATGAAGCCAAATGCATTCAGCAGAATACAACCTTGAAACAAACCAAACATTGTCACGCAGTAAAAAATCAAAGATGCAAATCAGGTAATGTGCCTCCTTGCCAACCATCCCCCATACTGTATCCAAATCACAGGCTATGTCTGGGTATCTGTGCTGTATCCTGGAGGCCAGTCTGAGGATAGGCTTGGCAGGTGCATAGGCTGCTTAGTAGGGGAACCTCTTGAAGGGACATAAAGTAATGACAGCCCTTGGGTGTCTTTGTTGACAAAGATTTTCGCTTTGACGCACTGAAAACAGATCAATCAAAGAGATATTTTCTCGAGGTTAAAATGTCTTAGCATGCCCCTAAACTCTGGTGACCTGAAGTTGAGCTGCAGAGGCCAAGATCAAGTGTGTGGGGAGGCCCTTGTGTTTGCAAAGTGCCACAGAGCAAATTCCCAGGGAGCAGGGATGGTAAGCAGCTGGCAGCTTACCCAGGCTGGCATCTGCTCCAACAGGTTTCTGGAAGGTAGCTCCTGAAGGATCTTGCCTTTGGATACCCGAGGGGATTACACAGGGTCAGCTGACTTACAGACACCCAGCAGGTGCTTTCTTTCCTTATTTTGCCCGCTAGTGAAAATTACATGAGTTCAGATTTTCCTTGGAAGTCATCTGAGCTCTCTGTGCCTGGCTGTACTTTTGGGGGTTGCAGAGGAGGCAAAAATCTTGACCAAGGGGACAAGAGGAAACAGTGCCCCATGGCTTGGCCTCCTGAAGAGTCCCATGAGTCTGTTGAGGCCTAAGATGGTCTCGGAGTCCTTGCCCTGGGATTCTTAAGCCGTTTTGTCCAGGACAACAGCACGTGCATTGGCAAAGGTGCAATTGTGAAGCTGACAGAAGCTGCCCACCCCGACCAGGGGAGCCAATGGGGCCGCTGCCCCTATCCAGTAGCAAGCAAAACAGAACCCACAGTTTCTTTCTTTCTTTTTTTTTTTTTTTTTTTGAGGTGGTGTCTTGCTCTGTCACCCAGGCTGGAGTGCAGTGATGTGATCTCAGCTCACTGCAACCTCCACCTCTTGGGTTCAAGCAATTCCCTGCCTTAGCCTCCCGAGTAGCTGGGACTACTACAGGTGCCCGCCACCCCGCCCAGCTAATTTTTGTATTTTTAGTAGAGATGGGGTTTCACCATGTTGGCCAGGCTGGTCTTGAACACCTGACCTCATGATCTACCCGCCTTGGCCTCCCAAAGTGCTGGAATTATAGGCGTGATCCACCACCAGGCCCAGAATCCACAGTTTCTAAGAACTATGGAGGGTGGACAAGTATCCCCCAGCAGGGGGAAGACCAGAACACCCCTGCACTGCAGGTCCTGGCTTCTGATCCCAGTGCCATGTGGCTTCAGAAGGAATGGTATACTTTCATCAAGTCTTATCAGCTCATGGACCGGGCTGTGGGTAGAGTTTGTGGAAACCATCAAACCCTGCTAGATTTTTCCTTTCTTATCTGCAGGCCTTCACAGTGCCACAGATAAGAGAATTTGCTGAATTCCTAGGTCTTCAGCCAAACCGTTAAGGGGCGTACAGAATGAAGAAAGCCAGGGGCATCTCAGAATTCATAGGTGAACTCCTGGGGGAGAGGGTATGTATCTCTATCCCTGGTGGCATTAGAAATACTCAGGCAAAAAAGAGAAAAAAAGGCTCTTTCCTGGTAGACGATATAAATTGGCCTCACTGTTTTACCTTAGTTCCTCAAGAGTAAGCCCTGGAGAGCATCCCTTTTCAGGTCTCTAAGAGCAGTTATTGAATCCTGAGACATCTCTATGGCAGCCTCTACCACATGGCTTCCGGGGAATGGAGAGTGCGAAAGGGCTTTGCTTACTTAAAGACTTCCTTACATGTTTTCTTACAAGTCAGGCCTTATCTTCTATTTGCCTAAGTGGTTTAATAGTCTTTGTCCAAATCTAAATTTAAATGGCAAAAATGTGGCAAGAGGAACCCCATGTAAACAAGCTTAACTTTCATCAGTGGCTGGAAAGGGAGTTCAGGGTCTCACCTGGATTGGCTCCGGGCCTGTTTTGGCTGCTTGTATAGGTGGTAGTGGACCAGAGATCTGTAAGAACATTTGATTGGTCAGAGCATGAATTTAATTTTATTTATTTATGAGTCGGAGCTCTATGCCCAGAGCTGGAGTACAGTAGCGTGATCTCATCTCACTGCAGCCTTTAGGTTCAAGTGATTCTCGGGCCTCAGCCTCCCGAGTGGCTGGGATTATAAATGCATACTACCAGGCTCGGTTAATTAAAATAAATTTTTTTAGTAGAAATGAGGTTTCACCATGTTGGCCAGGCTGGTCTTGAACACCTGACCTCAAGTGATGTGCCCACCTAGGCCTCCCAAAGCATAAGCCACTGTGCCCGGCAATGAATTTTAATCTAACTGTTCTTATTCTTTCCATGATCCAACCTAGCAAGACATTACCAAGGTCGGAAACAAGTTGAAGCTCTGTCTTTGGGCAGTCTGAACCTGCCTTGAGAGAGGCATTCAAATGGAAAAAAAAAAAAACGGATTTTAACTTAAAACACTAACTAAAAACTACAGGTAATAATAACCTTTGTATTTCACAATTATCAAAGTATCTTTTACTCAAATGTCATATTTCTTTACACGTCATTATTCTTATAATAATTTTCAACTGTGCCACTCATGGGCAAGTTGAAGTAATCTTTCAGTAGAAATGTCACTTAACATTTAGCAATTTGCTAAGCTGCGTTAACATGGTATTGATGCAAATAGCATTAGCTTTCCGTCATTTTTAGAGGTACACAATGGGTTATCCTTAATTACTATGTGAGAGAAGCAAACACACTTCAGCATTCATTATTTATTAGGCAATTTTTCTAAAGCAAGATTTTAAAAGGGACAAGGGAGATAGAGCATTCTGTTAGAGAAATGCAAAGCCTTGGGGGAGGGGAAAGAGAGGCACGTAAAATCCAGCTGAGGGAAAGAACCAAGTCTCATAGAGGGGAAGAGGCAAGAGGGCATGGAAGAAAATATCAATTTCTCTTAGAAATGGATCTATCCAAAATCAGCTTTTGACCCTTTTTGTCTTTGTTTCAATTGTTTGACAAACTCAAAGTAGGTTTTTTTTTTTTTTTTTTTTTAATTTTTATTTGTTTTTAAGGCTCTTACTCTGTCCCCCAGGCTGGGGTACAGTGATGTGATCATAGCTTACTGCAGCCTTGAGCTCCTGGGCTCAAGTGATCCTCCTGCCTCAGCCTCCTGAGTAGCTGGGACTACAAGTGCACGTCACCATGCCCTTCTAAGTTTTTAAAATTTTTATAGGACGAGGTCTTGCTCTGTTGCCCAGGCTGGTCTTGAATTCCTGACCTCAAGTGATTCTCTTGCTTGGCCTCCCAAAGTGTTAGAACTGGGGAGGGATGAGTCACCATGCCCATCCTCAAAGTAGCCTTATTTTGTGTTTAATTATACAGATAACATAGGCTTACTGTAAAAATAACATGACATACTCTGCATAGTAAGCAATCACCTTTTGTCCTATAGCCAGTAGTTACTGGTATACAATTTTGGCATACAGAGCTGTATCCCTTTTTCTGTGGGATGTACATGCTCTCATGTCCAACACACAATTGCAAAAATGAGATTGGTTCCCTTGCTGTTTTGTAGGCTGCTATTTTGACTGAACGATCTGCCCCAGGCCAATTCTGTCATGTCACTAAGCGCACATATTTCTCGACATTTTACTAGCTGTATAGTAACTTCTTTAACTGTTCTTCTAGTGATAAACAAATCATCTCCTTTAAAAAATTCTGAGCAGCATCTGTGTTCATGCTTCTTCTCACCCCTGGTTGATAATTACCTTAGGATATATTCCTGGAAGTGTGAATGCTGGGTCATTTCTCCACACTCACACCCAAACTGTATATTATCAATTTCCAATGCGAGTTGGTGAGAAATGGTATTTTGTTGTATATATTGCACTTATTTGATTCTTGGTGAAGCTGAACATCTTTATAATTTTTTTTTTTTTTTTTTTTGGCCATTTGTAGTTCTTCTGTAGCTTGCCTGGCTGTGAACTTTCCCCATCTTTCTTTTGGAATATTTGTCTTTTTCTTGCTATTCATAAGACTGGATTTTAGGAAATGCCTTCTCCAGATAAGGGAGATAAGCGTTCACTGGTGAGATGTGTTGATAAGAAGGGAAACTATGTGGAAGGAATGGGCAGTGATAGATGCCTCTTCCTGCCTCAAATTTCACTCTTCCTCCCCTTTAGTGGCCCTTGGTCAGAAGGTGGAGCCGAAGGTAGAAAGGTGAAGGATCACAGTCATTGCTATTCCCTGCCACTAGGCGGCGTTCTTCTCCCCTCCTTGGTCTACCCTTGGTTGTGGACAAGTTCAATGCTACCTCAGCTGAGGCAACCATGGCATGTCTTGAAATGAACCTGATTAGAAAAACAATGGAAGGCACAGCCACTCCACCTCCTTAGCCTGTGGTAGATTCAGCCAGCCCTATAGCTGAACCTGGAGGGATTTTCCGTCTTTTCCAGAACTCTTTCCTAAGCTTATCTAGAGACCCAGCTCTCCAGGCTTCCCGTGCCGTCCCTGAGGAGGCCATTGTCCTTGGTCTCTCCCATGAAGGAAGACTCCTTCCTGCCCTGTGAGAAGTCTCTAGTGCTCTGGCTCTCAGTTCCCTTACCCCCAGCCTTGACTTGCTCCCCTCTGTCTTGCTATTTTGTACATTCATGGGTCAGTTAAGGGAGCATGATGTGGCCTTGGTATCCAGCCCCACCTTCCACCTGCATTCATCTCCTCTACATGGGCTGGGAGAGGAGTACATTCTGCTATGTACTTTCTACTCTCCCTTGAACCCTCTCCAAGTTCCCGTGTCCTGTCTCATTTTGGAGTACAAATGACTCACAGACCCCAAACACAGGTAGCTCCTGTTTTGGCTACATGCTCTTCAGGTGTCCTAAGCTGAAGCAACTTACTGCAGGGATCTTGATGGGATGTGTTCATTGATGTAGCCCAGATTTAGAAAAGTGCCTGGCACATAGTGGGCATTCAGTAAAACATTTGTTGAATGAATAAGTGAATTAGGTTTTGCTTGAACACCCTGCCCACAACCAGTTCTAGAACCTTTTGCCTATAGTCACATATATAAGAGGAAAAATCTGGCTGGGCGCGGTGGCTCATGCTGTAATCCCAGCACTTTGGGAAACTGAGGTGGGTGGATCACAAGGTCAGGAGTTCAAGACCAGCCTGGCCAACTTGGTGAAACCCCATCTCTACTAAAAATACAAAAATTAGCCAGGTGTGGTGGCACATGCCTGTAGTTCCAGGCTATTCAGGAGGCTGAGGCAGGAGAATCGCTTGAACCCAGGAGGCAGAGGTTGCAGTGAGCTGAGATTGCACCATTGCACTCCAGCCTGGGCAACAGAATGAAACTCCGTCTCAAAAAAAAAAACAAAAAGAGGAAAAATCTTTAGTAAGTGCAATATCACCAACTCACTTGTCTATCAGCAGTATAAGGAGACTTGCTTTGTAATTTTCAGGTCATTTGAAGGAAAAAATGAGTTATCTAAATATTATTTAATATAGTTGGGCTGAAATATCACAGCACATATCTGTAGGTATCCATTAAGATAGGCATTCATGAAAGTCAATTGGCTACCTAGTGCTGGGGAGGAGGGGTTGGGGAAATGATGAATAACTGTTTATGGGTATGGGATTTCTTTTGGGGGATGATAATGTTCTAGAATTGATTGTGGTGATGGTCACACAACCCTGTGAATATATGAAACACCACTGAATTGTACTTTAAATGAGTGAATTGTCTGGTTTCTGGAAAGTAGCTCATGAATACTTTTATTTTAAAAAGACAAAGAATTAAATATTAATTTTCACTTCTTTTTAGACCTGCAGAAACTCCTTTGAGTAGCCAATACAACTTTTAGAAAGCTTTCCCTCCTTCCCCAGTTTGACTCCTATCCCAGCAATTACGGCCTGCTTGCTCTGAGCATTTGTCTAGCAGTCCATGGGTCAGCATGGAAGTAGGTGCTGGACGAGGATGAAGAAGGAACACTGATGGGCTGCGAGGCTGTTGTCCAAAGCTCCTGTTCCCAAGCCAGGAATAATGAGACTTTGCCAGGTTAGGAGCCACTACTTCAAGTTTCTTAGGTTTTCCACAAGCAGAGCCCAACTTGCAACAGGATTTCCAAGCTCCCAATGTAGCCAAATAAATATGCCACATGTTTAATTATATGTGTTATGTAAGAATTGAAAGTCCTCTAAGGAGAAAACAGGAGCCCACAACTTACTCAGATGCTCAAAAATCTTTGAAAGAATTAAGACATCTGAAGTCAAGAGCCCGAAATGTTAAAAAGGAAAACTTCTGGCTATGGAACCCCTGTTAACTCTTGCCATCCGGCATCCTTCCTGCTTTTCTTTAGCCGTCAAGTATTGTGCACCTGTGTTAGTGTTATCCTGAGTTGAACAGGAATAGAATGGTGGAGGAGTGTTTGATGTATTGCCGGACACAAAAATTCTTTTTGTGGTATTCTTATTGTGAGACTTAATATCACAGCTTCTTCAATGAGTTGTCCATAAAATGGCATAATAATAATTCCTATTTCAAAAAGTTATTACAAAGATTAAAATAATGCATGCAGTATACCTGGTCCATGGAATATATGTACTACATGCATTCTGTTATTTATTATTAATTAAAGAAGTTGGCTGGGCTGAGCACCTTCTAATTTTGCCACACGAATCATGCCAAGATGTGCTCTGCCTGGGTCTGGGTGTTCATTTTTGGCAGGGATGACCCCCTGCGAGGAAGAGGAGAGCCAGGCTGGAGTTGGAATTTGAGCTCTACTACTTCCCAGCTGTGTGGCCTGGGACCAGTTTCCTCACTGCCTTACTCCTTTGTTTCCTCATCAATGCGATGGATTATTCAAATTGGAAGTCATAAATCTGCTTCATAGGGTTGTTAGAGAGGATTCAATAGGCTAACAAATGTTTGTAAGGTGTTCAGAAAATGGTCTAGCACATTCAAAGTATTGATTTGCATGTATGTGTATTATTTATTTATTGAAATGGAGTCTCTCCCTGTCACCCAGGCTCGAATGCAGTGGTATGATCTCAGCTCACTGTAACCTCCGCCTCCTGGGTTCAAGCAACTCTCCAGCCTCAGCCTCCTGAGTAGCTGGGACTATAGGCACGTGCCACTATGCCTGGCTAATATTTATATTTTTAGTAGAGATGGAGTTTCACCATGTTGGCCAGGCTGGTCTTGAACTCAAGTGATCTGCCTGCCCTGGCCTCTTGAAGTGCTGGGACTACAGGCATAAGCCACTGCACCTGGCCTGATTGGCATTTTTTAAATAAAACGGTGGACAGGTAGGTAGTTGGCTTCTGCTATGAGAGCAGGGACGGGGAAAGGTCATGCTATGTGGCAGTAGTGACTGGAAGCTGGAGGTGAGACTGAAAAAAACAAGTCCTGAGTACTTCCTCCTGGAAGGAAAAGGTAGCACCAGGTGGGAAATCAGAAAACATTGGTAGGACAATAGGGGAACTTCAGCTGCAGAAGTTTTCACCTCTTTGCTGGAGTTCTTGAACTGGTGAAAACTTCTGCAGCTGGAGTTCCCCTATTGTCCTACCAATGTTTTCTGAATATTGCCCACCTGGTGCTATTTTTTCCTTCCAGGTTGAAGACGCTTATTAACTTAGGATGGTGTAGATAGAAGTCTGTGCAGAAACTCGAGATCAAATGATCAGATGGGCTGTTAAGGCCCTGTTTGATGTAGTCTGAGATTAAGTCCGTAAACTGGACTTTGATAAAACCTTCAACATGATTTGAGCAGTGGGTAAAGTAGTAAGACAAAAAGCCATCAGAAGAGAAACAAAAATGTTAGCTATCTGACTTTTCCTAAAGGTATTCTTTTGGTTTTGTTTGCTTTTAATATTTGAAGACTTCCAAGCATAAGCCATTTGCCACTTAAAAACCAATAACAACAAACCCCAACAATGTTTATATAGAAATCTACCGTCCCCTCAGCTGAGCTTTTGGAGAAATCAGGATTTTGCAATGGGAAGGTATTCATACGATAACAGCAGATCCTATTTTTGAATCTATATCCTCCCTTGAATCTAGGAGGAGGACGCAATCACATACTCCTGGCCCAGTGCTCCAGTGCTCCCCATTCACCCAGCCCCATAGATGCTCAGACAGAGCTGTTACTCTAAAAGCCCCATTTCCGATTTCCCTAGCACAAAGCAACACATGGTCTACCTACTGACCCATCTCCTGGCTCCTGTGGCCCATAGGCTGTGGTCTGGGGCGGCTGGTGGTAGAAGCTGCAGAAGGGGATGGCCTTGGCAAGGTGGTGGGGGTGGCCTCAGCTACAGTGACAGCCAGAAGCTGCATCAGAGTGACCGGCTGTGCAGTTGTCCCTGGAATGGGTGGCCTCTGATAGGCTTTTGTGGTTTCACCTGTAAGAAAATGGAATTATACTAGGGCCCACAAAATAACCTGTAAGCTCTTATAGAACTAGAAATAAAATAAATGTTGATTGAGCACTAGCTATGAGCATGGAGCTGTGCTAGCCACGGTGAAGGGCGAAACCCAGGTAACAGCCACATTCTTACCTGAAAGAATGTATGCTCTCAGAGCAATCACTCAATCAACCAAAGATTAAGTAGTGATAAAATAAATGGAAGGTCAAAACTGCAGCAACGTAGAATATAGACAAGGCAGAACATGATTAATTGCTGAATTAATTTGCCTGGCACCACTAGCAATGGTTCATGTACACGTTTTTTTTGTTTTTGTTTTTTGCTGTTTCGATTCGCATTGGCCTTGGAATAGAAGATTGAAGGTACTTTTAGGGCTTTCACCATGACTTCATCTTAGAGACTGCATTCTAGATGCTCTAGTTTAAGTTGGTTCATGACTAGTCAACTCCTCCAGGTTTTTTCATCTGTAAAATGGGGTAACATAACCAACTGGATTCTACTTTTTTTTTTTTTTCTTTTTAGAGACAGGATCTTGCTCTGTCACCCGGGCTGGAGTGCAGTGGTGCAGTCATAGCTCACTGCAGCCTTGAACATCTGGGCTTAAGTGATCCTCCCACCTCAACCTTCCAAGTAGCTGGGACTACAGGTGCAAGCCACCATACCTGGCTAATTTTTACTTTTTTTTTTTTTTTTTTAGAGAAAGTGTCTTCCTGTGTTGCCTAGGCTGGTCTTGAACTTCTGGCCTCAAGCAATTCCTTCATCTCAGCCTCCCAAAGCTCCGGGATGACAGGTGCAAGCCAGTGTGCTTGGCCTAGATTCTACTTCTAAATGGTACTCTTCATCCATGCATGATGATTTAGATTGCTTCTCTCATTTGAAACACCACTGTAGTTGGCTCCCTGTAAAGCAAGTCTCAGTTTGTTAGTGCTCTGGTACTCTGAGGATATCTCTGAAGGTTTAGAGCAAGGGGACAAGTGACTACCTACTGAGCATTGAGAACTGCGAGTTCTCAGGGAGACACACGATGGCCCCCAAAGTGAACAGCTCCTCAGTCCTGGGAAGGAACAACCCGCTGCTGCTTGTGCCTGCTGGGCCCCACTGGGGGCATGGTAGCTTCTGTCCCTGTGCATCTGTGTCAGCTCCTAGGGCTGCTATAACAAACTACCACAAACTGGGTGGCTTAAAATGACAGAAATTTATTCTCTCACAGTTCTGGAGGCCAGCAGTCAGAAATCAGCATCACTGGGTCAAACTGAGGGTGTCAGCAACACTGAGCTCCCTCAGAAGGCTGTAGGGTAGACTCTGTTTCTTGCCTTTTCTGGTTTCTGTGGACTGGCATTCCTTGGCTTGTGGCCACGCCACTTTAGTTTTCAAGGCCAGCATCCTCAGCTGTTTTTCTGCTCTGTCTTCACATGACCTCTGATATGGTTTGGCTCTGTGCTCTCACCCCAGTCTCATATGAAATCGTAATCCCCAGAATCCGTACCTGTCAAGGGAGGGACCAGGTGGGAGGTGATTGGATCATGGGGGTGGTGTCCCTCATGCTGTTCTCCCGATAGTGAGTTCTTACAAAATCTGATCATTTTATAAGGCAGATTTTCCGTCTGCATGTGCGCGCTCTCTCTCCCTCTCTGTCTCACCTGCCACCATGTAAGATGTGCCTGCTTCCCCTTCTGCCATGATTGTAAGTTTCCTGAGGCCTCCCCAGCTATGTGGAACTGTGAGTCAATTAAACCTCCTTTGGTTGTAAATTACTCAGTCTTGGGTAATATTTTTATAGCAGTGTGAGAACGAACTAATACAATCTCCTCCTCTGTGGATGTAAAATAATCTCCCTCTGCCTCCCTTTTATAAAGATGCCGGTGATTGCATTTAGAGCCCACCTGGGAAATCCAGAATAACCCCTGCCCCACCATCTCAAGATCCTTAATTTAATCACATTAGTAAAGCCTCCCCACATTTTTTTCCTTATAAAGAAACATTCAGTTGTTCCAGGGATTAGGATTCGGATGTCTTTTCGAGGGTGTTTTTCAGCCTACCATAGCATCCCAGCACTGGCCTTAACTCTGCTTAGGGTTGATGTGTTTTTGTTACACAGCACAGCAGGCCAAGGAGATAACATCTGAAATAAGAAGATTCTTCTGTCTTGGTGGGAACCATTCACCTTCCCCTTTGGCATTGTACAACATCCAGGAAGATAGTGCCACAATCATAGTCCTGGACAAGCAATGCAGACAAATGTGTGGTGGGGTGTTTAGACCCACCACCAGCACCAGCACCTGCCCATTTCCCCACCCTGACTCTGCCATCTCCTGCAGGAATCACAGCACTGACTTGGGAGAGCAGGTCAGCAAACATAGTCTGGAATTGGGTTGGAATTCAGCCATTCAGTCTGCTCTTGCAGGTATTACCAGGTCAAGGTAGGAAGCCGATCTTTCAATTGCCTTGTTTCTTGCTAAGGTGGTCACCTTTAAATCTGCCTGTAGCCTGTGCCAGACAAATCACAAAAGAGCTGAGAGCAGCCTCGGGGGTTCAGCCAGTCTTCAAGCCTCAGGCAAAACTGAATCTGCCTGATTTATGACATTTCCATTATTTTAAAGAGTTAGAGCTTTCATAACAGGTACTAGGGAAGTTTCTAATTTCTCCATCTTACCCTCTGGTAAATGCCACCAGGTATTAATGCCTCTTTAGGAAGGTGCAGGCCCAGGTTCGACCTACCTCATCTAGGGAAAAGCCATTTAACAAATCCACTTGTATATTTTATGAAATAGGATGTAATTAATAATCTGGAAAGAAACATAAATAAACTAACAATTGTAAATTATTCATGAAACTGCAATGTACTAAAAATAAAACTACTGGGAAATAGTGAACACTTTTTGTCACCTAAAACTTATTGTATATTGAAAATCTGAATTATCTTTTTGTCACACCATTGGCTAATCCCCAGGCTTCTGACTATCTCAGTCTGCTTTTGCTAACATTGATTTGCTAGAGAAAGGTTCACTCTCCTGAGGGCAGTCTTTGTATCACTAGCTTATAATGCAGATGCCTTCAAGTGCATCTTAAATTCAACTAACAGCATGGGTTTCCATGGGCTTCCGTGGGCTGCTGTTTTTGCCTGCCCTCCTCCATGGATTAGAACTGTCTTTAAGAGGGAAGATACAGAAAAATGACTCCTCCTGTCCCAATTGCTCCCAATTCCTCACTGAACATAGTGTCCTTGATTTGATCCAAGGTGAATTCTTCATGAAACCAAGTTCTTTGTGAGCCATTTGGAAAAAAAAAAAAAAAAAAAAAAACTAGTAAAATACCTTCTTCGTGCAATCTCAGCTACATGGAGGTTTGATCGTTTTTCAAAGATTTTTATGGGAAAGCATTTCAAAACTTCTCTTAAACTCTACACATATTCCTCATTTGGGCATGGTCAGAAGAGCTCCCTTCTCAAACATAGCAGGTGGTGCCACACAGCTTACTGCACTTGGCTCATCGTTAGAACCACAGTAGATGTGTTAAAATGCAGGTCCCGGGGCCCTGGTCGCAGAGATTCTGATCCACTGGACTCAGGGTGGGCCGTGGAATTCTGATTTGAGAGCCACAGTGAGGGACTCAGCAGACAGTCAGGGAAGGCAGGAGGGGTTTTTCCCATACCAGCTCAGCAGCCTCTACCAAAGATTTACTTTCCCTTCTCTTGCTGTGGTACTAGGAAAATGCCCTTCCTAGCTTTTTTTTTTTTTTTTTTTTTTTATTATTATTATTATTAAATAAGCTTCTACAAACCAACACTTAGCTGTTTTTATCTAAATAAAAACTTACTGTTTTTACTTACCTCAAGGCCCTAAGTCAAAAAGCAACTGCCTGTCTAATGGTTGCTAAATGTCAGGGGGTGGGGAGCAGACAGCATTTAAATCTCAGGGAATGCTTGTTCTCAGTGTGAGCCACACAGGGCAAATCAAAGTGCCTTCTAGTTTTTGAGGGAGATAACTTCCCAGGACAGAGGTTGTCATGCTTTCAGAGGTCATCCTAGCCTGATTAACCTGTTAATTCATAATCTCAGAGAGACGGAACACATTTTGTAGGGGCAATGCCGGGACGTGAACAGCTGCTCACCCTGTATCTCTTCTGCTTCCCCCAATGTCGAAAGGAATTTTATCGTTTAAGGAAGACCAAGGGGACCACTCGTTTAATTGTGCTCATTTTTATATGAATTTGTGAAAACTTACTCCTAAGTAAGACTAAGGACTTAGGGACTAAGATTTTAAAGAGAGAGCTGCTTCTATCTGCAATAATCCTTTTTATGTTGGAATGCTGGTAGTTTAGCTCAGGGTCTTGCACATAGGAGATGCTCACTCAATGTAAATACTGAATGAATGAATGAATGAAATGAAGGAGTAAATAATTTTTCAGACTCTGACCATCACAGATAATCTAGTAACAAGGAGATGATAGTAATGCCTAGTGATACTGTCATTAGAAGTTTAAATGGTATGGTAAAGGGGACAAGTGACATCAGCAATGCCTGGCTCTTGGTAGTTTATAAATTTCACGAGAAGCACCCTTGGCCACCTATACTCCTTGTTGATGTCAACGACTCGGACATGTGGAACAAGTGCTTGCTGGGGATGGATGGTGCTTGGGGTAAATAGTTTTAGAAGTCATCTCTGCTGTGGAGAAAGACTGTACAAGCCAAGTTGGCTTTTATTATCTGAGTTATCATTTGGCTATAGTTTCTCTCCCCTAAGCTCTTTTCCCTGCAACTTTCCCTGCTTTAAGGGGATACCAAGTTTGCATGCTTTTTGAGCTGCTTAGAACAATGCCCTTGGATGAGTTACTAAACCTCTCTAAAGGCCAGCTTCCTCATCTGAAAAGGGAATATACTGGCACTCTGCCTTCGGGTTACTGTAGTGCAGGTGTGTGGCACAGAGAGCACTGGACAGACAGCTACAGTCACTGGAGGTTCTGTGGCCCTTCCTGCTGTCCAGTCACAGGACCAAAGCTGCAACCAGAAGGGCACAAGTATCCCTTTCTGAAAGAGGAGAGGTGCCACTGAACTTCCCATGGGTGACTTCATTCCACTAGAACCTGGACAACACCCCGACACCCCCATCCCAGGCCAGTGAACAGAAGGAAAGGACCCGAAGAAGGGGAGGGGTCAGAAGCGACCTTTTAGGGAGTGCTGTGTTGAGAGTCAGATGATATTTCCTCCCTTCCATCACTCTTGGTTGCATGCAAGCCAAATGAAGGTGCTTTAAGAGAGTCATTCATTAAGATTGTGGGGACCTGCCAGGAGGGCAGGTGGGCATCTTATTTCCCTCCAGTCTTTCTGCAGACCCATCACAGGTGTGCAGTGCTGCAACAGAGCTGCAGAGTTTTGGGGGTGTATTCTGGGAGTCTAGAAGTGCCCTCTCAGGGTAAAAATAGGGAGTGTTGACATGTGGTCCCTAAAGTTGGGGGCTGTATGTGAACTTGGGGACTGTTTCTGCCTCAGGGATCTCTGAAAGGGGGAGGGGCGCAGCTGGAGTGGTCCAGGCCAGCAGGTCTTGACAGCTGGGGGTGCAGCAAAATGCACGGAGGAAGGCGACCGCACCCCATCCCAGTTCTCAGACCCCAGAGGGGGCTAAAAGGGGGCTAAAAAGAAGCCTGGCTGTTCTATGGCTCTGTGTGAAGGGGCTGCCGGGGGGTGGGGGGTTGCTGCTGGAACCTAGCATGGGTATCTACCTTGGAGAAAGGAGTGAGGGCACAGCTTTCTGGCCCAAGAAGAGGGTGTCAGGATAAAACAAAACACTGTCCGCTTTCCTTTGATAGCCACACATATCACCTACTCAGGAATCAGTCTTTCATCTGGCTCTGCAGAGCCACTAGTCCAGATGAAACAATAGAGACACCAGCCAGTTAAGGAGACCTCTGCCACCCATTCGTCTTCTCTGTGCCCAGGCCAAAAAAGAACAAGCCATATCTCGGAAATGGCCCAAGAGGCACCGGCACCCGCTGCCAGTTCACAGGTGGAGGTGGGGATAGCTGTATACTTGCAACTAAACAAACAGGACTAGACGACTGGACTCATTAAAACGTCATTAGATAGATGGAGCCGGGGCAGTAAGGGAAAAGACAAAAAACGTTCCTTATGTGTATGCTAAGGCTCTTCAAATCATGAAAATCAGGAATCTATATACATACTATTAGCATAAGAAAATCTAGAATGATGGTTTAGAGAGAGGTTTCTGTTTGACAGAGAGTAATTAACTTCTCTGTGCTGCATTTTCCTCAAGGAGCCAGAGCAGTACTATAGGCTGATAGTGGTTTATGGTGATTAAACTCAATGATCAGATAAAATTCTCGAACTCCTGGCCTCGTGATCCACCCGCCTCGGCCTCCCAGAGTGCTGGGATTATAGGTATGAGTCACTGCGCCTGGCCTGAGCAGGTAAAATTCTTGGAATGATGCCTGGCATACAGCAAATGCTCCATAAATGCTGTTCTACTGCTGCTATTAAACCGTGTTCACCTTAAGTACAGGAATAGAACCTGAACTATCAGGCTCATAACGTGTTAGCTAGCCCAGCAAGTTTCTGGAAGCAATGCACAATCCCATTATAAAGCAACTCACAGCTTCTCTTTGTGTGGGAAATCAAAACACCTCTGGAGACACAATAATGCATAGTACAGTTCTTGATTTAACACAGAAACCTAGAAAGCGGTATTTTCTTGGCCCAAAGTCTACCTATACCCACTTTTGTAGTTCCCATGGAAGCTGGGTTGGCACAACCCCATAGACAGTGTATTTTTGGCCTGGGTTATTTGGATTAGCAGCTTGCTGTTATCACATAAACCACCTCGTTCTCTTTGCTTCTCTTCATTTCATACCTAAGTAGATACAGCCTTTTTCCTTTCAGCTGCCAGGAAACATTTCCAGACGGAATGTCATGTCATTTTCTAAAGTAACAATACAATAGAACTCAAGGCAACAGTCAATCTGAATGAAAATGACACAAATATAGAGACACAATCTCGGAACTGCAAAAACAAAAAATAAAGCTTTCACTCTTCAGCCCCAGCCATCTGATCTCATTGATTTTTGTGGCCATGTTCCTGGCATCTGTGAAAATATTGCCAGAGCCAGTGGAGCTTGACCGGTTAGGATGTTAATTTCTCTGCTATCTCCCAAAACACATCGCGTGTTTATGAACTCAAGGTTTAGATTCAATCACACGTGAGCACTTGCCTGCTTGGGCAGCTGGACTTTTGGATGATGAATATGTAAGAGCTGATGGGTAGGTTACACCCTTTTTGGGTTTACTTTCTGCAAAAAAGAAAAAAAAAGTTGTTGGTTACAATGAGAACGTCAAGTGGCATTTTCTTTTTCTGTATAGCTTCTATTTTATTACTATCATAATGGAAGCAGCCAAATCTCCATGACTCAGAGTTGTTTAACATCAGCAACCCTTCTCTCACCCATGAAGATATGACATGGAAGTTAAGCTTTTCATCTGTGTGTCCTCGAATGTTTAATTATATCAGCAGATGAATGAGAAGCCTTTCACATGCTGTCCTTTGAGGTCATGGAGTACTCTGGTCATAGGCTGGCTACCTCTTACTTTCAAAGACCCTATGGGATTCATTTGAATTTCGCAACAGTAGAACAACTAAAAGTTGGTAAATATAGGTCAACCTTGGAAAAAACCATGTGTTGCCCACCCAGGGGGAGACACGGGAGCTACCAGGCAAGGAGGAGGATTGGTAATGTCTATCAGAGAAAAGATGAAGCACAAAAAAAATTACCAAAGTTTTCTTCCAACCATTTTAGAGCCCTAAAATTCCAACATATGGGCTCTGTTTCACAATTAAAGCGAGAGTGCTACTGGAATATAGTAAGCCCCCTGAAGGCAAGTCATTTGTCTGACCTGGTAACTGTTGAATTTTCAGAGCCCAAAGCAGTTTTTTTCTGGCATGAAGTAGTTGCTCAACAAGTATTTATTCAGTGTGAGAGTATCTTAATACTTAGATCTCTGTTAAAATTAAAATACTGGCCGGGCACAGTGGCTCATGCCCGTAATCCCAGCACTTTGAAAGGCTGAGGCGGGCGGATCGCAAGGTCAGGAAATCAAGACCATCTTGGCCAACATGGTGAAACTCCGTCTCTACTAAAAATACAAAAATTAGCTGGGCATGGTGGCATGTGCCTGTAATCCTAGCTACTCAGGAGGCTGAGGCAGAAGAATCCCTTGAACCAGGGAGTTGGAGGTTGCAGTGAGCCAAGATTGTGCCATTGCACTGCAGCCTGGTGACAGAGTGGGACTCCATCTTAAAAAAAAAAAAATTAAAATATCTTGGTAGGGCATTATTGGCTAATAGGTAGTACCTTAGTAGGGTACTACCTATTAGCCGATATTACATCTTGTAATGAAAGCATTTCTTCTCCCATCCGGAGGGAATACTTTCACAGGATGTGAAGGAGATGGTGAGCAGTGTTGCCTGGAGGGCCTAGGTGGGTGGAGGAGGATCTAGTGCATTATCTTGCCAACCTTCCTATTGGCCAAGGAATTGTAGGATCGTGAAGCAGAAAGAGCAACAAGGTCTCAGGAAGAACCTGGGTTTAGGAGTAAGACAATCTAGGTTTCTGTTTCTATTTTACCTTTAATTAACTGCCCCAACCTTTGAGGCTCTTTTTTTTTTTTTTTTTAATTCAGAAGATAGGAATAATGACATGGCCCTACTTACTACACAACGTTGTAGGCATCTAATGGAAAAAATGTTAAGATGTTTTGGAACTATATATCTCCATAGAGATGCAAAAATTTGTTCTGGTGTTACCTATAAATGCCACGTGTATGGGCTCACTTGCATTACTTCACCTCATTAAAATCACCTGGGGAACAGGACCTGGCATTTCCAAATCCTCCGCCAGTGTCGAGGCCTGCTTCAAATGCCAATGATTGAGGTTATTTTAGGTCCTGGGAGGGCCACATGGCTGTAGGCCATACTTTATCTACAGAAAGCGAGGAAGAGAAATCTTCTCTGTTTATTGTTCTTCTCATATCTAAAACCTGATGATTTTTTTTTCTGTTTCTATTCAGAAGGAAAAGAAGCATGAGCTCAGTTCCCTGAAATGTGGATCAAAGAATAAAAGGGAAGTAATAGGGGGTCCCTCACTGACATTTCATACCCCTGGACTGTGCAAAGATCATGCGGGTCATAAATGTACATCTCCCTTTTCACTCCCTCTCTTAGCCCACCAAAGTGAACTAGTTAAGGAGCCCAGGGGCATATGAGTATTAGAAATAAAAACCTAGAGAAAGGTCATGGTGGCACCTGAGCCTTCAGAAGAGGATTCAGACATGATCCAGTTAAATTTACTGGCCATGAGCCTCTGAATAATGGGAAGCGTTCCTTGGCTGCCGGTCAGTTATCAATCCTTATGCTGCAGTGAGCTCCTAACTCATCCATTCAAGAGAGGATTCCAAGTGCAGAAGCACAAATGTTTATTATCATTGGCGAAAAGTATTTTCGGTTAAATGTCACTAGGTCGAATAAGGAGAGACGGAAACTGAGATTTATAGGAAATAATATCAGCAGATTGATTTTCACTTAAAAAGCCCAAAACATCTCTACTGCCATAGAATTAATTTTTCTTTTAAACCTCTGTTGAGATTCTTGGATTGCAGACTGAGCACTTGAGGCTGAAATGCCCTTACTTAGCCAGGATCTTGGTAAACACCGATGAGGAGATTATATTTCTCTCTATCTCAACATATTTGTATTCTAGACATTAGCATTTTCAAATGGCTCCTGTTTTGAATTTTTTGTCACAAGGCGGTTGATACCCTTCCACTATCTGACAAAGAAACCAGTTAAATTTGAACTGTGGGTGTGTAGAATTTGGCAGGCAAAAGGAAGCAGGGATTGCTCAAGTTGAGAAGAATAATAAAAGGTCTGTTTGTTGTTTTGTTACGACTCTAGTCAGTGGAGGATAGTAGGGGCTTGAGGCATGGGGTGCCTAGCAGTGCTAGGAAACCACCCAGATTGGAAGGCCTACTGTCTTATAAAACATTTCTCTCTTCCCTATTCAGTTGGTTTTCTGTAAGTGGCTCCTTCTCAGGACAGTCCCAAGGTGACTAATTCTGTTTGGAGGCCAGGAAGTTGGCTATAATCTAGTTTAAAATTCTTAGAGAAAATGGGAGATTCAGGTCTAGAGTAGGGTAAGTATAAGGTGAGCACAGAACATTGTGTTGTACTCAAGCAATACCGTGAACATGTCAAAAGCCTGAAGGGCTCCCACTGGGGAATCTCAGAAAATATAAAAATACAAAAAGAAAAATGAAGATAATAGATGATAACATTATATTTTTAAACACAATCTATGAGTCTGTAGTCCACTTAAAAATAATAGGTGCACAGGGGGAAAGAAAATCTTCTTTATGTGAGAACATTAGCTAATAAATGTGGAAGGAATGATGGAATTAGAAAAAATTGTATTTTGCATTTACTAATATAATACTTGCTACAGTGAGGATCAGCAATGGATGTTAAAATCGTTGGGTGAAATTTGTTGGGGAACAAGCTACTTGAGCATGTTAATGCATCACCCTACAGATGCTTATTAATTATGAGGTAGCTTTGCCATGGAGAGATATGACAAAGTATCCAATGAATCAAACTTAGCATCGCCAACAGTGGAACAGACCGCATCTTGATATGGCCATTGTGTATGACACAATGGATATGCTATGACAATACCTATCCACTTACCAGAAATCTCAAGGAATAAGGCTCTGGATATGAGGCACGTTTGGCGTAACTAAAGGACTGGTTTTAAAACCCAAGCTATTAAATGTAATTAATGTAATTAAAAATCTGATTAGACTTACAGATAGCTGCAGTGTAATTAAACAAGAAGTTGGAGCCTTTTGGTATTTTCAGATTTGACTTTGTGGTGATTTATCATGTAGTTCTAATTTATTGTTTCATGATCCTAATTATCAGAAAAACTAATGCTTCAGATTTTTATGAAATGAGGCAGGCCATAAGCAAAAACCAACAGCACAATGAAAAGAGCACGTTTCAGCTCATGGTACGTTTAGTAGCATTTCTCCACTGTGTGGTCATACCTAAGACGATAAAGGACTCTCTCCATCGTGGTAGGGATAACGACTGGACACCGTTGGAATAACTCCCTTTATAGCCAGATTGTCCAGCAACCTTCCGAACAAGTATTTTCCCTCCTGAATTATCAAGCACACCACTGTGAAGAGAAAAAACAATTTTTGAGGAAAGAACAGAAGTATTTTTTGACATGATCAACAGACTAGTAAACCAGTCGCCATCTTTATTTAGACATAGGAAAGTAGCAAGGTTAAGCAAAGTTTACCTTGATGTGAAGCTCAACCCACAAGAATGGTGCCTCCAATCACCAGGCCCAGCATCTGAGCTCCAAGGTTGAATGTCTTTCTCTTTCTTCTTACAGGAGCTGATTGCTCTGTCAGGAATTTTTTGCCACCATGCCTCAAATTTCTTTTCCTTGGTTTTCTCATTCCCACTAGCTCTTTTAAGTAAAACCTCTTTCATGATGGTTTCTAATTTGGTTTTGTGATGTCTCAGAATTAATTTAGTTATTGCAAAGGGTGATGTAAAATGATGAAAAGTAAACACTTCTTTTATTTTGGGTCAGGAAGGAAAGGTGTGCGGCTAAGTTAAACTCATTTAAAAAGGATTCCCAGGCCAGGGGTGGTGGCTCACGCCTGTAATGCCAGCACTTTGGGAGGCTGAGGTGGGTGGATCACCTGAGGTCAGGAGTTCGAGACCAGCCTGACCAACATGGAGAAACCTCATCTCTACTAAAAATACAAAATTAGCCAGGGGTGGTGGCACATGCCTGTAATCCCAGCTACTCTGGAGGCTGAGGCAAGAGAATCACTTGAACCTGGGAGGTGGAGATTGCTGTGAACTGAGATTGTGCCATTGTACTCCAGCCTGGGTAACAAGAGTGAAACTCCATCTCAAAAAATAAAATAAGATAAATAAATAAATAAGGATCCCCAAAAGACTGATAATTGTTTCTTTAATTTCTAGGATTTTTGTAAGGTTTTAGATCCTGATGGGACAGTGACTGACAATGAATGTCTTTCCTTTTATGTTAGGCAGGATCTCCATCTGGTTGCTAAATTGCACTTTTACGTTGCAATTTCTTGCGTCAGAGTCTAACATGCATGGCTCCTTTGGGTATCTGTAATTTCTAGTCTTGGGAGATGTTGATTTCTCTCCATCAACACCCTTCCTTCCCTCTAGGAGTGAGAGTTGTCACTTCCTGCCCTCCCACCTTCCTGATGAGTCAATAACATTCAACCCTCAACCTCCCAATGGCCTAGAAGGAAAGAAAGTGGAAATAATACTCAACATGTAAAGCACTTAATTACTTTGAAACTGTTCTCACCTGTAGTGTCCCACTGGGTTCTCCCAGCAAACCTGAGTTGTGGAGTGGAGGGAATGCTGTTATTCCCATTCATTCCATAGAAACAGGCTGTGAGAGGTTGTGTTTTCTAACTAGAAACTTGGGATTTTCTAACTAGTCAATTGCAAGAAGGATTTGAACCCAGGTCTAACTGACCTTAAGTCCTCGGTTTGTTCCTCTTGCTTCCATCTACCTCTCAAGGGTGCAAAAGCACAGGCACCTCCCGAAGCCAACTCCTCCTCACTTGCTCTCTTCTCTCCAGGCTCCCTGTGATTGAGTTCCCTCACATCTCCCAATGGCAGGCAGGCTGCCTGAAACGATGCTGCTGTTTGACCCCAGAAGACCTGGTTCTCTCTGCCTAACCAGGCCTGTGCTGCTGTCAAACGGGGCAGTGAGTTCCCAATTTCTCCTTCCCCACAGAGATTCTGACATGACTTTGCTATCTCCTTCCCTCCTTAGAATCTTGTTCTAAAACTTAAACTCATGTTTTTTTTTCCATCTTGTGCTATTTCCTATAAATTTCTGGAGTTTATTTTGTCTCCCAACTAAGTGGAAATATTTCTTATGGAAAGGACAGTATTCGATGTTTCCATATATGAAGGTACCACTGACACCTGCTTTTGAGAGCCAATTATTTTTATTTTTTGAGACAGAGTCTCGCTCCTTCACCAGGTGCCAGGCTGGAGTGCAGTGGCGCCATCTCAGCTCACTGCAACCTCCGCCTCCCGGGTTCAAGCAATTCTCCTGCCTCAACCTCCCGAGTAGCTGGGAATACAGGTGTGCGCTACCATGCCCAGCTTATTTTTGTATTTTTAGTAGAGACAGAGTCTCTACTAAAAATACAAAAATAGGATGGTCTTGATCTCTTGACCTCATGATCCGCCCGCCTCGGCCTCCCAAAATGCTGGGATTATAGGCGTGAGCCACCGCGCCTGGCCAAGAGCCAATTTTTTTTCTTCAACTTTTATTTTAAGTTCAGGGGGTACATGTGCCAGATGTGCAGGTTTGTTACATAAGTAAACATGTGCCATGGTGTTCTGCTGTACAGATCATCCCATCACCTGGGTATTCAGCCCAGCATTCATTAGCTATTCTTCCTGATACTCCCCCTCTCCCCATCCCCAACTCTGACAGGCCCCAGTGTGTGTTGCTCCCTACCCTGTGTGTCTGTGTGCTCTCATCAACTCTCACTTGTAAGTGAGAACATGTGCTATTTGGTTTTCTGTTTCTGTGTTAGTTTGCTAAGTATGATAGCTTCCAATTTAATCCATGTCCATGGTCCATGCAAAGGACATGATCTCGCTTCTTTTATGGCTGCATAGTATTCCATGGTGTATATGTACCATAGTTTCTTTATCCAGTCTATCATTGATGGGCATTTAGGTTGATTCCATGTCTTTCATATTGTGAATAGTGCTGGAACGAACATATGCATGCATGTATCTTCATAATAGAATGATTTATATTCCTTTGGGTATATATCCAGTAATGGGATTGCTGGGTCAAATTGTATTTCTGCCTCTAGGTCTTTGAAGAATTGCCACACCGTTTTCACAATGGTTGAACTAACTTACACTCTGAGAGCCAATTATTATGCTTTCAGGATTGGGTGAGCTGATTAGCTTGACATTGGTAGATTGGAATTAACAATGGTGAAAATATTTACATGGTGGGAATTGGCAAGTCAAGCCTATCTCATCCCTGCATTAGAGAGCTTGTTGTTAAACATTTACCAGCACACCACTGACTCAGACTGAAAATTCTAATAATTTTTTAAAAAATTTATTATTAAATTTAAAAATTTATTATTAAATTAAAAAATAGAAACAACTGTTACTTTTTTCTTTTCCTCCAGATAAACTATTCTGTCTTGGATTTATGTCCCAGTATACCACGAACGTGTGCATAGCTGCTCCTCAGTGAGGGAAGCCCCGCACTGCCACCTCCATTACCTTGGGCTGAGCATCCTTCAGGCTGTTTTTTGAGAATGGGGAGGGGATTCTCAAGCTGGACTGGGCAGCTGAGGGTTATGTAAGACTGAAAGCCCAGATTTGGGAACAAGTATAGATGCAGAACTATTGTGTTCTCATGAGATTTTCCTGTTGGGGCAGAGTGAAGCCTCATCTTGGAAGTGGATATATCCAGGACTGATCCCAGGGAAGTCAGTTGTCCTTAAACCTTAGGAGGCATCAGCAATGCAAAGAAGCAGGATGCACAGGAGGCTTGATCAATATAGGAGATGCTGGAGGAGGGAGAGAGTCTGAAAGAAGCTGTGGTTCCACTTATGAGGCAGACGGGGGCTCAGAGCTGTGGTAATTTGGAGAATTTATGTAAATACCACCTCATCATTTGTATCACTCAGACATAAGCACTTCATAGATATTCTCTGGAAGAGCGAACCCAGTTCCACTCCTCTGCATTCCTCCGGTGCCCTTCATGGTGCTGAGCACGACCTTGATGTTCACCTCCTCCGTGATTCCAGGAGACTGGGATAACTGAGGGTCAGTTCCTTGGCTCAGAGAGAAGGGATAGTTCACCAGTAGGCCAGGTGTCAAATGGCTGCTGTTCTGAGGGTGGGAACTGGTCAAGAGATCAACATGAAGAGTGCCCTGCATGGAGCTGGTCTTTTCATCGTACCTTCTCAGAGAAATCTCTCTTCTCCCCTGCACTTGGCCCCGCTTTAAACACAGGAGTTAGTTTAGGATAAGCCTGAGCCAAAATATGATGCCTCAAAAATATTCATTATCCCTTTGCTTTGAAGGAATCAAGGGAATTTCTTGTACTAAGACCTCCGAGCATGATAAAGAATATGAACATTAAATCCTTTAATGCAAATTAATCTGAATTTCTAAACCAAAGTATATTATCTCCAGTCTCCCACTTCTGACTCTGGCAGGACAATGGTTATAGGTCCCTAATGTACTTTCTGCTCATGTTCTCTATATCTTAAATCCTGCCTTCTGAAAACAGATTTGCTCTGTGTGAAAAACAAAACTGATAGCTTCCAAAATTACTATCTGTTCTCCCTTAAGACTTATTCATCCTCTCTATGAGTGGTGATACCTCTTTCCAAATAGTTTTTCCACTTTATCAGTCATTGGCCTGGGAAGTCACAGTGGCACTCAGTTGCTCAAGCAGCAAATCTTGTTTTTTTGCAAAACAAGCAAATCAAGCTCTTCTCTTCTGCCCCTCTTCCCTCATTTATATTTTCCCCACCGACTTCCTACCCTTTAACCCAAATGCTGGGATTATAGAGCCTTGGTTCTGTCCAAGGCTCTGCCCTTCCTACTTTCTCCGCAGGGGTGCATGCTTCCACCATAAAGCCTTTCCCAGCTTTGAGTACTGTGAAGTCTACACCCCGCCCCCAGTCCTCACTTTGTACCCTAAGCAGTGCTGGGACACCCCCAGTCCTTATGTAAATATATCACCTGGGCTCCAGGCTGGAAGTAAGGGGTCATGAGTTTTAAACATCAATGTGAATCTAACTAGGAATTTATTTATTTAGAGACAGGGTCTCACTATGTCACCCAGGCTGGAGTGCAGTGGCATGATCTTGGGTCACTGCAACCTTCGCCTCCTGGGTTCAAGTGATTCTTGTGCCTCAGCCTCTTGAGTAGCTGGGATTATAGGTACCCACAACCACACTTGGCTGATTTTTGTATTTTTAGTAGAGATGGGGTTTCACCATGTTGGCCAGGGTGGTCCTGAACTCCTGACCTCAGGTGATCTGCCCACCTTGGGCTCCCAAAGTGTTGGGATTACAGGCGTGAGCCACGGTGCCCGGCCCCAACTAGGAATTTGATTAGCTTTTTGATGCCTCAGTTTCTCATATAACAAATGAGGATGTTAACAACAGCCTCATAGGGGCGAGATGTTGCTAGAAGGAGAGAATTATAGTGCTAGAGATTACATGTTATTTTAATGACATCTTTGGTGAGGTTGAATTTACTCATGTGTCTCTATACTGCCTCGGAAATGTGGAAGTGTAAGAGAGAGCCAGCAAGTGCCAGAGGAACCAAGAACAAACCATCTAGGATCAAAATCGAAAAAATGCAGGCAACCTTAAAAGACAGGCTCGCCCTTTGCAGCAGATGTCATTTTCTACACAGACACTGGAGTGTGTACAAAGACACAGACTGGACAGTGCGGTGGTGCTGGTGGGCTGTAAGTATGTGTGGGAAGCATGCATGGGTGTGCAAACATTTCTGTGTGTAGATTTGTATAACTTTTTCCTCAGTTGACTTTAGGGTGAAAGTAAATTATTTTTATTTCATAGTCTGAAGTTATGAAATAGCATTCAGTGATTTTTATTCCATAGTCTGGAGTTATGGAACAGCTTTTGGTGTCATTTTTTAAAAATGTTTTACTGCCTATCCTTAATAGAGCTTTTGTAGTCCCATTCCCAATGAAAAACCAGTTTGCTCCCCACCCCTCTGCAGTAATGGGGAAAAGATTAGTATAGCCAATGAAATCTGCTGGTAATTCTTAAACTTTATTTTATGCATAGTTTTTGTCTTACTGCTCCCTCAAATTTCACAGACCCTACTAACCAGACATCTTGAAACAGAATGAATTTTATATATTTTCTCTCCCTTGCAGAGGTACAACTAAACAATCAACTGACTTATGTGCAAATAAGGAAAAGGAAAAAGATACCGGAAGTCTGAATAATTCATAAAATTTATTCAGCATCCAGTAACCAAGTGTTGACTCCTGAGTCAAATCTCAAAGCTGTCTTGGGCAGCAGTTAGGAGTACAGGTGCTGCAGTCAGCTGGACTTGGGTTTGAGTCCCCACTTTGATACTTTTTCATAGTATGGCTTTAGAAAAGTGATTCAACCTATCTTCATCTTTAAGATGTGCAGGAGAATGGTAGAAACTGCGTAGAGGAATTATTGTCAGGATTAAATAAGTTAACAAAGGTGAAGTGCTTGACATACATGCTAGTCTTAATTCCAAAGATATTAAGTAAACATGTATTTATGTTTTGACTCTAAACTTAACAAAAGTGGTATAAGGATTCTGTGAAGGTCTCTTCATTTAGGTAGTAACTTAGTCCAAAGTATGTCAGGCCTCCTGTCTTCCTTCCTGGATCCCAGACCAATAATTGACCAGGTGGTTTTACCCATCACCCTTCTCCACTTTCCCCATCCCCATTTTTCCTCTAACCCATCGCCATAGCTGTGATATTTCTTTTGGGTCTTCCTTGGTAACATCTCCATAATTTCCTTGCTCAGCACATACAGGTAGAAAAAATGAATATATCATCAAGAACTTGGGTTTCCTTGTCATGAACATGAAAGAGTAAAATTCTCTTCCTCTTCCCATCAAAGTGAGAAGTCAGTTGTCTTTTTTTATGGAGTGCTATGATAAAAGATGCAGGACGATGCATGACTTCTGGGTCACCCATCCACAGTAAAGTTGACAGAGAAAACAGGATGCTCAGTTAAGTTTGTACATTTTTCAGGGAAGGGGACAAGATAACTGACTATATAGCTGGGAAGTGCTTCTCTCACTGAGAAAAACTAAATATCAAGTAAACCATCACACTTTGAATAAATGTTTTGAGAGAAAATACTCAATAGAGAGGCAATGCAGAACAGAGGCAGAAAAAGGAGGAAGCCAGCAAACTTGCATGAAATTGCTGAGTGCCAGTACAGCTCCTAGTCCTGAACAGGACCTGAGAAAGGTGTGAGTGAATGAACTGTGAGGCAAGGAAGCTCAACGAGATTCAGAAGAAAGTTGAAACCCAATCCAAGGAAGCCAGTAAAATGATCCAAGAGTTGAAAGACTACATAGCCATTGTAAGAAAGAACCAAACTGAACTTCTGGGATTGAAAAATTTACTACAGAAATTTCGTAACACATTTGGAATCATTAACAACAAAATACACCAAGCTGAGGAAAGAATCTCCAAGCTTAAAGACCAGTTCTTTGAATCAATGCAGTCAGACAAAAATTAAAAAGAATTTTAAAAATGAAGAAAACCTCTGAGAAATATGGAATTATGTAAAGAGACCAACCGAATGAGACTATGACTATGACTCATTGGCCTTTCTACAGAGGACAGAGTAAGCAACTTAGAAAAGATATTTGACGATATATAGTTCATGAAGATTCCCCCAATCTCACTGGAGAGGTCAACATGCAAATTCAAGAAATTCAGAAAAATCTGTGTGAGATACTATACAAGATGACCATTCTCAAGATAGATAATCATCTGATTCTCCGAGGTGAAAGTGAAAGAAAAAAGTCTTAAAAGCAATTAAACGATCACTTACAAAGGGAGCCCCATCAGGCTAACAGTGGACTTCTCAGCAGAAAGTTTACAAGCCAGGAGAGATTGAGGGCCTATTCTCAGCATCCTTAAAGAAAAAAAATTCCAACAAAAAATTTCATATTCTGCCAAGCTAAGTTTCATAAGCAAAGGAGAAATAAAACACTTTTCAGATAAGCAAATGCTAAGGGAATTCATTGCCACTAGATGAGCCTTACAGGGGGTCCTAAGGGAGTTCTAAATATGGAAATGAGAGAATGATACTTGCTACCACAAAACCACACTTAAGTTCATAACCCATAGACCCTATAAAGCAACTACATGATCAAGTCTACAAAACAACCAGCTGACAACATTATGATTGGGTCAAAACCTTATATGTCAATATTAACCTTGAATGTAAATAGTCTAAATGCCCCACTTAAAAGGCACAGCATGGCAAGTTAGATTAAGAAACAAGACCCAGCCATCTGCTGTCTTCAAGAGGCTCATCTCACACATAAAATACCCACAGGCTCAAGGTAAAGGGATGAAGAAAGATCTACAGAGGTCATTAATTTTATATCAGATTTTAAACCAACAACAGTAAACAGACAAAGAAGGGCATTACATAATGATAGGGTTCAATTCAACAAGAAAACTGTCCTCAATATATACACACCCGACGTTGGAGCACCCAGATTCATAAAACAAGTACTTCTGGACCCATGGAAAGACAGCCACGTAATGTTTGACCACATGCTTAGCTATAAAGCAAATCTCAATAAATTAAAAAATTTGAAATCATACCAATCATACTCTTAGTACACACTGCAATAAAAATACAAATCAAAACGAAGAAGGTCTCTCAAAGCCACACAGTTACATGGAAATTAACCCACTCATGAATAACTTTTGGTTAATCAATGAAATTAAAGCAGAAACAAAATTATTGAAATTAATGAAAATAGAGACACAACATACCAAAATCTCTAGGATGCAGTGAAAGCATTGTGAAGTGGAAAATTTATAGTACAAAATGCCTACATCAAGAAGTTCTAAATATCTCATATTAACAATCTAATATCACACCTTAGAGGAAATAGAAGAAAAGGAACATACTCACCCCAAAACCAGCAGGAGAAAATAGATAACTAAAATTAGAGCAGAACTGAACAAAATTGAGTTGTGAAAATCCATACACAACAGCAATGAAACCAGAAGTTTGTTTTTTGAAAGGATAAACAAGATTGATAGACCACTAGCTAGATTAACAAAGGGAAAAAGAAAGAAGACCCATGCCCAATCTGAAATGACAAAGATGACATTACAACCAATCCCACAGAAATACGAAAGATCTTCAGAGACTATTATGAAGACTTCTATGCACACATACTAGAAAATCTACACAAAGTGCATAAAATCCTGTAAACACACAACCTCCCAAGATTGAACTAGGAAGAAATTGAAACCCTGAACAGACTACTAACAAGTTCTGAAATTGAATTAATAATAAAAAACCTACTAACCAAAAAAAGCCCTGGACCAGATAGATTCACAGCTAAATTCTACCGGAAGTACAAAGAGCTGGTACCAATACTACTGAAACTCTTCTAAAATATCAAGGAGTAAGGAATCCTCCCTAACTCATTTTAAGAAGCCAACATCATCCTGATACTGTAACCTAGTTGAGACATATGAAAAAGAAAACTACAGACCAATATCTCTGATGAACATAGATGCGAAAATCCTCAACAGAATACTAGCAAACCAAATCCAGCAGCACATCAAAAAGTGAATTCACCACAATCAAGTAGGTTTTATTCCTGCTATGCAAGGTTGGTTCAAAATATGCACGTCAATTAAAATAATTTACCATATAAACAGAATTAAAAACCATGTGATCATCTCAATAGACACAGAAAAACCTTTTGATAAGATCCATCATCCTTTCATGATAAAAACTCTCAACTGACTAGGTATTATAGGAACATAACCTCAAAATAATAAAAGCCATCTATGACAAACCCATAGCCAACCTCATACTGAATGGGCAAAAGCTGGAAGCATTCTCTTTGAGAACTGGAACAAGACAAGGATGCTCTCTGTCACCACTTCTATTTCATATAGTAGCAGAAGTCTTAGCCAAAGCAACCAGGCAAGAGAAAGAAATAAAAGGCATTATTTAAATAGGAAAAGAAGAAGTCAAACTATCTTTCTTCACTAACAGTATGACTCTATACCTAGAAAACCCTAAAGACTGCACCAAAAAGCTCCTTGAGCGGACAAATTATTTCAATATAGTTTCAGGATACAAAACCAGTGTACAAACAATCAGTAGCATTTCTGTACATAATAATGTTCAAGCTGAGAGCCAAATCAGAACACAATCCCATTTAAAGAATAAAATGCTTAGGAATACATCTAACTGAGGAGATGAAAGAGCTCTATAAGGAGAACTATAAAACAGTCCTGGAAGAAATCAGAAATGACATGAACAAATGGAAAAACATTCCATGCTCATAGAGTGGAAGAATCAATATTAAAATGACCATACTACCCAAAGCAATGTACAGATTCAAAACTATTTTTATCAACCTATCAATGTAATTTTTCAGAGATTGAGAAAAAAACTATTCTAAAATTCCTATGGAATCAAAAAAGAGCCTGACTAGCCAGAACAATTCTAAGCAAAAAGAAAAAAGCTGGAGGCATCACATTATCAGACTTAATACTACAGGGTTACAGCAACCAAAACAACATGGTATCAGTAAAAAAACCAGATGCATGGAAAATGAAGAATAGAAAACTCAGGAATAAAGCCATATACCTGCAACTATCTGGTTTTTCACAAAATTGACAAAAATAAGCAATAGAGAAAGGACTCCCTATACAGTAAATGGTGTTGGGGATAACTGGATAGCCATATGCAAAAGAATAAAACTGGGCCCCTCCCTATCACCATATACAAAAATTAACTCAAGATGGATTAAATACCTAAATGTAAGACTTCAAACTATAAAAATCATAGAAGAAACCTTAGGAAATACCCTTCTCGGCATTAAGTCTTGGCAAAGAATTTGTGTCTAAGTCCTCAAAAGCAATTGCAACAAAAACAAAAATTGATGAGCGGGACCTAATTAAACTAAAGAGCTCTGCACCGCAGAAGAACCTATCAGTGAAGTAAACAGACAGTCTATAGAATGAGGGAAAATATTTGCAAACTGCATTCAACAAAGGCCTAATATCCAGAATCTATAAGGGACTTAAACAATCTAACAAGCTAAAAAAACAAATAACCACATTAAAAAATGGGCAAAGGATACGAACAGACACTTCTCGAAAGAAAATATACAAGCAGCCAAGAAACATGAAAAAATACTCATCACTAATAATCAGAGAAATGCAAATCAAAACCAAGATACCACCTTACACCAGTCAGAATGGCTTTTGTTAAAAAGCCAGAATAGTAATAGATGTTGGTGGGCTGCAGAGACAAGGGAGTGCTTATACATTGTTGGTGGAAATGTAAATTAGTTCGGCCAATGTGGAGAGCAGTTAGGAGATTTCTCAAAGAACTAATGAACAACCATTTGACCCAGCAATCCTATTGCTGATTATATATACCCATTGCTGGGTATATTCCAAAAGGAAAATAAATCCTTCTACCAGTAAGCCACATGCACCAGTATGTTTGTTGCAGCACTATTCACAATAGCAAAGACATGGAACCAACTGAGGTGCCTCAATGGTGGATTGGATAAAGCAAATGTGGCACATATACACCATGGAATACTATCAACCATAAAAAAGAACAAAATGATGTCCTTTGCAGCAACATGAATGCAGCTGGAGGTCATTATCCTAAGTGAACTAATGCAGAGACAGAACACCAAATATTGCATGTTCTAACTTATAAGGGGGAGCTAAGCATGGGGTACTCATGGATGCAAAGATGGGAACAACAGACACTAGGGAATAGAAGAAGGGGGAGGGAGGGAGGCAAAGCCTGAAAAGCTACGTATTTGGTACTATGCTCACTTCCTGGTGATGGGTTCAGTTGTACTCCAAACCCCAGCATCATGTAATATACCTTTGTAACAAACCTGCACATACATGTACCCCTGGAATCTAAAATAAAAGTTTTTTTTTTTTTTAAAAAAAGACCAGTGTCTCAGTGACCTGTGGGATAGTTTGAAGTAGTGTACCATAAAGTTCCAGAAGGAGAGGCTGGGGCAAGAGTAAACAAGAATATTTGGAGACAATGGCTTAAAATCCTCAAATCTGATGAAATATGTAAGCTCTGTGACTCTCAATCAGGATAACAAGAAAAACTCCACAAAAGCATGTTATAACCACATTTTTGAAAACAAATAATAAAGAGAAAATCTTAAAAGTAACCAAAGGAAAAATGACATGTACAGAGGAACAAAGATAAAAAGTGAATACAGATTTCTCATCTGAAACTATACAAGCAGACAATGAAGCATAAAGTGCTTAATGAAAGAAGAAAAAAATAACTGTTGGCTAGACTTCTATATCCAGTAAAAATAAGTTTTAATGAAGATTAAATTTTGAGCTAAAGAATATCTGTATATTTTTGCTTGCTAAATATGGCAACCCTGCATGGGAGCTCCCTGCCAATTGCTAGTGTTATTAAGTAGCTCAGAGCCACTCACCTGTGTACAGCAGCACTGCACACGCTAGAGTAGGATGCGTACACGTCAGTGCCATAAACATGGTATTTGGGGTCTTGGCATCCTGCTGGACATTTTACAATGAACTCAGGATTGATGATCTTTCCGGCTTTGACATCGCAGTTGATCTGAGGCACAGCTGGGAATACAAAATGGGGTTAAAATTACACCCTGTGCTATTAGTTTATCTATGGGGTGGCTCTGTTAGGTCTTAACTATTGATTTACTTAATCTCTAAGTGCCAGAGCCTAGGCTGACTCTACATCCCCTCCCTATAATGAAAGCAAAGATGTAATTAGGACGTTTCCCAGATCCAAAGTACCACAGTGACCATCCATTGCATTTAACCTGCTGAGAACAAAAACAAAAGTCTGATTCCTGTGCTTATTCAAATAATCAATTAACGAAGCAGAGAATGCTGAGAAAAGACCACCCACCTCCAGTGGCCAGAAATGTTATCTTGAGTCAGTGGCAGGACAGGACACTCCTGAAGGAAAAGGTCCCCAGAGGACACTTTACTGGTGCCCTTTGATCTGGGAAGGTATGCAGTTCTGAGCCCCATTCTTCAGAAGGGACTCTCAAACATTAACGCAGTCCAAAGAGGCAGCAGGCTTGGGAATGGTCTGGAAACTACCAAATGAAAGGGATGGTTTGTAGAAATGGGTCATTTGGGCATGAGGAAGCAAGAATTGGAGGCAGCTGATAGTTAGTTATCTTCACAAGTAGGATGATAGTTATCTTCACAAGTAGGATTGCTGTGTCCTGTGATGTCAGAGGTTGAGTTAGAACTTAAAGAACAGGCTTTCTATAGGGGCAAATTTTGCCAAGAAGAACTTTCGAGGAATTGAAGTTGTCCATGAAGGAGAGAGCTGCCTCAGGAAGCAGTGAGTGGCCTGTTGATAGAAGTATGCAAGTGGAGACTGAACATTTATAGAGAGGATTTCTACATTGGGTGAGAGGTAGAATAAAACCCCTTCCAATGCTAAGAGTCTGTAATCCACAGACTCTTGGATCCAGGAGCTCTGCCAGGCCACCCACCCTCTAACTGGGTTCCTGAGATGGTCTCAGAGTTGCTAATGGCTTCCAGCTGTATCTAAAAAGCATACTCTTTTTAACCCTTGTGTACCTGAATGAGGAGAATTGCATTTCATTCAGGCTGGAGGGAGAACTGAAGTTTTCTGCTCTTTTCTTAAAAACCCATCCCAGACCATCTTTGCTACTCACGGCTGGGGCAACAGGGAACTTCTCCGGGGAACCAAGGGGTTGAGTTTGATCACAGGCTTAAGCAATTTGTGGTTTACATTAAGAAGTAGAGCACTGTGCTTGAAACAGTTTTGTGGTTTCATTCTCCCCATCAAAGTTTGCCTCTTCACTGGCTATTTTCTTTTTACCTTTCATCTTTTTAAACTCTGATACTCAAGGCTACGTTTACTACTTTGAGTCTTAGAGTATTTTTTAAAGGCAAATTTTGGGTTGAAGACACCAGCATGGTCTCTCTTCAAATTAGCAAATTGTTTGATTCCTGGATGTAACTTAACTGTGTGTTCAACTCTCCAGATCACTTCCTCACTCCCAAATGCATCTCCTCCTTTAGAGGTAAAGAAAATGATTGATTTCTTTTGTTCTTAGTTCTTTGAAATAGGAGGTAACAAACTGTGTGCATTGAGATTAAATTTTGATGTGACCCTGGTACTCTTAGATTTTGAATCTCCAGTCAGACCAACCAAATCTTTTGGGGCTGTGTAAATGAGTCTATCTGGAAGCTTATTGCATGAGTATTAGACAATGAGCAAACCTGTTGAAAGACTTCAGGGTGCACATATTACATGCAATAGAATTTTCTGTGAAATAATTGGTTTAAAAGACAAGGGCAAATGTCACATTTTACTTTCTGCTAGTCAATTTTCCCTTCTTTTTTTAAGAGGGCATTTGTTTTTTATTTGCTTGTCTTTTTTTTTTTTCTACAAAGCCCAGGGAAATACCTTAAATAAGATCTGCTTTATCTGCACCTAACCAGATTAGTAAAATTGGTAGATTAACTCACTGATTTGTCTCACAGGGGGAAACAAATGAAATCAAGCACATGTGCTCATGCACTTTGGAAAAACAGGGAGTAATGTCAAAGTGTGGCTCAAGATAAAGTATTTGTTAAATTTGTACAGAAAATTAAGCTGGAGAGAGTGAACTAGTTAAATTTTGCAGAGTGATTGCCAAAATTATTAAAAAGTGTAATGTCTGTGTTCAGCCAGGAAAAAGCAGGCATTTGCATCTTTCTGGCAGCTCTTCTTTAAGTATATGGAAACTATGGTTTGTTTCTTTACAGTGTTTTCCCAGTTATTTGTGAGGTAGTCTGTTTTCTTGTAATAGTCAAAGAAACTTCCACTTCTCCATCTAAGGCCCAAATGAAATGAATCTTGGCCTTTCCTCTAAATATCTTTGAACTATTCAATGCTTGCAGCTTAGCTTAGCTTCTCTCTTTGGTTGTTAAGATTTATTCATATCTCCCTTCCCCCTTCTCTGAGTTTGATCCTAAAAGTGCAGAAAATCAGATTTCCTTAAAAAGACAAGTTAAAATTAAGGCAGCTCAAAAAGTATCATTCTTAGGTCTAAAGGGAGCAGGAAGATATTTGGCAAATGCCAAAACAGTAAGAGGGGGATGCTGTGTCCCCACAGCTAACCTCAGGTGAGAAATTATTTGTAAGTTCTTTTCAGAACTCTTCAGTGGAACCTTTGCACAGAAACTTGTTGCTTGGCCACCTGCCTGGCTTCTCCCTTCAGGCCCCCACCCACTTTCTCATATGACTCCTTAAGATAATCTTGCCTTCTCATAGACATTCTCACTTATCAGAAATCACATAAGAGCATCTCAGTATCTGCCAAGGGTTCCTTCCCAAACCCCCTTGGAACTAGCGACAGGGAAAGGAGTACCACTTGCAAATCAGATCGAACTCTAGGATTATCTTTAGATGCTGGTCACTGAGGTTCACGTGTCTGTTGTAGTGGTCTCACAAGGGTTCCTGGGCAAAAGGTCTCATCTCAGAACAGAAAACTGGTACTGTCTGAGTCAATGTTTAGCACAAAATTGGAATCTGAGAGTAAGAACTGGAAATATTTCTCCTATTGGTTGGGTCTCCTGCCTAGGCTAATGACAGTGATTATTAGATGATGACACATACAATAAGCCAGTTATGTAGTAGGCCAAAGCAAACTGTAGATTCCTTATTTTGCCATTCAACTTTTCAGTGATCCCAGGCAAGCCACATTGCTTCTGGAAAACACGTTTCCTTATCAACAGGCAATCATTGTAAGCCTGCCTCATGTCTGTTAATGAGGAAGAATGATTATTTTTAATATTTTTTAATGAAGAAGAATTATAACATAAAAAACACTTATGCGTGAAAACTTTTAATATTAAAGTCACTTTTGTTGGACTGTGATATTCAACTAGAGTAAAATCTCATTTTTAAGAGAATTATGCAAAAAGTTCTTAGTTTAATGAAATAAAAATATCATTAATTTGAAGATGAATGCATTGCTCTCCATGATGCTGACATCTAGGTCATTTTAATTCTTCCTTTGTAGTGCCTTCTTTTGCAAAGCATTCTTATCCATTTTTCTTAAGCAGTCTTTGATCACATTGAATCTTTGCTCAAAAACTGTCACTAGGTTTTTGCTGCCATTAGGAAAAATTCCAAAATCCTTAAGGCCTTTCCAGAGTTTCTTCCACGGAACGTCTGGGCTTGCCAATACTTGCCAATAAAGTCTCCGCTTTCTAAATGCATGTTGTTTTGCAAACTTAGCTTGAATCATTTTTCACATCTGAAAGCCTTTTCCTTTCATCTGTTTGAATGTTACTACCTTTCAGGTCCCAGTTCCAGTTACATCTTCATTCGTCTGCTAGAACGTAAACTTCATGAGGGCAGGGACTTTTGTCTGTTTCATTCACTGCTGTTCAAAAGAATGTCTGCTGAATGAATAAATGAATGAATGGAGTGATTGGATGACAGAAGGTAACTGGCCTGTGGCAACACAGTTTTGGGGAAGCTGCAGAAGTTTGTGTCTCTAAAAATACGTATTTTAGTTTACAAAGAACCCTAATACAGGTTCTTTCACTTGGTCCTTACAAAACCCTAAAAAGGCATTTGTCCTCATTTTTCAGAGAGGCAAGTTAATTTATTTAAGCTCTGATACCAAGTGGCAGAACTAAGATATGAACTCAGGCCTATAAACCCACAGTTTTGCCAGCTCGACCTGGTTGCCTCTTCCATGACTGAAGGGAAGAAGTTAAACTGCACTTCTTGTGTCTAATCTTACAAGCTTTTCTGAACTTGAAGATTGCTGACCACCACTACTGGGTGAATGCAGTATATATCTGGCAAATAGGTTGTGTGTATGTGTGTGTGTGTGTGTGTATTTATGTGAATACATGCATGTATCTGTGCATCTATCCCAAATGCCTGCAAAGTAACCCTTCTAGTGTAATTTTCCATGTATTGATTCCTGTTATTGAGAATTGCCATGGTAGAGTCTACTCAACTAAAAATCTGTAACACAGAGAGTCTCTGCCTTCTTTCTCACCCACATATCAGAAGAAGGGCTAGAAAGTTAATCCTCTTCCTTTTTCATGGTCTGAGAAAGGGCCCACATGCCACTCGGTGTGGATAACACACAGGTGTTGGTGCCAGGTGTCTAAGAAGCAAGCAAACACTGGAGATTACTTACAAGTTGCTACACATAAATGTACCCAAGAAGCTGTGTGCATGCTATACCAAATCTTACACCCATGGAGCTGTATTTCTCTTCATCAGTGTCCAATGCACTAAGTAACTAAGTCCCAGAACAATTACCTCTTCATGCCCAAGGCAGTAGGTTCAGGAATCATCTACTTTTCAAGGTTGATTGCAAAAATTTTTCCATGCCTTACAAAGTATTAGGATTAATTCATTGGAGAGAACTATGTGAATTACATGTTGTACATTTCACCCCAAATTAAGTCTGTTTCAACAGACTCCAATGTAAATGGAAATATTTCAGAACGTAGCTTTACTGCCTGTGGAGAATATCTTGTTTATGTCACTGATTGTTGCCTTCATCATGTAAATTTCCTGCTTAGAAAACTCTCAGAAGTCCCCACCCTCTAGTGAATGATGAAGAAAAAAAACTCAGATTGGCATTGCCTGGTGGGTCCTAACCCACCTTCCAGCTGCATTTCCATGATTCCTCAACAGTTAAACCCAAACATGCCATTCACTGCTTCCTGATCTCATCCTCCACTTGCTCCCCATGGTATCTGTGCTTAGTCAGCCTGGAAAGCTCTTTCCCAACCTCTGCCTGTAAAAATTCACTTATTTTTCAGGTCTTATCTTGAATATTATTTCATAAGACCAGTAGGATTCCTATGGTAGACTCCTTGTTTGTTATTCTCCTATAGAATTTACTGCATTCTGCTTTATTTTATAGTGGCTTTTGTTTTATTGTTCATTTGTCCATACATCCAGCAATTCCCTAATGAGTACCAATTGAATCTTCATGGTACTTTTGGTCTTGCTGGGAAGACACACTGTAATATGTGGTAAATACTGAGAGTCCCTGATTTTCAATTGTTTAACTTATGATTTTCGACTTTATGGAAGGTTTTTCAGGGTATGAAATGCATTTTTGACTTACTATGGGCTTATCGAAACACAACCCCATTGTAAGTCAAGCAGTATCTGTACTTGATGGAAAAAGTGCAGTGCACACAGGAGGTATCTAACCTAGTAGTGTGTGTTCGGGATAGGGGTTGGGTCCAGCAAGGCCTCCCTTTGCATACTTTTGTCTTATACAAGATGGATGCTTACTGAGGTCACAGACTTTGCAGGATGGGTGGCCAGTAACCCGCTGCATGGAATTATCAGTGGCTCCCTGATAATTCCTAATGTGATCTCACCTGACGGTACTTTGGACTAAGGCCATTGCATCTGGGGCTCTCCTGCAGCTTCATTATGTGTGAAAAAGCCATTGATGAGATTTTACAACTTGAAAGCTTTTCTCTCTCTAGCACAGACACTCTGCCAGGCAGGAATTGTTCTAGAGTCTGGTGGACATAATTTATGTGAAAATAGATTATGTGTTTATTACAGTATGGACTGAAAGGCTCATAAGTTAAAGAGTAGGCCTTTTTTGACTGTGTAACCTACACATAAATGAAATTAATCCTTAAAATGTATAAGGTATTAAGACTGCCGTAGGAGAAGTGTGTTATGAACAGATCTAAGCCCTTCAATCTTTATCTGTAGCCTTAAACAATCAAGAAAAATGCAGCCACATTTTGGTAATTTGTTAGAAACTGCTTGAGTAGGTTTATGCTGACTAAACCTATCACTAAGGTGCCTCTGGCTAAGGTTAGATCTATGGCTCTAAGACTTATCAGGAAAATGAGAGCCTTGAAAATGTCACCTCTAAAAATAAAGTGATAAAATACTCATTAGTGCAGTAAGGTAAACTCTACCTTGGATTAAACAGCCCGTTAATTTATTAAGTCATTAACTTATGTTCTTCCCATTGCATTTTTTCCCTTTTACTATTCTAAGAAGGTAGACAGGCTCATATTTTCCTACCTCTGGATCTCAAGGTTGCAGGAGAGAGGGCAGTGTGTCACGAAGACAACACTCTCTCCAGGCTTTGAAAAGTAGACTCTCCAAATTCCCCTTGTTTCAGAGCATTGGGCTTGTTCAGCCCAAAAAGTAATGGAGACACAATGATCTTCTAAGACTGGGGAGGTGGGAGTGCCCAAATAGGTTCCAGTAAAGGAAATATTCCCTTGCCCTAGCTGCTGCTTTGAGGAGTACCACCTCAGGGCAGCACCTGGTGCGATGCACCTTGAGATGGAGCTTTAGGTACAGGGCTTCCCCACCTCTGCTAACATCCCAACATCCAAGAAACAGTGGAGCTGCCCACCTCCCAAAGATAACATGGACTTGGACGCTGAGCAGCTGAGGGACCATCCTGAATCTTCTAGACTGCACAAGCCTGCACAAGCCATCTCTGCTGCAGAGAGGGAGGAAGCCATTGTAATTAGGAATTTGAATTCCACCCCTCACCTCAGCAGTTGGCAGTTTGGAGTCAGACTTAATTTGATTTAGAAAATAATGTGATAAGCCAAATATGGTGGGATAAAATTGTACCCAATACAACTCAGCACATAAAAGCAAAATATTAGCTTGGAATGAATGGGCCTATGGGTTTATGGAGAAGAGCTATGAGAATCCATCCAATTTTTTAAAAATATATTTGCTTTTCTTCTTTGTAAGACCCCCATCCCAGATTATTTTCAACGTGTTCTTAAGTATTATCTTCTTGGTCCAAAGGGCCCCCCCAGTGGTGCTAAGGAATATCCATGAGGGGCACTGGAGGCCATGGACAGGCCAAAGAAATGCAAAGAAGGAAAAGGGGATGAAAAGACAAAGAAGTGAGAAAGAAAGGAAAGTAAAGAGGAGTGAAAGAGATAACTACCAAAATCAGTGGGAACCTTATGAGTAGGGAGAATAGGTATACTAGAATGGCAGACATTTTCAAGCCAAGCCCAAGGAAGACAGTTAGGCTCCTCCTTCTCCCATTTTTCCTGTATGTCTTCTACTTTCTATTTGGCCAGGCTTTGATTATGCAACACCCTCATCCGCTCCCAGGCAACAGACACCTCATTCTTTCTTTAGTCCCACCCAGCTTGAGAGGAGGCCACTGGGGAAACATCAGGGGTTGAACCTCCCCCAGCCCTGAATTTGAAATCCGGCCTTGCCAACTAGTGTCACTGTGCCTCAGGCACTAGATCCTCAAGACTCTAGGACAGTGCCCCCTGTCTGGGAGGGGTCAGGAAATTACTCACTGACCGACATACCAAATTACCTTCTCCTTGCTATTTGACTTAAAACTTCTGGGTCATGAAGATTGTGATTCTTGAAAAAACATTGGTGAAAACTGAGGGCCTCTAAAAGAGAGGTTGGAGGGCAGTAAAGGGAACCTACCTAAATGATTTCGCATTCATATCTGCAAGAAGCCCTCATCTTGGTTCTCTCTCTAGTCTGCTGGTTATCACATTTTACAAGTCGTCAGAATCACCTGGAGAGCTGGTTAAAGCACAGATTGCTGGGCCCACCCCTGCAGTTTCTGACTCAGGAAGTCTGGGCTGCTTGAGACAAAAGGTCCCGGGTGATGCTAATGCTGCCGGTCCAGGAGCCACACACTGAGGACCACTGACCTAGTGCAATCTCACATTAAAGCTAAAGTGATTTGTTTAAAGCCCTGCTTTTATCATTTCACCTTCTCTTTAAAACTCTCTGGTAGCATCCTATAAGATATTTTTTGAGGTATCAGTGCTAACGGTTAGATGATCAAGCTTTGTTTAGTGAAGAGGAGAGAAGCCCACTGCCCCCTACCACCCTGTCCTCTTAGGATGTTTTCTTAAAGACGAAAGACCTAAGAGGCCAGCCTTTTGATTTTACAATGCGAGGGCTCTGGCCTTCTGTAAGAATTTGCAAGTACTCACCTCCAGAGTGGCAAGAGACATTGTAATTGTCTGTCTTCCAACCTACTATATAAACTTGTGTGAAATTCTGTCCAGACTTTGTATACTCTGTCATACTATATATATGCATATAAATCTGTAATGCCCACTCATAAATTGTATTCTCTCTCTTTCCTCTTCGTATCTTCAAATATTTCTACAAAGGAGTTGTTGTTAATGTTGGCAGGATTGTTTCATTTCCCTAACACCACCTTCCTTAACACTTTACTATTCTCTGAGGACCATGCTTCTTTTATAGGGTGGACCCCCTGCCAGCCTAGCCTGATGCAATTAGATTCTCTCTCTCAGGAATTTGGGACCACGACTGAGAGACAAGGATGGGGGTTGGTGGGGGAGGGAGGGCAGATGCACAGAGAGAAGCAGGGGCGCTGGTTCCTGAGGCCTTTCCATCTACAGTCCAACCTGAGGAAGTTCCAGCTGCATTTCCTGCCTTGGGTTCTGTGAGCTACCCCAGGTCCTGCCCAAATCCCCCTTTTTGCTTAAGCAGATTGGCCTTGGATTTCTGCTAATTGCAACCAAAATAACCCACATGAAGATACTTTCCATTGCCCTCTTGGTGCAGTCCAGATCCCCTGAACACGGCAGTAAAGCTCTTCACCATCTGGTGTCTGCTTGCTTTTCATCTTTTTCCTCAACACATTCACCTTCTACTCTCTATTTCTGTATGTTGAACTTCTTTTTAGCTCTTTCTACTCTTCAGGCCTTGGGCATGGTGTGTTCTGTCTGCTTATTATACTCTTTTCTCCTCATTTTTGCCTGGCCAATCCCTATTTAGCTTTCAGAATCAGTGTGTGTCATTTCCTCCAGGAAGCCCTCCCAGATACACAACTTCTTTTCCTTATTCTCTGAGTACCTTTAGCTCCTCTTGTCCTAGCACTTATATAGGACACTGTCATTTCCTGTTGACTTGTCTTTCGTCCATCCTAGATGATGAGCTCTGTGAGGGCATAGATTGAGTCTGGATTGCTGTTGTTTATGGGTGTCTAACACAGTGCCTGGTACTTGGCTAGCACCCAATAAATGCTTATAAAATGTATGAATAATGTGCCTTCTTTGCCATTAGTCACTTCCCCCAGCAGCAGACAGACAATGTTGAACAGGAAAAAAAAAAAAAAGAGAATGACTTTGGCCTCAAGCTATAGACTATGATTTGAGAATACTCTGGAGGTCAAGAATCAGATATCTCCTTGGTTTGGGAATATCCAATTACCTTGATTGTATCTTTTTTTTCCCCTATTTAATAATTGTGCCAGAGTTCCTAATTAGAGAAGAGACCTCGTGCATTTATTGATTCCAATGTGCTGTATCACTAGGGAGATTTTGAGAATAAGGCTAGAATTTAGCATATCAGAAATTCAATCCATTCGAGATCTCTCAAAGTGGTTTGCCCATGGGTCATTTAGCACAGACTTTCATAGTCACTGCAAACTGTTGTCACGGTAATCATGGAACCTTTTATGAATTTTGTATGTGAGTTAATGAAGATACTGGAAACAGCCCAAAGGAATTCACACTTGGGCATGCATTTGTCTCCATATTAACCTAATCATTGTTTGGAACACACATCTGCCCCAGGGCCCATCCTCTTGGCTCTTGGTCCTGACAGAAATAAATAAACAACTGATTCCTTTTTAGTATTTCAGACTAGCAGGCTGTGGATGGTTGCCCTTTAGGTCTCATTTCAACAGGAAATCTCACATGGAAGATTTAAAAGAGCAGAAGAAAAAAGGAGGTTGTGTGAAGCAAATCTTTCTTTTATTTCAAATGATTAATGTGGCTGATTTCAAGGCACCTAAATTTAATGCCTATAAAGAAAGTTTCAGTTGTGGAGAGCACAGAACATTGGCTATATCGAAAGTCTTTTTTTATGGTTCTTTATAAACACGCTTTAACTTAAGCCTTCATCAAGCCAAATTTGAATAAAGATATCCCAGTGTGCTTATTTGAATGTGAGTTTTCCATCTGTGTCTCCTTCTGTGAGTTATTTCCCAATGTCCATTCTTCTCTTTTTTCTTAGTAATAATACCCCTTACTTGTAGCAACGGATGTGGATGTTTAAAATCAAGACATTTCCCACTCTCCCTTACTGTTGTTGGCCAATAGTACTTAAAGAGAGGGGTTATATTGAACTTTTTGGATGTACCTTTAAAGGGAGCTATTGAGATTGGTATTTGGAGAGCTATTTGGAGGCAGCCAAATGCCTAGGCAGATACGGACAGGTCCCTGGTGAAACCGTGTCTCCAAGCTGAAAACAGTTAAAAGGCTGAAAGCCAAGCTACAAGTTAAATCCTCAGACTGGATTGAGAACCTGTCTTCCCGTTTGGTGCACTTTCCTCTGATGGATCCCTACCCTTCACCTATTTTACATAAACCTACCCTTTCCCTATTTGGTTTTCTACACTGTCCTGCCCACCTTTGAGTGGTATCTTCGCTTTAATCTTTTTTGCGTACTCACAAACCAATCAGCATCCACTCCTCATTCTGAGTCCATAAAAGTCCCCAGACCCAGCCATATGAGGGACTTTCACGCCTTCTGGTAGGGGAGCCACCCCTCACATCCCCTCTCGGCTGAGAGCTGTTCCCTCACTCAATAAAATTCGTCTCAGCCCTCCTCACTCTTCCATGTCCAGCTTATCCTCATTCTTCTTGGGTATGGTACAAGCGCTCAGGAGCCGCTGAACACAGGTACAAGCCATAACACTGATGGGCTGGGGCATGCCAGTACGGCCAAGCAAAGCCCAGGTGAGGCATCACCCACTGGCTAGGGGTTCCCTGGCTTGCAAAGTGACTGAGAAGAAAAAGCCTGCATCACTATTATGTGCCCTTCTTCATCCCTTCCTACTGACTGGAATGTGTACATGATAAATGGAGCTTGGGCAGCCATTGTGGGCAACAAATTGGCAGAATTAGAAGACAGAAGTCTGGGTCCCTGGAGACTAGAACTTCCATAAAAGCTAAGGCCCGGAGAGAGAAAGAAACTGCAGTCTTAAGTAAGCATCTATTATTTCAGATTTTCTTTTCTTTCTGTTTTCTTTTTCTGAGACACAGTCTCACTCTGTGGCTCAGACTGGAGTTCAGTGGTATGATCTGGGCTCACTGGAAGCTCCGTCTCCCAAGTGCAAGTGATTCTTGTGCCTCAGCCTCCTTAGTAGCTGGGATTATAGGCACGCACCACCATGCCCAGGTAATTTTTGAATTTTTAATAGAGACAGGGTTTCCACATGTTGGTAAGGTTGGTCTTGAACTCCTGATTTCGAGTGATCCGCCTGCCTCGGCCTCTCAAAGTGCTGGGATTACAGGAGTGAACCAATGCCCCTGGCCTTATTCCAGATTTTCTGTCATCTAATTTTAACAGATACTCCACTCAAAAATGAATTTTTTTTTTCTCCTTCCATTGATGGGGTGTAAAATCACATGGGCTTTTTTGTGAGATTGGCCTTCTGATCCCAGTGCCTGTTGGTAGGTGGGTAGGTTTGCTAGACCTTTGCATTAGCCAAACTAAATTTTCTGGTATGGGGACCTGAGACAGCATTTCAGTGTCAGGGCTAACTTATTCCACTTAGTCATAGAGACTTGGGGTTGCCTGGTCTTTGTGCATTTTGAGTTTTTCTAGTGCAGGGGAACTACATATCTTTTATCCTATAGTCAGGACTCAGGACCCCTGTCTGAAACACTTTTTCGAATGTGGTCAGGATAAGACACTTATCACTAATAAGTATCACCAATTAGTCTAAGTGGAAATAATTGAGATAGAGACAAAAACCAAAACAAAACAAAAATAATCTGAAACAAGTATAATAACCCTCCATGTGGGAGAAACAAGCCTTATGCCAGCAAGGAATTGTGATTTTACTTACTGAACTTGGGCCTTTTAATCTTCTTTGCTGTTTCTTTGTTTGAATGTACTCCAGTCACCAGCAAAACTACATAAAGAAAATTTTTAAGAATTTAATCATTATTTTACCTAAACGCTTTCTCTTTTGAATCATATTTGCTTTGATCATCCATAAAGCATTATTGGCAGAGCTAATTTTCCCTCCTACAGTCATGCATCATTTAATGATGGGGCTATGCTCTGAGAAATGTGTCATTAGGCGATTTATTTATTTTTTGAGACAGAGTCTCACCCTGTCTCCAGGCTGGAGTGCAGTGGCGTGATCTCGACTCACTACAACCTCTGCCTTCTGGATTCAAGCAATTCTTCTGCCTCAGCCTCCCAAGGAGCTGGGATTATAGGCATGTGCTACCATGCCTGGCTAATTTTTGTATTTTTAGTAGATATGGGGTGTCACCATCTTGACCAGGATAGTCTCGATCTCTTGACCCCGTGATCTGCCCACCTCGGCCTCCCAAAGTGCTGGGATTACAGGTGTGAGCCACCATGCCCGGCCTAAGCCACTGTACTCAGCCAGGTGATTTCACCTTTGTGCTGATATTGTAAAGCATACTTACATAAACCTAGATGATGTGGCCTACTACACACCTAGGCTATATGGTATGGTCTATTGACTCTTAGGTAAAAAATCTGTACAACATGTTACTGTACTAAGTACTGTAAACAATTGTTAACCACTGATAAGTATTTATGTATCTAAACATAGAAAAGGTACAGTAAAAATACAGTATAAAAGATAAAATGTGATACACCTGTAGAGGGCACTTAGCACCAATGGAGCTTGCAGGACTGGAAGTTGTTCTGGGTGAGTCAGTGAGGGAGTGGTGAGTGCATGTGAAGGCCTAGGACATTACTATACACTGCTGTAGATTTTATGACCACTGTAAACCTCAGCTACACTAAATTTATTATATATATATATATGTATATATATACACACACACACACACACATACACACGCACACACACACGTATGTGTGTATGTGTATATATATATATATATATATATATATATATATATTTAGACAGAGTCTTGCTCTGTTGCCAGGCTGGAGTACAGTGGCATAATCTTGGCTCACTGCAACCTCTGTCTCCTGGGTTCAAATGATTCTTCTGCCTTAGTCTCCCTAGGAGCTGGGACTGTAGGCACATGCCACCATGCCCAGCTAATTTTTGTATTTTTAGTAGAGATGGGATTTCACCATGTTGGCCAGGATGGTCTCGATTTTTTCTTTAATATAATATTAGCATTAGCTTACTATGTCTTTTTCACCTTAGATACTTTTAAATTTTTTAACATCTTGACTCTTTTGTAATTACAATTAGCTTAAAACACAAACACATTTTACAGCTGTACAAAAATACTCTTCCCTTATATCCTTATTCCATAAGCATTTTTTTTATTTTTGAGATTTTTAAATTTTTTACTTTAAAAATCTTTTGGTTAAATATTATGGTTAACTTTTTTTTTTTTGTTAGTAAAAGGAGTATACTCTAAAATAATGATAAAAGTATAGACTAGAACATACAGACCAGGCGTGGTGGTTCACGCCTGTAATCCCAGCACTTTGGGAGGCCAAGGTGAGCAGATCACCTGAGGTTGAGAGTTCGAGACCAACCTGATCAATATGGAGAAAACCCATCTCTACTAAAAATACAAAAATTGGCTGAGTGCAATGGTTCATGCCTGTAATCCTAGCTACTTGGGAGGCTGAGGCAGGAGAATCGCTTGAACCCAGGAGGCAGAGGTTGCAGTGAGCCGAGATCATGCCATTGCACTCCAGCCTGGGCAACAAGAGCGAGACTCCGTCTCAAAAAAAAAAAAAAGCCTCAGAAGAGAGCCTGTCTGGGAAAGAAAGGGAAGGAGAAAGGGGCTGGGAAGAAGGAGGAGAGACTCACAAGGTCTGAGAAGTGACCTGAGTATCCCCTGGTATCCCTGGTTCTGTGTCCCATCGAGGCAACTGCAGATAGTTTGAGCTTCCTCTTTAGAAACAGGAGCAGAACCTCTGATAGCATTTAGACACTGCTCTCCTTCAAAATAGGTGAAGAAGGGAGAATTCTAAAGATCGCGCCATTGCACTCCAGCCTGGGTAACAAGAGTGAAACTCTGTCTCAAAAAAAAAAAAAAAAAAAAGGTCTGGTTCCTTTTCAAGCACATAAGATGAAATAGAGCATTCTCAGGCCTTATCCGGAGCCTCTCCTTCTCCCCACCCCCTTTCTTCTTGCCTTTCTTTCCCAAACGGCCGCTTTTCTGAGGCTTTTTATATATTCCCTCTATTCATGAACTAAGACACTAGCTAACCTGTGCCAATGATGTGGCCATTGAATTATCTCCAATTTTGACTATTAGCAATAGTTGAGGCCTGAGTAATTGACATACCATGTCCTGCGAGAACAGAAACATGAAAGAGAACTGAGTGAGAACCAGAAGTCCAGCCAGGCCAAATGAAGGCAGACATTTTTTAGGTGTATTTACTTCTGGGGTTTCAGTGGGTGTGAGTGCCCCGGAGGTCTAAGTTTTATAGTAGCTTCTTGTCAATTAACTCTGTGCAAAGACCACATTTTTACTTAATGCTCAAAAATAAATATCTATGGTCCTATAATATTTTTTAAAACAAGTACTAAATACATACATAGAAAACAAATTGAGCAAGGGGAGGGAGTAAGTGAAATAATAAATTTGAGCATCAATTTTTGTGGAAAACTGAAAACTGTTCTTGGTCTCTGTTCCTGAGGCAAGTGGTTTATAAGTCTGGGTATCCTTAGGACTATAAATATTTTAGTAAGACCATCCCATCATTTGCTTTTGGTTGCCCAAGACCTTTTAGAGTGAAAACATGCATAGCTGGGTGCAGTTGAACAGCACTAGTTAATAAAGTCATTATCTTTGATGGGACACCTTGCAGGACCTCCCCTCAGCTTCTGTGCTTGTAATTAAAACTTCTCAGAAACTACTCCTCTAGGGGACGGCTGGTCAGTAGGGCCTGCAGATGTGCTTGTGACCCTGAGCAAGTCTTCATTTCTCATCAGCAATCCCCCTCTTGCTACATTGGAAATGGTAAATTACATGTTGAAGTTGGGTGAGAGAAGAATCAGTCTTGTGTTCATTTTCCTAGGACGCCTAGCAGAACACCAGGATGGATGATGCTCACTTCAAAGTGCAAAGCCATAGGTGGGTCTGAGAGCCAGGCCCTGTTGTGAGAGTAGTGAATTATCTGGCAATGGAGGCCATGGGTGTCAAGAAAACTTGAAGAGACTAAAGTCTGGAACCCCAAATTCCAAGGCAATCATGATTTCCCAACTCTGCAGCAGTGCTTCTCAATCCTTAAAAATCCACTGTTCCAGTTTTGAATAATATAAACAATTCTTTTTTTCTTTCTCTTTCCTTCTTTCTCTTTCTTTTTTCTTTCTTTCTTTTCTTTTCTCTTTTCTTTTCTTTCTTTCTCTTTCCCTCCCTTTCTCCCTCCTTCCTTCCTTCCTCTCTCTCTTGCTTTT